>NW_027362761.1:599380734-599980734 GCF_046119375.1 Phyllobates terribilis | reverse complement strand
TCTTCTCCAAACTCTTCTCCTCGTCTGAGCGCAACTACTCCATAGGAGACCTAGAACTGCTAGCCATCAAATTGGCGCTGGAGGAGTGGCGTTACCTGCTCGATGGGACTCTGCACCCGGTGGTCATCTATACTGACCACAAAAACCTGGCTTATCTACAGAATGCCCAGAGACTCAATCCGCGTCAGGCCCGGTGGTCTTTGTTCTTCGCCCGCTTCAACTTTACCCTACATTACCGCCCGGCGGACAAGAACGTTAAAGCCGACGCCTTGTCCCGATCCTTCCAGTGGTCCGATCAAGAGGAGGAGCCTATGCACATCATCGACCCCTCCAAAGTGATGTATGAGGCCCCCTTGGACCTTTCTCGTCTCCCACCCGGTAAGACGTTTGTAGCGGTTCCAGATCGTAAGAAGGTTCTTCACTGGGGTCATTCATCCAAACTAGCCGGCCATGCTGGCCAGAAGAAGACCTTCCTGCTCATTACCCGGCATTACTGGTGGCCTACCCTGCGCCAGGATGTGGTAGACTTAGTCACGGCCTGTTCGTTCTGTGCTCGCTATAAAGTTCCCAGACATCTTCCAGCCGGCCGTCTCCTGCCTCTTCCAGTACCAGCTGCCCCGTGGCAACACATTGCTATGGACTTTATTACTGATCTCCCTGTTTCTACCGGTTGTACGGTGATTTGGGTGGTCGCTGATCGCTTTTCTAAAATGGCCCACTTCATCCCTTTGCCTGGTCTCCCGTCTGCATCTGTTCTGGCTAAGGATTTCATCCATCATATCTTTCGTCTCCACGGCCTAACCCTCCACATAGTGTCTGATCGAGGGGTCCAGTTCACTTCGCGCTTCTGGAGAGCTACATGTAAACTGCTGGATGTCACCCTGGATTTCTCCTCTGCTTACCATCCGCAGTCCAATGGCCAAATGAAACGTATCAATAAGATCCTTACCACTTCAATGTTCACCATACCGATTGGGTGGAGCTCCTACCATGGGCCGAGTTCTCCTACAACAATCATGAGAGCGAATCTTCTTCCAAGTCCCCGTTCTTTGTGGTCTACGGTCAACATCCCCGGATTCCGTTTCCCGTTTCCGCTGCTGTGGACAACCCTGCTGCGGAGTCTCTGGTCAGTAAATTTTCTACCATTTGGGAGGGCACTAGGTCCGCACTTCTTCAATCCTCCGAGCGGATGAAGAGACATGCTGATAAGAGACGTCTGGATCCGCCTCAATTACGTCCGGAAGACAAGGCGTGGCTCTCCTCCAAACATGTTCGTCTCAAAATACCCTCCTATAAGTTGCGCCCACGGTTCATCGGCCCATTTGAAGTCCTCCAGCGAATCAACCCAGTAGCTTACAAGTTAAAACTCCTGGCCACCTTACGGATTCCCAACTCCTTCCACGTATCTCTCCTCAAACCAGTTGTGCTTAATTCTTTTTCCGACAATCCAGGTACCTCCCCAGCTCCGGTCTCCGCTGAGGACGTCTATGAGGTAGAGAACATTCTGGCCACCAAGAGGGTAAGAGGAAAAACCTTTTTTCTGGTGGATTGGAAGGGGTTAAGCCCAGAGGAGAGAACTTGGGAACCCAGGGAGAACATCCACGCCCCGCTTCTCCTTAAAAAATTTCTTTCAGGCCTAAAAAAGAGGGGGCGTAAAGGGGGGGGTACTGTAGTATCGGCGTCTCTGCCCCCATGACAGGCAGAGACGCCGTCCCACTTACCGCCGCGCTCCCTGCCCGGCGTCCTCCGGCGCTCCGGCCTCTGTTGCTGCCGGCACGCGCAGCTTTCCGGGCACTGTGCTTAGGGCGCGCGCTCCCTCCCTCTTAAAGGGGCCACGTGCGCTGTCCTAAGGAGTCCCCGGCCAATGGCTGGAGGACCTTTCATATAAAAGGCACCTCCTCCAAAATGGAGGTGCCCGTGCAAGGTTGTAGCTTTGTGTGTTATACTCTGCTTCAGCCCTCAGGTCCCGCTGCTAGCCTGACTACCAGTCCAGCCCGCCAGCTTGACTTCAAGTCCAGCCCGCCAGCCTGACTACAAGTCCAGCCTGCCAGCCTGACTACAAGTCCAGCCCGCCAGCCTGACTACCAGTCCAGCCCGCCAGCCTGACTACCAGTCCAGCCCGCAAGCCTGACTACCAGTCCAGCCCGCAAGCCTGACTACCAGTCCGGCCCGCCAGCCTGACTACAAGTCCGGCCCACCAGCCTGACTACAAGTCCGGCCCGCCAGCCTGACTACAAGTCCAGTCCGCCAGCTTGTCTACTCTCCAGCCCGACAGTCTGTCTACAGTCCAGTCCGCCACTCTATGGGCTCTGCCCGCCTGCTTACCTGGAAGCACCTGCCCGTTACCTTCTGTGCCTGCCAGCCCGCTTACCTGGAAGCACCTGCCTGTTACCTGCCGTGCCTGCCAGCCCGCTTACCTAAAAGCACCTGCCGGTTACCTGCCGTGCCTGCCAGCCCGCTTACCTAGAAGCACCTGCCTGTTACCTGCCGTGCCTACCAGCCAGCCTACCTGGAGGCTCCTGCTTGTTACCTGCCATGTCTGCCAGTCCGTCTGCCCAGATCACCCGTCAGCCTGCCTGCAGTGCTCATCTGCTGTACCGGTCAGACCCTGCCTTCTGACCCGTGGGAGTCACCTGCTCTCATACAAGGTGGGTCCCCAGAGCAGCACCTGGTCCCTCTGCTCGGTCCTTCTCTGGTCACGGAGTCGATTGAGCCGCCGTACGACCTTGGTCGGTCCGAGTTGATAACTAGTTACGCCCCTCTGGTCCCTCCTTGCACCACAGCACAGAGGTTCCACCACCCGGATCCGTAACACTGACATTCCCACCACTGAAGTAGGAAAGACACCAATGTCGACGGATCGTGACCTAACTTTACATGTCATGGCTGACATTCCCACCACTGAAGTATGAGAGACATCAGTATCCATTGATCGTGACCTGGCTCTAAATTTCATGGCTGACAAACCCACCACTAAAGTATGAGAGACACCAGTGTTGATGGATCGGGATCTAGCTCTACATTTCATGGCTGACATTTCCACCACTGAAGTTTAAGAGATGCCAGTAACCATCAGCTTCATCATGACTTCCATACTTCTTCCAGCTCTATATTCCATGACTTTTATATCACCCATCCATCGTGACCTAACCTTACTGTTTGTAACTTTCATACCATCAATCAACCATTACTCATCTGTGCTTTTACCTCCTGTACTTTCCATGACTTTGAGTCCCCATAGATCATGACTAATCTGTATACTTTTTGTAGACATTAATCTTGACTTAATTGAAAATTACATGACTATTTCCAACCTTGAAAGTATCTATGGATCTGTGATGTTCACCACTTGCCCTGCAGTCGCTGACTCGAAGCTATATCTTCCAAGTGACGCATTCAGTACTACTCAGCACAGGATAGCCATAGCTCAGTCTGCAATCTAGTGTACACCTTGACTCTGTTATACCACACTCAGCTGCTCCCATCAGGTCTACAGTCAACCTTCTCTGGTCGGTGTTCTGAGGCTGTATTGTTTTCTGGATCAATTACAAGACCCACTATTTCAGATACCTATTTTATGTCAAGACCCACTATTTAAGATACCTATTTCACACAATCCAAAGTCTAGGCACTAGCTCATCAAGGCTTTTGCTGGTACTGCTTTTCTGGGAATCCTGGTAAAGACTAGCCTTGTTCCCAACCTCAATTCTCTAGTCTGCTGCCTGTTCTGAACTTTTGCATCATTAACTACTATTCACTCTCCTGATTTGGTATTGTGAAGTGATGATACCTAAAGTACTAACTCAGATTAGCTGTTACTTACTGAGTCTTCACCAGAGCACTATCCACCATCAGAGGCAATCCTCAGTGTTGATCATGATCTAGCTCTACATGTCATCACATTCCTGAAGACCACTGATCATGACCTAACTCTACATGTCATGACAATCATTATTAATGATCTAGCTCTACAATTCATGATGTTAACGGCAACCACTGATCATGACCTAGCTCTGCACGTCATCACGTTCCTGGAGACCACTGATCATGGCTTACCTCTACATGTCACCACATCCATGGCGACGATTGATCATGGTCTAACTCTATATTGTCATCACATTCATGGAGATCACTGATCATGACCTAGCTCTACATGTCATGACAATCATCATTAATGATCTAGCGCTACAATTCATGATGTTCACGGCAACCACTGATCATGACCTAGCTCTGCACGTCATCACATTCATGGAGACCATTGATCATGATCTAGCTCTACATGTCATCACATTCCTGGAGACCACTGATCATGGCTTACCTCTACATGTCACCACATCCATGGAGACCATTGATTATGGCCTAGCTCTACAGGAAATCACATTCATGGATAATGATCAACTTGGCATTCGCTGGTGATTCAAAAGGATGATTCTTTATTTGTGAGAGGTATCAAAAATAAAGAATCGTCCTTCTGAATCACTAGCGAGTGTCAAGTTTATGATTATTGATTAACAGGATAGGATCCTACTTAGGCGTCAACCCACCTGATATACCGTGGTGTGTTACTCATCACATTTATGGAGACCTTTGATCATCTAGCTCTACATGACATCACATTCATGGACACCACTGATCATGGCCTAGCTCTATATTGTCTTCACATTCATGCCGACAAATTGATCATGGCCTAGCTCCACGATGTCATCACATTCATGGAGACGACTGATCATGGCTTCGCTCTATATGTCATCACATTCATGGAAACCATTGATCATGGCTTCGCTCTATATGTCATCACATCAATACTTCATGTTGATCATTGATCATGGCCTAACTCTACATGTCATCACATTCATGGCGACCATTGATCATGGCCTAGCTCAAAGCAGTCATCACATTCATGGAAACCATTGATCATGGCTTCGCTCTATATGTCATCACATCAATACTTCATGTAGACCATTGATCATGGCCTAACTCTACATGTCATCATATTCATGGCGACCATTGATCATGGCCTAGCTCAACGCAGTCATCACATTCATGGAGACCATTGATCATGGCTTTGCGCTACATGTCATCACATCCATGGTGACCATTGATCATGACCTAGATCTATATTGGCATCACACTCATGGCGACCATTGATTATGGCCTAGCTCTATATGTCATCACATCCATGGAGACCACTGATCATGACCTAGTTCTCCATGACATGACAGTCATTATTAATGATCTAGCTCTACAATTCCTGACGGCCCAGTCTGTGAGCTCAACGGGCGAGTCTGAAGCTTCCCTGATTATACAGGAGAATGGCGCTCACCTGGATCTGTAATAACCGTGCTATCATGTGACCCGCTCCCCGTCCTCGGCTCGTTAGTCCTCCGTGTGCATGAAATGGAGGAAATACATATTAAAGTATGGTAATGTGATTGTACCTGACCTGCGGGAGCCGGAGTACGGATCGCAATATTTTCCCCTGAAGCAAAATGAATTAACCGAGGATGTGATGAAAATTCAGAAGATGTGAGGGGGCATGCAGGAATAATGGCGGATGCTGAGATGAAGGGGCCTGAGCTGCCGGTAGAGACCCTCGTACTAATGACTGAAGATACCGCCATGTGTCGTCACTCCATGATCCATCTCTTCACCTCGGCATCTATTAATATATGGCCACAGGCAGCACGTAGGGTCCCCGGCCCGGCATCCACTATGCCATTCCGGAGCTAAAGCACTTATATACTGCAGACCAAATGTGATACGCTCCTGAGCCCAGACATACGCACCCGGGCCCATCGGCAGACCATACGCTCCCAGGCCCATCGGCAGACCATACGCTCCCGGGCCCATCGGCAGACCATACGCTCCCGGGCCCATTGGCAGACAATACGATCCTGGGCCCATCGGCAGACCATACGCTCCCGGGCCCATCGGCAGACCATACGTTCCCAGGCCCATCGGCAGACCATACGTTCCCAGGCCCATCGGCAGACCATACGTTCCCAGGCCCATCGGCAGACCATACGCTCCCAGGCCCATCAGCAGACCATACGCTCCCGGGCCCATCGACAGACCATACGCTCCCGGGCCCATCGGCAGACCATAAGCTCCCAGGCCCATCGGCAGACCATAAGCTCCCGTGCCCATAGGCAGACCATACGCTCCCGGGCCCATCGGCAGACTATACGCTCCCGGGCCCAGTGCCAGATATACGGGTTCAGCACCAGATATACTCTCCCAGGCGCCCAAATTTGGGGCCCTATAGCAGTTATAGTATTTGGGACCCTATGTCGGTTACAGTATTGGGGGCCCTATACCGGTGATAGTATTAGGGGCCCTCTTGTATGGAGGCCGGGAATGAACCTGTGTAGTTCACGCTGCAGCATAGCCAGGCTCTGATCACAGTATAACCCCCATAATCTACACGTTCCATCCTGCGGTGTGTACTCTCAGCTGCCGGAGCGTTCTCGCCTCTTCCGAGATCTGGCGCCGCTCTATTTATATCACTGCCGGGGTCACAGTGACATCTTGTGAGACCCTCGGGGGCCGAGCACATGATGGGACCGCGGGCAGGGACACACTCCTCGGGGGCCGAGCACATGATTGGACTGCGGGTAGGGACAGACTCCTTGGGGCCGAGCACATGATGGGACCGCGGCCAGGGACAGACTCCTTGAGGGCCGAGCACATGATGGGACCGCGGGCAGTGACAGACTCCTTGAGGGTCGAGCACATGATGGGACCGCGGGCAGTGACAGACTCCTCGGGGCCGAGCACATGATGGGACTGCGGGCAGGGACAGACTCCTCGGGGGCCGAGCACATGATGGGACTGCGGGCAGGGACAGACTCCTCGGGGGCCGAGCACATGATGGGACCGCGGGCAGGGACAGAATCCTCAAGGGCCGAGGACATGATGGGACCGAGGGCAGGGACAGTGTGAAGATACAGCCTAAAATCTTAATAAACCAGACATTTAGATTTGTTAATCCAAGAGAAATACCTTATTGTGTTTTATTAGAGATTGATGGCTGTGTTTTATTAATGTTCTGCTTGCTCGTCAGTTTATGTACACTAATTTAACTTGTAAAGTATCCAGCATTCCACTAATCTCATTATTATCCCAGGAGCCTCTAACCATTGTGCAAAAATCATCTAGGGGACATTGTGTAAGTGATGAAAGAAGATTCGACGGAGCCTTCACCAGAGGGAGTCTCACATGTAAACCCAGGTGATGCGGTCCACATGAGAAAGATACCTCACCAATGCACACTGAGCTTTAGGGGGAGGGGTGGGTGTGAGAGCAGTTCTGCCATTCAGGGGGCTGAGCCCAGAGAAGCAGAAGGGACATGTGTTTCTGTAGCAGTCAGACTTGGGAGCAGAATCAAGGTGCACCAGAAAGACTTTACAAGGAGAATGAGAGACATCCTTCAGTACAGCAGATGGATTGCATGGCATTACCCTAAGAGACACAGATTTGTATTCTATATGATTCTAGTCTAAGGGTATCAGCCCTGACTGTAAAGATTTGGATCTGCTCCATTAACCATCAGAGAGACATGGATACATTTTGGGGAGACCAGGGTGGAACAAAGAAGTTAACTGGCCCCATGGATATGTTGTTTGGGGTTGCCAGGAGGGACCCACCGATCGCCTGCAACCCCCGGAGACATTCGGAGAAGCCAGGTTGGGACCCTCGGGTCTCCTGGCCTTGTACCTCAATGGACTGCTAGCTTCCTAAGCTTGCCACTACCTCCTCTCTGTGGGGGCCCGCCAGAAGCATTGGGCCCCTGGTTGAGGTAGTCGGCCCTGGAAGTCTCCAAAGTCGCAGTTGTTCTATCCCAGGAGGGCGGAGAAGGAAGGGTGAGACTGTGTAATGTTCTACCATCTTGGGTATTTGCTGGGACTGTTCTATGTGTTTATTGTCCACTTTGTGGTTCAATAAAGCATTACCACACTGTATTACCCTCACCCTGCGTTGTCTGAGTAGCGTTACGCCCACGGAAGACACCAGGTCTTCACAGACAGACTCCTCTAGGGCCGCGCATATGATGGGACCGCGGGCAGGGACAGACTCCTCGGGTGCCGAGCACATGATGGGACCGCGGGCAGGGACAGACTCCTCGGGGGGTCGAGCACATGATGAGACCGCGAGCAGGGACAGACTCCTCGGGGGTCGAGCACATGATGAGACCGCGAGCAGGGACAGACTCCTCGGGGGTCGAGCACATGATGAGACCGCGGGCAGGGACAGACTCCTCGGGGGCCGAGCACATGATGGGACTGCGGGCAGGGACAGACTCCTCTAGGGCCGCGCACATTATGGGACCGCGGGCAGGGACAGACTCCTCTAGGGCCGTGCACATGATGGAACCACAGGCAGGGACAGACTCCTCTAGGGCCGTGCACATGATGGAAAAGCGGGCGGGGACACACTCCTCTAGGGCTGCTCACATGATGGGACCGCGGGCAGGGACAGCCTCCTCTAGGGCCGCTCACATGATGGGACCGCGGGCAGGGACAGCCTCCTCTAGGGCCGCGCACATGATGGGACTGCGGGCAGGGACAGACTCCTTGGGGGCCGCACACATGATGAGACCGCGGGCAGGTACAGACTCCTCTAGGGCCGCACACATGATGGGACCACAGGCAGGGACAGACTCCTCACGGGCCGAGGACATGATGGGACCGCGGGCAAGGACAGACTCCTCGGGGGCAGAGCACATAATGGGTCCGCAGGCAGGGACAGACTCCTCGGGGGCCGAGCACACGATGGATCCGCAGGCAGGGACAGATATCTCTAGGGCCGCGCACATGATGGGACCGCGGGCAGGGACATACTCCTCGGGGGCCGAGCACATGATGGGAAAGCGGGCAGGGACAGACTCCTCGGGGGATGAGCACATGATAGGACAACGGGCAGGGACAGGCTCCTCGCAGGCAGAGCACATGATGGGACAACGGGCAGGGACAGACTCCTCTAGGGCCGAGCACATGATGAGACCGCGGGCAGGGACAGACTCCTCTAGGGCCGTGCACATGATGGGACTGAGGGCAGGGACAGACTCCTCTAGGGCCGCGCTCATGATGGGACCGCGGGCAGGGACAGACTCCTCTAGGGCCGCGCTCATGATGGGACCGCGGGCAGGGACAGACTCTTCTAGTGCTGCGCACATGATGGGACCGCGGGCAGGGACAGACTCCACTAGGGCGGTGCACATGATGGGACCACGGGCAGGGACAGACTCCTCGGGGGCCGAGCACATGATGGGACAACGGGCAGGAACAGGCTCCTCGCAGGCAGAGCACATGATGGGACAACGGGCAGGGACAGGCTCCTCGCAGGCAGAGCACATGATGGGACTGCGGGCAGGGACAGACTCCTCTAGGACCGTGCACATAATGGGACAGCGGACAGGGACAGACTCCTCTAGTGCTGCGCACATGATGGGACCACGGGCAGGGACAGACTCCACTAGGGCGGTGCACATGATGGGACCACGGGCAGGGGCAGACTCCACTGGGGCCGCGCACATGATGGGACCGCAGGCAGGGACAGACTCCTCGGGGGCCGCGCACATGATAGGACCACGGGCAGGGACAGACTCCTCGGGGGCCGAGCACATGATGGGACCGTGTACAGGGACAGACTCCTCGGGGGCCGAGCACATGATGGGACCGCAGGCAGGGACAGATTCCTCGGGGGCCGGAGGACGCCGCTCCGGAGCAGAATCATCACACGGATAAATCACTTTGTGTCTTCAGTCGCCTCTAAATGACTTTTATCCAGATTACTGAGCCCGTAGTTGCGTCTCGCTGTTAACCCCTTGTGCTGCCGCTGCCAGGAGGAGCTCTGAATCTCCATCTTTCGTACAGTCCACCTCCTACAATGCCGGTGTCGTCTGAGGCAGAGCAGCTGTGGACCCCCTGAGGTCGCCAGCTGCAGACCACTCCAGACTTTGCGTGTAGACTACAAGTCCCATCATGTTCAGTACTACTCTCAGCATGCTCCGGCGGCTCCATCTAGTTGCTTTGTTGCAGGTTTGAAAACATTTGCAGCATCCATCACTTCATCAACACGGTCTGTGTCAGTCTTTACTCCAGTTTAGTCATTGTATTCATGAACCTGGAAGTTCCCCCAGTGTGCGCCCCTCACCTTCCCCCTTCATGGACGCAGCACCAGCTATGGCCACCCCAACCGCACAGACCACAGCTATGATGGGGGTTATTGTCGGTAAGTGGTAATGTGGGATGAGCGATCCCTGGCGGAGACCCCCAGACGTCTGTCTACACCACAAGGAAGGAAATAAGATTATAGGAAGGAGGAGAAGGAGGATGGTGGAGTCAGCGAAATCCCACAGTCACCCAGGAGAATCCACCAGAAAACACAATACAAGCCTGAAATGCGAGGAAGAGGAGGAACACGGCAGGGAGGACGAGCCCAGAGAATAAGAGAGGGGAAGGGGGAGAGGGGAAGGGGAGAGAGGGGAAGGGGAGAGAGGGGAAGGGGAGAGAGGGGAAGGGGAGAGAGGGGAAGGGGAGAGAGGGGAAGGGGAGAGAGGGGAAGGGGAGAGAGGGGAAGGGGAGAGAGGGGAAGGGGAGAGAGGGGAAGGGGAGAGAGGGGAAGGGGAGAGAGGGGAAGGGGGAGAGGGGAAGGGGGAGAGGGGAAGGGGGAGAGGGGAAGGGGAAGGGGGGAAGGGGAAGGGGAGAGAGGGGAAGGGGAGAGAGGGGAAGGGGAGAGAGGGGAAGGGGAGAGAGGGGAAGGGGAGAGAGGGGAAGGGGAGAGAGGGGAAGGGAGAGAGGGGAAGGGGGAGAGGGGAAGGGGGAGAGGGGAAGGGGGAGAGGGGAAGGGGGAGAGTGGAAGGGGAAGGGGGAGAGGGGAAGGGAGAGAGGGGAAGGAAGAAAATGAAGGAAGAGAGGGAAGGAAGAAAATGAAGGAAGAGAGGAAGGAGAAGTGGGAAGAAAGAAAGAAGGAAGGAAAAAGAGAAAGGGATGAAGGAAGAAAAGGAAGGAAGAGGAATAGCAGGCAGAAGGAAGGAATATAAAGGGGGAACGTGGGAAGGGAGGAATAAAGGGAGGAAGGAAAAAAATGAAGAAAAGAGGATGGAAGCAAAAGAGGAAAGGGGGAAGGAAGGGAGAAAGAAAAGAATAAAAGAAAATAGGCAGGGAAGAAGGGAGAAAGGTAGAATGATGCAGGAAGACGGAGAGGTATAATCCACAGATAACGCCCCGGTGACTGATGGAGGCTTCGCTGATACAATCACGCACTAATAACAGAGGTACAATAATTATTTCTCTATAATACACAGCAGCACAGAGGAATCAGAGCTCTGACCACAGCATGGTTTTGTTACAAAGTATCAGTGCAGACAATGTTAGTCCTTCTGTTCTGGACTCCAGGTTAATCAGGATCTACAATGATACATTGTAACAAACCATCAGCTGTGTGAGCCGAGCAATAAACCGTAGCTCCGGCTCCGCACAGGAGGCGCAGATGGCGGAGGCGGCCTTCCTTACCTTGCCATCCGTAGTAACCGCTGCAAACACGGTGGAGGAGTACGGCGCCCACGCCACGTCTCCTACGGCGGAGTTTAGGTCAAACACGAACATGGGCTTCCTGCGGAGATGAAGGACGGTCAGTGTCACTGGACGATCGGGGTCACCGCATCACTCACATCCCTGCACCATCAGGTGATTCACTGGACAGCAGGAACTTTCCCCAGGTCTGTCAGGGGGTCCACGAGGAGGCAACGCATCTAAATATAAGGGGACTACAACCCTCAACAACACCGTGCCCAGAGATGCTGCTCCTTCCTGGACATCAGCGGGGTCCGGGGCAGGTCAGGCCGTACACATGATAAGTGCCATACACGGTGGGCTTATTCTGAGACCACCACTAGCTTACCTTTATCAGGGTTTCTTACAATCAAGTAATATAAATAATAATCAACATTTGATACAAAGTCCTGCAATAAGAAGATGACGGGGCAGGATACACTGTAACAAACCATCAGCTGTGAGTGATGAGGACGGGGCAGGATACACTGTAAGAAACCATCAGCTGTGAGTGATGAGGACGGGGCAGGATACACTGTAACAAACCATCAGCTGTGAGTGATGAGGACGAGGCAGGATACACTGTAACAAACCATCAGCTGTGAGTGATGAGGACGGGGCAGGATACACTGTAACAAACCATCAGCTGTGAGTGATGAGGACGAGGCAGGATACACTGTAACAAACCATCAGCTGTGAGTGATGGGGACGGGGCAGGATACACGGTAACAAACCATCAGCTGTGAGTGATGGGGACGGGGCAGGATACACTGTAACAAACCATCAGCTGTGAGTGATGGGGACGGGGCAGGATACATTGTAACAAACCATCAGCTGTGAATGATGAGGACGGGGCAGGATACACTGTAGCAAACCATCAGCTGTGAGTGATGGGGACGGGGCAGGATACACTGTAACAAACCATCAGCTGTGAGTGATGAGGACGGGGCAGGATACACTGTAGCAAACCATCAGCTGTGAGTGATGGGGACGGGGCAGGATACACTGTAACAAACCATCAGCTGTGAGTGATGAGGACGGGGCAGGATACACTGTAACAAACCATCAGCTGTGAGTGATGGGGACGGGGCAGGATACACTGTAACAAACCATCAGCTGTGAGTGATGGGGACGGGGCAGGATACACTGTAACAAACCATCAGCTGTGAGTGATGGGGACGGGGCAGGATACACTGTAACAAACCATCAGCTGTGAGTGATGAGGACGGGGCAGGATACACTGTAACAAACCATCAGCTGTGAGTGATGGGGATGGGGCAGAATACACTGTAACAAACCATCAGCTGTGAGTGATGGGGACGGGGCAGATATGATAGCAATGGCGTACTGACATATGTCACAATCTGGGTGTCCTCACACTTTAGATCCCCTCTCTATGTGTTGTATTGGGGCAGGGACCCCCATACCATACAGCTGTCAGTAACACTGCTATGCTTCTGGGGGTCTCTGGTACATTGGGGGGTCTACAATGCCAGGACATACTTGACGCTGTGTTCCCAGATCTTCACAGTCCAGTCGGAGCTGCAGGTGATGAAGACTTTGGGGTGGAACGGATTCCATCGCACGGTGTCCACCGCCATATTGTGAGCATCGAACGTGTCCAGGAACTGGCTGGAATACGCCTTGGAGCACTGCCAGAGATAAAGAGACATCCAATAAGAGACAGCAGCAGAGCGCGAGTGTAGACAGGCCGAGAGCAGGTGCAGTGGTGCCCGGACATGGGGGCGGCCACACTGTGCTCCTCAAGGAGACAGGACCAGAGATGGAGGGAGAAGGTCATGACATTTACACACTGCTGTCTGCCCCTATAAACAGTGGGTACGGAAAGTTTTCAGACCCCTTTACATTTTTCAATCATTTGCAAATTTATTAAAAAAGAAAATCTGAAATATCACATGGTCATAAGTATTCAGACCCTTTGCTCAGTATTGAGTAGAAGCACCCTTTTGAGCTAGTACAGCCATGAGTCTTCTTGGGAATGATGCAACACGTTTTTCACCCCTGGATTTGGGGATCCTCTGCCATTCTTCCTTGCAGATCCTCTCCAGTTCCGTCAGGTTGGATGGTGAACGTTGGTGGACAGCCATTTTCAGGTCTCTCCAGAGATGCTCAATTGGGTTTAGGTCAGGGCTCTGGCTGGGCCAGTCAAGAATGGTCACAGAGTTGTTCTGAAGCCACTCCTTTGTTATTTTAGCTGTGTGCTTAGGGTCATTATCTTGTTGGAAGGTGAACCTGCGGCCAAGTCTGAGGTCCAGAGCACTCTGGAAGAGGTTTTCATCCAGGATATCTCTGTACTTGGCCGCATTCATGTTTCCTTCAATTGCAACCAGTCGTCCTGTCCCTGCAGCTGAAAAACACCCCCATAGCATGATGCTGCCACCACCATGTTTCACTGTTGGGATTGTATTGGGCAGGTGATGAGCAGTGCCTGGTTTTCTCCACACACTTAGAATTATCACCAAAAAGTTCTATCTTCGTCTCATCAGAGCAGAGAATCTTATTTCTCATAGTCTGGGAGTCCTTCATGTGTTTTTGAGCAAATTCTATGCGGGCTTTCATATGTCTTGCACTGAGGAGAGGCTTCCGTCTGGCCACTCTGCCATAAAGGTCCGACTGGTGGAGGGCTGCAGTGATAGTTGACTTTGTGGAACTTTCTCCCATCTCCCTACTGCATCTCTGGAGCTCAGCCACAGTGATCTTGGGGTTCTTCTTTACATCTCTCACCAAGGCTCTCCTCCCATGATTGCTCAGTGTGGCTGGACGGCCAGGTCTAGGAAGACTTCTGGTGGTCCCAAACTTCTTCCATTTAACCCCTTTACAACCCAAGGTGGTTTGCACGTTAATGACCAGGCCAATTTTTACAATTCTGACCACTGTCACTTTATGAGGTAATTACTCTGGAACGCTTCAACGGATCCCCCTGATTCTGAGAGTGTTTTTTCGTGACATATTGTCCTTCATGATTGTGGTAACATTTCTTCGATATCACTTGCGTTTATTTGTGAAAAAAACGGAAATTTGGCAAAAATGTTGACAATTTTGCAATTTTCAAAATTTGAATTTTTATGCCCTTAAATCAGAGAGATATGTCACACAAAAGAGTTAATAAATAACATTTCCCACATGTCTACTTTACATCAGCACAATTTTGGAACCAAATTTTTTCTTTGTTAGGGAGCTATAAGGGTTAAAAGTTGACCAGCGATTTCTCTTTTTTTCCAACAAAATTTACAAAACCATTTTTTTAGGGACCACATCATATTTGAAGTGACTTTGAGGGGTCTTTATGACAGAAAATACCCAAAAGTGACACCATTCTAAAAACTGCACCCCTCAAGGTGCTCAAAACCACATTCAAGAAGTTTATTAACCCTTCAGGTGCTTCACAGGAATTTATGGAATGTGGAAGAAAAAAATTAACATTTAACTTTTTTCACAAAAATGTTACTTTAGACCCAATTTTTTTTATTTTCGCAGGGGTAACAGGAAAAAATGGACCCCAAAATTTGTTGTGCAATTTCCCCTGGGCACCCAGATACCCCATATGTGGGGAAAAACCACTGTTTGGGCGCACGGCAGGGCTCGGAAGGGAAGGAGCACCATTTGACTTTTTTAATGTAAAATTTGTTTGAATAATTAGCAGACGCCATGTTGCATTTGGGGAGCCCCTGATGTGCCTAAACGGTGGAAACCCCCACAAGTAACACCATTTTGGAAACTGGACCCCTCAGGGAACTTATCTAGATGTATGGTGAGCACCTTGAACCCCCAGGTGCTTCACAAAAGTTTATAACATTGAGCCGTAAAAATAAAATGTTCACATTTTTCCAACAAAAATGTTTTTCAGCCCCCACTTTTGCATTTTCATAAGGGTAACAGGAGAAATCGCACCATGCAGTTTGTTGTACAATTTCTCCTGAGTAAGCAGATACCCCATATGTGGGGGAAAACCACTGTTTGGGCGCACGGCAGGGTTCAGAAGGGAAGGAGCACCATTTGACTTTTTGATTGTAAAATTTGCTTGAATAATTAGCGGATGTGCCCCTGATGTGCCTAAACAGTGGAAACCCCCCACAAGTGACACCATTTTGGAAACTATACCCCTCAGGAAACTTACCTAGATGTGTGGTGAGCACCTTGAACCCCCAAGTCCTTTACAGAAGTTTATAACATGGAGCCGTGAAAATAAAGAAATCAAACTTTTTCCACAAAAATTATGTTTTAGCCCCAATTTTTTTATTTTCACAAGGGTAAGAGGAGAAAATGGACCCCAAAAAACTTTTGGGCAATTTCTCCTGAGTACGACAAAAAACACATATGTGGGGAAAATACAGTGCTTGGGCGCACGGCAGAGTTCAGAAGGGAAGGAGCACTGTGTGACTTTTTGAACGCAAAATCGGCTGCCTAAATAGTGGAAACCCCCCACAAGTGACCCCATTTTGGAAACTACACTCTTCAAGGATTTTATTAAGGGGTATAGTGAACATTTTGAACCCAGAGGTACGACATAGAATTTGATAACATTAGGTCATCATATTGAATAAGTTGTCATTAGTCTTGAGCGCAAGTGCTCGCTACTTGAGTTTGCATCGGGTACTTGAGTATGCAAGTCACTCGAGCACCCGCGATACTCAGTGCATACCCGAGTACCCGATGCAAACTCAAGTAGCGAGCACTTGCGCTCAACACTAGTCGCCATATAGTCATTTTTTAAAAAAAAAAAACAACTCTAACCCTAACCCAAACCCTAACCCCAATCCCAACCCTAACACCAACCCCAGCCCTAGCGTTTATTTTTTACGCCGTTCCTCATGCGGTATAAGTGATTAGACGACCTTATTCTTCGGGTCGGTGAGACTACAGCGATACCAGAATCATATGTTTATGATTGACAGCTGTCACACACTAAAAGACGCATTTTTTGTAAAATCTAGTTTTTGCATCGCCATATTTTGAGAGCTATAATTTTTCCATATTTTGGCCGACAGAGTCATTTGACGGCTTGTTTTTTGCAGGATGAGTTGACGTTGTTATTGGTGCCATTTTCGGGCACGTGACATTTTTTGATCGCTTTCTATTCCGATTTTTGGGAGGCAGAATAAACAAAAACCAACAATTCAGGAATTGTTTTTTTGGGGGTTTTTTTTTTATGCTGTTCCGCGTGTGGTAAAATTGATAAGGCAGCTTTATTCTTCGGGTCAGTACGTTTACAGCGGTACCACATTTATATAGTTTTTCCATGTTTTGCACTTTTACACAATAAAAGATATTTCATAGAAAAAATTATTTTTTTGCATCGCTTTATTCTGAGAGCTATAACTTTTTTATTTTTCGGATGATGGAGCTGTATGGCGGCTTGTTTTTTGCGGGACAAGATGACGTTTTCAGCGGTAATATTTTTATTTACTTCCGTATTTTTGATCGCGTGTTATTCCATTTTTTGTTTGGCGGTATGATGATAAAGCATTGTTTTTGCTTCGTTTTTTATTTTATTTTTTTACCGTGTTCACTGAAGGGGTTAACTAGTGGGATAGTTTTATAGGTCAGGTTGTTCCGGACGCGGCGATACCAAATATGTGTACTTTTATTGTTTGTTGTTTTTTTTTCATAATAATGTTTATTGATGGGTACATTATATTTTTATTTTTGGCGGATTATTTATTTATTTTTATTTTTTTTCACTTTCTGAAAGTATTTTTACTTTTATACTTTGTCCCACTATGGGACTTTCACTTTTTTCATTCTGATCGCCTGCATAGCATAGGGATGGAGCACCATCCCTGTGCCATGCAGGCTGTCACCGCTGCACAGGTAGAAGATCGTTTGGTCATGCACTGCGCATGACCAAACGATCTTACTGCTCTCTGGTGACCCCATGCTGTCATTATACGGCCCCTCTATAGACAGCACTCGTACCCCGACAACGTCCGCTCCTCCACCCAGTGTCGTCATTATACGGCCCCTCTATAGGCAGCACTCGCCCCCCCGCAGCGTCCGCTCCTCCACCTCATGCCGTCATTATACGGCCCCTCTATAGGCAGCACTCGTCCCCCGGCAGCGTCCGCTCCTCCACCCCGTGCCGTCATTATACGGCCCCTCTATAGACAGCACTCGTACCCCGACAACGTCAGCTCCTCCACCTCGTGCGGTCATTATACGGCCCCTCTATAGACAGCACTCATCCCCCGACAACGTCCGCTCCTCCACCCCGTGTCCTCATTATACGGCCCCTCTATAGGCAGCACTCGCCCCCCCCGCAGCGTCCGCTCCTTCACCCCGTGCCGTCATTATACGGCCCCTCTATAGGCAGCACTCGTCCCCCCGCAGCGTCCGCTCCTTCACCCCGTGCCGTCATTATACGGCCCCTCTATAGGCAGCACTCGCCCCCCCGCAGCGTCCGCTCCTTCACCCTGTGCCGTCATTATACGGCCCCTCTATAGGCAGCACTTGTCCCCACGCAGCGTCCGCTCCCTCACCCAGTGCCGTCATTATACGACCCCTCTATAGGCAGCAGTCGTCCCCCCGCAGTGTCCGCTCCTTCACTCCGTGTCGTCATTATACGGCGCCTCTATAGGCAGCACTCGTCCAACGCAGCGTCCGCTCCTTCACCCCGTGCCGTCATTATATAGCCCCTCTATAGACAGCACTCGTCCCCCCGCAGTGTCCGCTCCTTCAACCTGTTCCGTCATTATACGGCCCCTCTATAGGCAGCACTTGTCCCCCCGCAGCGTCCGCTCCTCCACCCAGTGCCGTCATTATACGGCCCCTCTACAGAGGCAGCACTCGTTCCTCCGCAGCGTCCGCTCCTCCATCCCGTGCCGTAATTATACGGCCCCTCTACAGAGGCAGCACTCGTCCCCCCGCAGCGTCCGCTCCTCCACCCCATGCTGTCATTATACGGCCCCTCTACAGAGGCAGCACTCGTTCCTCCGCAGCGTCCGCTCCTCCACCCCGTGCCGTCATTATACGGCCCCTCTATAGACAGCCCTCGCCCCCCGACAGCGTCCGCTCCTCCACCCCGTGTCGTCATTATACGGCCCCTCTATAGGCAGCACTCGCCCCCCCGCAGTGTCCGCTCCTCCACCTCGTGCCGTCATTATACGGCCCCTCTATAGGCAGCACTCGTCCCCCCGCAGCGTCCGCTCCTTCACCCCGTGCCGTCATTATACGGCCCCTCTATAGGCAGCACTCGTTCCCCCGCAGTGTCCGCTCCTTCACCCCGTGCCGTCATTATACGGCCCCTCTATAGGCAGCACTCGTCCCACGGCAGCGTCCGCTCCTCCACCCTGTGCCGTCATTATACGGCCCCTCTATAGCCAGCACTCGTCCCACCGCAGCGTCCGCTCCTCCACCTCATGCCGTCATTATACGGCCCCTCTATAGCCAGCACTCGTCCCACCACAGCGTCCGCTCCTCCACCTCATGCTGTCATTATACGGTCCCTCTACAGAGGAAACACTCGTCCCCCCGCAGTGTCCGCTCCTTCACCCCGTGCCGTCATTATACGGCCCCTCTATAGGCAGCACTCGTCCCACCGCAGCGTCCGCTCCTTCACCCCGTGCCGTCATTATACGGCCCCTCTATAGGCAGCACTCGTCCCCCCGCAGCGTCCGCTCCTTCACCCCGTGCCGTCATTATACGGCCCCTCTATAGCCAGCACTCGTCCCACCGCAGCGTCCGCTCCTCCACCTCATGCCGTCATTATACGGCCCCTCTATAGGCAGCACTCGTCCCCCCCGCAGAGTCCGCTCCTCCACCCCGTGCCGTCATTATACGGCCCTCTATAGACAGCACTCGTCCCCCCGCAGCGTCCGCTCCTTCACCCCGTGCCGTCATTATACGGCCCTTCTATAGGCAGCACTCGCCCCCCCGCAGCGTCTGCTCCTCCAACCCATGCCGTCATTATACGGCGCCTCTATAGGCAGCACTCGTCCCCCCCGCAGCGTCCGCTCCTCCACCTCGTGCCGTCATTATACGGCCCCTCTATAGGCAGCACTCGTTCCCCCGCAGCATCCGCTCCTCCACCCCGTGCCGTCATTATACGGCCCCTCTATAGGCAGCACTCGTCCCCCCGCAGCGTCCGCTCCTCCACCTCGTGCCGTCATTATACGGCCCCTCTATAGGCAGCACTCGTTCCCCCACAGCGTCCACTCCTCCACCCGGTGCCGTCATTATACGGCCCCTCTATAGGCAGCACTCGTCCACCCGCAGCGTCCGCTCCTCCACCTCGTGCCGTCATTATACGGCCCCTCTATAGGCAGCACTCGTTCCCCCACAGCGTCCACTCCTCCACCCGGTGCCGTCATTATACGGCCCCTCTATAGGCAGCACTCGTCCACCCGCAGCGTCCGCTCCTCCACCTCGTGCCGTCATTATACGGCCCCTCTATAGGCAGCACTCGTTCCCCCGCAGCATCCGCTCCTCCACCCCGTGCCGTCATTATACGGCCCCTCTATAGGCAGCACTCGTCCCCCCCGCAGCGTCCGCTCCTCCACCTCGTGCCGTCATTATAAGGCCCCTCTATAGGCAGCACTCGCTCCCCCACAGCGTCCACTCCTCCACCCAGTGCCGTCATTATACGGCCCCTCTATAGGCAGCACTCGTTCCCCCGCAGCATCCGCTCCTCCACCCCGTGCCGTCATTATACGGCCCCTCTATAGGTAGCACTCGTCCCCCCGCAGCGTCCGCTCCTTCACCCCGTGCCGTCATTATACGGCCCCTCTATAGGCAGCACTCGTTCCCCCACAGCGTCCGCTCCTCCACCTCGTGCCGTCATTATACGGCCCCTCTATAGGCAGCACTCGTTCCCCCGCAGCATCCGCTCCTCCACCCCGTGCCGTCATTATATGGCCCCTCTATAGGTAGCACTCGTTCCCCCACAGCGTCCGCTCCTCCACCTCGTGCCGTCATTATACGGCCCCTCTATAGGCAGCACTCGTCCCCCCGCAGCGTCAGCTCCTCCACCCCGTGCCGTCATTATAAGGCCCCTCTATAGGCAGCACTCGTCCCCCCGCAGTGTCCGCTCCTTCACCCCGTGCCGTCATTATACGGCCCCTCTATAGGCAGCACTCGTCCCCCCGCTGTGTATTATGGCAGCGCTAGTCCAGCTGATGAGGAACCCTCCCCGGACGGCTCCGGAGCGCCTCCTGCTCCCACAGATTATCTGCCATTTCCAGGAAGGTTTCTGAATCACAACCAAATCCCATTACACGGATCCAGGAGGGATTACGGCATCGGTCCTGACGGACGGGGGGCCGGCAAGTGGGATTAGAAGTAAGGGGCAATTTTCTCAAGAACTGAGAAATCCTTAAAGGAAATCTCCCCTGATTGCTGGACACTTCGCAGTTAATATCTCTGCTTCATGTTGAGGAATTGTATCAATGTTTTGCTTCTATGATCAGTAGTCACATCCAGAGCTGCATTCACAAATGTCCTTCCCAAGATCAGTGCAGGGCATGATGGGACAATGACTACCTAATCAACACCGAGCAGCAAATGGGAGGTAAGCTTCTAAAGAACTTCAACAGCAGATCTGGATGTGACTAGAGGAAAATATGTGAAATTAATTCAAAGCTTAAAAAGGAGGAAATACACTACAATGGCACAAAGCTAAAACCCGACAGGTCGTCTAGGACTAGCTGTGACTGTAGGGGTCCACGAGGATGACCCCACCACCACATTGACTGTAGGGGTCCACGAGGATGACCCCACCACCACAGTGACTGTAGAGGTGCACGAGGATGGCCCCACCACCACAGTGACTGTAGAGGTGCACGAGGATGGCCCCACCACCACAGTGACGGTAGAGGTGCACGAGGATGGCCCCACCACCACAGTGACTGTAGAGGTGCACGAGGATGGCCCCACCACCACAGTGACTGTAGAGGTGCACGAGGATGGCCCCACCACCACAGTGACGGTAGGGGTCCACAATGATGACCCCACCACCACAGTGACTGTAGAGGTCCACGAGGATGGCCCCACCACCACAGTGACTGTAGAGGTGCACGAGGATGGCCCCACCACCACAGTGACGGTAGGGGTCCACGAGGATGAACTCACCACCACAGTGACTGTAGAGGTCCACGAGGATGGCCCCACCACTACAGTGACTGTAGGGGTCTACGAAGATGACCCCACCACTACAGTGACTGTAGGGGTCCCCGAGGAGGAACCCACCACCACAGTGACTGTAGAGGTGCACGAGGATGGCCCCACCACCACAGTGACGGTAGGGGTCCACGAGGATGAACTCACCACCACAGTGACTGTAGGGGTCCACGAGGATGACCCCTACACCACAGTGACTGTAGAGGTGCACGAGGATGGCCCCACCACCACAGTGACTGTAGAGGTGCACGAGGATAGCCCCACCACCACAGTGAAGGTAGGGGTCCACGAGGATGAACTCACCACCACAGTGACTGTAGAGGTGCACGAGGATGGCCCCACCACCACAGTGACGGTAGGGGTCCAGAAGGATGACCCCACCACCACAGTGACTGTAGAGGTCCACGAGGATGGCCCCACTACCACAGTGACTGTAGAGGTGCACGAGGATGGCCCCACCACCACAGTGACGGTAGAGGTGCACGAGGATGGCCCCACCACCACAGTGACTGTAGAGGTGCACGAGGATGGCCCCACCACCACAGTGACTGTAGAGGTGCACGAGGATGGCCCCACCACCACAGTGACGGTAGGGGTCCACAATGATGACCCCACCACCACAGTGACTGTAGAGGTCCACGAGGATGGCCCCACCACCACAGTGACTGTAGAGGTGCACGAGGATGGCCCCACCACCACAGTGACGGTAGGGGTCCACGAGGATGAACTCACCACCACAGTGACTGTAGAGGTCCACGAGGATGGCCCCACCACTACAGTGACTGTAGGGGTCTACGAAGATGACCCCACCACTACAGTGACTGTAGGGGTCCCCGAGGAGGAACCCACCACCACAGTGACTGTAGAGGTGCACGAGGATGGCCCCACCACCACAGTGACGGTAGGGGTCCACGAGGATGAACTCACCACCACAGTGACTGTAGGGGTCCACGAGGATGACCCCACCACCACAGTGACTGTAGAGGTGCACGAGGATGGCCCCACCACCACAGTGACTGTAGAGGTGCACGAGGATGGCCCCACCACCACAGTGACGGTAGGGGTCCACGAGGATGAACTCACCACCACAGTGACTGTAGGGGTCCACGAGGATGACCCCTACACCACAGTGACTGTAGAGGTGCACGAGGATGGCCCCACCACCACAGTGACTGTAGAGGTGCACGAGGATAGCCCCACCACCACAGTGAAGGTAGGGGTCCACGAGGATGAACTCACCACCACAGTGACTGTAGAGGTGCACGAGGATGGCCCCACCACCACAGTGACGGTAGGGGTCCACGAGGATGAACTCACCACCACAGTGACGGTAGGGGTCCACGAGGATGACCCCACCACCACAGTGACTGTAGAGGTGCACGAGGATGGCCCCACCACCACAGTGACTGTAGAGGTGCACGAGGATGGCCCCACCACCACAGTGACGGTAGGGGTCCACGAGGATGAACTCACCACCACAGTGACTGTAGGGGTCCACGAGGATGACCCCACCACCACAGTGACTGTAGAGGTGCACGAGGATGGCCCCACTACCACAGTGACTGTAGAGGTGCACGAGGATAGCCCCACCACCACAGTGACGGTAGGGGTCCACGAGGATGAACTCACCACCACAGTGACGGTAGGGGTCCACGAGGATGAACCCACCACCACAGTGACTGTAGAGGTCCATGAGGATGGCCCCACCACCACAGTGACTGTAGAGGTCCACGAGGATGAACCCACTACCACAGTGACTGTAGAGGTCCACGAGGATGAACCCACCACCACAGTGACTGTAGGGGTCCACGAGGATGAACCCACCACCACAATGACTGTAGAGGTGCACGAGGATGGCCCCACCACCACAGTGACTGTAGAGGTGCACGAGGATGGCCCCACCACCACAGTGACAGTAGGGGTCCACGAGGATGAACCCACCACCACAGTGACTGTAGAGGTGCACGAGGATGGCCCCACCACCATAGTGACGGTAGGGGTCCACGAGGATGAACTCACCACCACAGTGACTGTAGAGGTCCAAGAGGATGACCCCACCACCACAGTGACTGTAGAGGTCCACGAAGATAGCCCCACCACCACAGTGACGGTAGGGGTCCACGAGGATGACCCCACCACCACAGTGACTGTAGAGGTGCAAGATGATGGCCCCACCGCCACAGTGATGGTAGGGGTCCACGAGGATGAACCCACCACCACAGTGACTGTAGAGGTCCACGAGGATGACCCCACCACCGCAGTGACTGTAGGAGACCACAAGGATGAGCCCACCGCTCCAGTGCCTGTAGAAGACCACAAGGATGAGCCCACCGCTCCAGTGCCTGTAGGGGTCCACAAGGATGAGCCCACCGCTCCAGTGCCTGTAGGGGTCCACAAGGATGAGCCCAACACTCCAGTGCCTGTAGGGGTCCACGAGGATTACTCCACCACTACAGTGACTGTAGGGGTCCACGAGGATGACCCCACCACCGCAGTGACTGTAGGGGTCCACAAGGATGAGCCCACCGCTCCAGTGCCTGTAGGGGTCCACAAGGATGAGCCCACCGCTCCAGTGCCTGTAGGGGTCCACAAGGATGAGCCCAACGCTCCAGTGCCTGTAGGGGTCCACGAGGATTACTCCACCACTACAGTGACTGTAGGGGTCCACGAGGATGACCCCACCACAGCAATGACTGTAGGGGTCCAAGAGGATGGTCCCACCACTACAGTGACTGTACGGGTCCACGAGGATGAGCTCACCGTTCCAGTGCCTGTAGGGGTCCACAAGGATGAGCCCACCGCTCCAGTGCCTGTAGGGGTTACCTAATCATGCCATGGGGCCGGTGAGTGAACGTTTCTCTAAAGTGGTGACTTCTGGGCAGATCATGGTAGACGACTTATTCAGGGCTTGTAATGTAACCTCAGCCTTGGGATATCAGGGGCCCCTTCTTCTTCAGGACCATCTTCGCACACCTCAGTCAGGTTTGTGTGGCATGATCACGTTTTTTCCCTACATTTGGATGAAGGGCTTCATAACACTTCCCTCTTCATATTCCAGTAGTTCCGGTCCTCGCTGGTCCTTTAAGATTGGACTCGCCTCCCTTGGGTCCAGTGATGAGTCTGGATGGTCCTGGTCGTGGCATTAGCCGTCCACCACTTCTGATCCTTGATGATTGGACTGGTCTCTCAGGGATCAATGGTGACCCTGCTGGTCCTGACCGAAGCTCGGTGATAACATTACTACGGTCAGTCTAGAGGACCCTCAGACTATCACACTTCTCCTCCAGATGTCCTTGGCTCTTGACCCTGATCGCAGCTCCTGTCTCTAACCCTGACTGTGATCCGGTTCCGGCACTCGGCTCCTATGTCGCTTCTTAGTACCTGTTGTTATTCTCCTGGTGTTGACCGGCAGTCCGTCCCCAGGATCTGCTCCTCAATGCACTACAATCCTCTCCGGCCATCATCGATGGGCATCCTGGGGACTAGACACCTACCTCTGTAGTGCGCACATCTTCGCAGGGGTCAAGGATGAAGAACGGGACATTTCTCAAACCCTGCACCTGGTTCAGCCACAAAACTACTAATGGTTTCTTAGCGGGTGTGTAACATTATATTAATATAAAGTTGCGGTGACTCTCACCTTATGGATGTTCCCTTCTTCTGTGCCAACCAGGAATAGGTAATCGATCTGACTGTGGAAATCGAAGGCCGTTCCGCTCCCTGCAAGATGGGACAAAGGAGGAGAATGTGGGGAGGAAATCATTAATCTTTTACATTTTAAAAATTACAAAAAGGAAAATGGGCCGATACATAAGTTTGGGCGCCCTGCACGGTTAGTGCCCCCTTTTCAAGTATCACAGCTTGTAAACGCTTTTTGTAGCCAAACAAGAGTCTTTCAGTTCTTCTTTGAGGGATTTTCATCCTTTCTTCCTTGGACAATTCCTCCAGTTCTGTGAGATTCCTGGGTCGTCTTGCATCCTCTGCTATTTTGAGGTCTAGCCACAGATTTTCAATGATGTTCAGATCAGGGGACTGTGAGGGCCATTGTAAAACCTTCAGCTTGAGCCTTTTGAGGTCGTCTATGGTGGATTGTGACATGAGTTTAGGATCATTATCCATTTGTAGAATCATCCTCTTTTCACCTCCAGCTTTTTTACAGATGGTGTTATTCTTGCATCAAGAATTTGTTGAAATTTCATTGAACCCATTCTTCCCTCTACCCGTGAAATGTTCCCCGTGCCATTGTCTGAAACATCTATTCAAATCTCATATATTTCATGTTCGCATACTTAGCGTTGCAGAGTGCTACTTTGTTTGTTAGTTGCATATGGAGGTAGCAGCTCCTAGTAAGCACCTGTTCTCACCTATTTCTTGTTCTGGAAGTGCCGGACAGTTTTTTTCTGTGGCTATTGGCTGAAACATAACTCCAAAGCATGACTGATCCTCGCCCATGCTTAATGGTTAGCGGGATGTTCTTTTCCTGAAATTCTGTGCCCTTTTCTCTCCACACATAGCTTTGATCATTGTGGCCACAGAGTTCTATTTTACCCTCATCGGTCAACAGGACTTGTTTCCAAAATGATTCAGGCTTGTTTTGATATTCTTTTGCACTTCTGACGCTGAATTTTGTGGTGAGGACGCAGGAGAGGTTTTCTTCTGATGACTCTTCCATGAAGGCCATATTTGTGCAGGTGTCTCTGAACAGTAGAACAATGTGCCACAACTCCAGAGTCTGCTAAATCTTTCTGAAGGTCTTTTGCAGTCAAGCGGGGGTTCTGATTTGCCTCTCCTAGCAATCCTACGAGAAGTGTTCACTGAAATTTTGCTTGGTCTTCCATACCTTATCTTGATCTCCACTGTTCCTGGTAACAGCCATGTCTTAATATTTTGAAATGAGGACAGGGCAACTTGGAAACTCTTTGCTATCTTCTTATAGCCTTCTCGTGCTTTGTGGCCTCCTCCATTCTCGGAGTGCTCGGCAGCTGCTTAGAAGACCCCATGGCTGCTGGTTTTTGGCACAAGGTTAGAGGAGGCTGGGATTTTATAAAGCTGGGAAGTTTTCATCACCTGGACTTTCCTAAGATGATAGTGAACGAGCCATAACCCTAAGAGGCTAATTAAGGTCTGAGACCTTGGTCAAACTTATCTGAGCACACAAATCTCCAAGGGCGCCCAAACTTTTGCATCGGCCCATTTTCCTTTTTGTAATTTTTAAAATGTAAATGATGAAAATATAGCTATATATTTTTTTGCCTAAAATATAAAGGAAATGTGTCATCTGTAACTTTAGGCCTTTTAGAGATCATTTAATCTTCAACTTGCTTAACTGTTCACAATAACAGTCATTTTGACCAGGGGTGCCCAAACTTTTACATGTCACTGTGAATCAAGTATCCTGAGCCCCATCCTGATATACAGCATGTGTATATGTGCGCGGCAAGTGTACGGCACTGGCTATACTGACAGCCACTACAGTCAGCGTCGTCCACGTAGCGTCTGTATACTGGATGTCGGGCTGTACTGTCCGTATACCCAGTGCTGCTCACAGTCGATACACTGGTCATAGTGATTAGCAGGGGGCTCGGGGGCTCGTACCTGGTGTCTGCAGCTGGAGCCCCTCCACAGCGTCCTGTGCAGATCTTTCCACTGACAACCTGATGACGTCCGTGTGAACCAGCTCATTCTGCAACAGAAGACATGACGGGTATTATTCCACATGGCAGCAGCTGGCAAATAATCTCATGTCAGAGAGAACGAGCTAATACCAGCAAAGAAGCAGTCCGCCAAATATTGCCGATCCTGAGTTACATCCTGTATTATACTCCAGAGCTGCACTCACTATTCTGCTGGTGCAGTCACTGTGTACATACATTACATTACTGATCCTGAGTTACATCCTGTATTATACTCCAGAGCTGCACTCACTATTCTGCTGGTGCAGTCACTGTGTACATACATTACATTACTGATCCTGAGTTACATCCTGTATTATACTCCAGAGCTGCACTCACTATTCTCCTGGTGCAGTCACTGTGTACATACATTACATTACTGATCCTGAGTTACTTCCTGCATTATACTCCAGAGCTGCACTCACTGTTCTGCTGGTGCAGTCACTGTGTACATACATTACATTACTGATCCTGAGTTACCTCCTGTATTATACTCCAGAGCTGCACTCACTATTCTGCTGGTGCAGTCACTGTGTACATACATTACATTACTGATCCTGTACTGATCCTGAGTTACATCCTGTATTATACTCCAGAGCTGCACTCACTATTCTGCTGGTGCAGTCACTGTGTACATACATTACATTACTGATCCTGAGTTACATCCTGCATTATACTCCAGAGCTGCACTCACTATTCTGCTGGTGCAGTCACTGTGTACATACATTACATTACTGATCCTGAGTTACATCCTGTATTATACTCCAGAGCTGCACTCACTATTCTGCTGGTGCAGTCACTGTGTACATACATTACATTACTGATCCTGAGTTACATCCTGTATTATACTCCAGAGCTGCACTCACTATTCTGCTGGTGCAGTCACTGTGTACATACATTACATTACTGATCCTGTACTGATCCTGAGTTGCATCCTGTATTATACTCCAGAGCTGCACTCACTATTCTGCTGGTGCAGTCACTGTGTACATACATTACATTACTGATCCTGAGTTACATCCTGTATTATACTCCAGAGCTGCACTCACTATTCTGCTGGTGGAGTCACTGTGTACATACATTACATTACTGATCCTGAGTTACATGCTGTATTATACTCCAGAGCTGCACTCACTATTCTGCTGGTGCAGTCACTGTGTACATACATTACATTACTGATCCTGAGTTACATCCTGTATTATACTCCAGAGCTGCACTCACTATTCTGCTGGTGCAGTCACTGTGTACATACATTACATTACTGATCCTGAGTTATATCCTGTATTATACCTCAGAGCTGCACTCACTATTCTGCTGGTGCAGTCACTGTATACATACATTACATTACTGATCCTGAGTTACATCCTGTATTATACTCCAGAGCTGCACTCACTATTCTGCTGGTGGAGTCACTGTGTACATACATTACATTACTGATCCTGAGTTATCTCCTGTATTATACTCCAGAGCTGCACTCACTATTCTGCTGGTGCAGTCACTGTGTACATACATTACATTACTGATACTGAGTTACATCCCGTATTATACTCCAGAGCTGCACTCACTATTCTGCTGGTGCAGTCACTGTGTACATACATTACATTACTGATCCCGAGTTACATCCTGTATTATATTCCAGAGCTGCACTCACTATTCTGCTGGTGCAGTCACTGTATACATACATTACATTACTGATCCTGAGTTACATCCCGTATTATACTCCAGAGCTGCACTCACTATTCTGCTGTTTTGTTTTTAATACAAATTAGGTCACTTTAGGAGCCAAGTTCCCAGTTTGGCAGTGAAGTGCCTGCGGTTAATGACAGGCAGGGGGCGCTGCTGCTGGGTAGTCAGGAGCCACTCACCTTAATCAGTGTCCAGGACACGACGCGGCCGTCTGAAGACACAGAGAAGAAGTTCAGGTTCTTGTCCAGGTCGTCTTTCTGCCATTTCACCTGGAAGAGAGAAGGATCAGCCCCGGAGGTCTCATGTTCTCGGTGCTCCGTCACCATCTTTATCGTCACTGGAATATTTTTAGGAGTATAAGGCAGACGCCGCATTCGCTGCCGCTCCGACACCCCTGATAATTGTACTAATGCGGAGCTATACTCTAGTCATATCCAGAGCTGCACTCACTATTCTGCTGGATGTCGCTCAGTCCGGATAGCACTGTGGTGTCAGTCCGCTTCTATCACTGCGCATAGCGCAGTCCAAACACTACACCTCCCACCATCCACTGCCACAGCACAGACCAGCAGGGGGCAGGAGAGGGATGCGAGGTCCTGCAGCCTAAAAGGAAACCATCAGCATGGTGAATGCAGCTCTGGATGTGATTAGAAGTTATGTAAAGTAAAGGGTGAGTATTACATTACACGGTGCGGCCACCTCTTCTCTGCGGCTTTGGCTGGTTTCCTCTAATGCAGCCTTGTCACTGGCACAATCATGGTGAGGGCAGATGCCAGTGAGAGGCTGCCAGCCTCAGGGGGAGTACCGGCCCTTTAAGGCGTCCTCACTATTTCCTCCTACAATCCTCTCCTCATCCCTATTAATTAAAGTTGGGATTTTTTATCCGGATGGTTAATATTTACTCCATTAGAAGCTTCTGCAGGAAGTGAGGAAATCAATGAGAGGATCCGTCTCCCTACAGAGCCGCGCAATTAATGGACTAAGCCGCGGAGATGCCGCAGAATGTCAATGAGCAGCTCGCCAGCCGTACAGTGAGGAGCTCGCCAGCCGTACAGTGAGGAGCTCGCCAGCCGTACAATCAGGAGCTCGCCAGTCGTACAATCAGGAGCTCGCCAGCCGTACAATCAGGAGCTCGCCAGCCGTACAATCAGGAGCTCGCCAGCCGTACAATCAGGAGCTCGCCAGCCGTACAACGAGGAGCTCGCCAGCCATACAACGAGGAGCTCGCCAGCCATACAACGAGGAGCTCGCCAGCCATACAACGAGGAGCTCGCCAGCCATACAACGAGGAGCTCGCCAGCCATACAATGAGGAGCTCGCCAGCCATACAAAAAGGAGCTCACCAGCTCAGGGTGTGTGGCGGCCGTACAATGAGGAGCTCGCCAGCTCGGGGTGTGTGACGGCCGTACAATGAGGAGCTCGCCAGCTCGGGGTGTGTGCCGGCCGTACAATGAGGAGCTCACCAGCCCGGGATTTGTGCCAGCCATACAATGAGGAGCTCGCCAGCCCAGGATGTGTGCCGGCCGTACAATGAGGAGCTCACCAGCTTGGGATGTGTGCCGGCCGTACAATGAGGAGCTCACCAGCCCGGGGTTTGTGCCGGCCATACAATAAGGAGCTCACCAGCTTGGGGTGTGTGCCGGCCATACAATGAGGAGCTCACCAGCCCTGGGTGTGTGCCAGCCATACTGTTAGGAGATCACCAGCCCGGGGTGTGTGCCGGCCGTACAATGAGGAGCTCGCCAGCCCGGGGTGTGTGCCGGCCGTACAATGAGGAGCTCGCCAGCCCGGGGTGTGTGCCGGCCGTACAATGAGGAGCTCGCCAGCCCGGGGTGTGTGCCAGCCATACTATTAGGAGATCACCAGCTCGGGGTGTGTGCCGGCCGTACAATGAGGAGCTCGCCAGCCCGGGGTGTGTGTCGGCCATACTATTAGGAGCTCACCAGCTCGGGGTGTGTGCCGGCCGTAAAATGAGGAGCTCGCCAGCCCCGGGTGTGTGCCGGCCGTACAGTGAGGAGATCACCAGCCCGGGGGGCAGCATATACAGAGAGACTGGGTTATAGACAGTACAGGCATATATATTATTAATATACACACAGTGGATATAAAATAACTATAATTTGTCATCCTACCAAGAAGAAGAATTTCAGAACTTTTTCCACAAAGTAGTCAGCGCTCGGCTACCGTCATTCACAGAGATCCTGATTAACCCCAGAGAACGTGTCGCTGTTCTAGGAGGATTTTCATTACATTTTCTGTAAACAGCTGACAACACAGCAAATGATCTCACTGTGGAAAGTTATCAGTCAGGAGAAGGTACAAAAACATTTCCCAGGCATTAGATCTACAAGCTGGTCCAGGAAGCTGCCAAGAGATCGCTAGCAACATTAAAGAAGCTGCAGGAGTTTCTGACCAGTCCTGGTTGTGTCCTGCATGTGACCATAATCTTCATATGTCCAGCCTGTGGAAGCCTTTTCTTACAAAGAATAAGGAGGAAACGGGGGATGAAATGGAGTATACAAGGGGGGGCGGCAACACGGAGAATACGAGGGCGATACAGAGGATGAAATAGATGATACAGGGGGCGATAAAGAGGACACAGGGGAGAGATACGGAGGACACAGGGGAGAGATACGGAGGACACAGGGGAGAGATACGGAGGACACAGGGGAGAGATACGGAGGACACAGGGGAGAGATACGGAGGACACAGGGGAGAGATACGGAGGACACAGGGGAGAGATACGGAGGACACAGGGGAGAGATACGGAGGACACAGGGGAGAGATACAGAGGACACAGGGGAGAGATACGGAGGACACAGGGGAGAGATACGGAGGACACAGGGGAGAGATACGGAGGACACAGGGGAGAGATACGGAGGACACAGGGGAGAGATACGGAGGACACAGGGGAGAGATACGGAGGACACAGGGGAGAGATACGGAGGACACAGGGGAGAGATACGGAGGACACAGGGGAGAGATACGGAGGACACAGGGGAGAGATACGGAGGATACAGGGGGCGATATGGAGGATACAGGGGAGAGATACGGAGGATACAGGGACAATATGCAGGATACAGGGTGGGATAAGCGGGGAGTGGGTGAGGGTCTTCTCCACGTCACACATTAGTATTTCTTCCGTTTATGAGACGTGTGACCGTAATATTAATATCACACATGTGAGCGGCGGCCGCCTCCGTCTGGGTGATGTCAGCGCAGGCAGCGTGTACAGACAGCATTATCTCAGCCGCCATAAACAGGCTGAACATTAACTGAAATTACCAATCAGCGCCTGCGAGGATGTTAATCAGCGCGGCCGCCGTCATCACCACAGGAGATAACCGCAATATCCCCGGGACTGTGCAGAAGTCTTCACACCCCACATACATAATCCGGCCAGGCTGGGGGTCGCTGACCTCAGATACCCCCCACCCCACCTTGAAGGAGAAGATATAATAACATTGAGGAAGGTAACTCTCAGCAGATATCACCACTTCAGCCCTGGGGGGGGCACTTACTTTTGCACATGGCTCCTGTGTCTCCCGGTCACTAATAAAGCTTAGTAGCAGCTCCAGTCCTGTAATTCTCTATTTCTACATTTTTTAACATCCAGAAATCATTGAGCGTGAGAAACAGGGGGGACACGTTCTCACTGAGCCGGAGACAGATGAGCACGAGACGTTACCCAGAACCGAAACATGAGATAATCAGATCCAGAAGACCCGGCAGCGAATACGGGGGATATTATTATCATCTCCAAGATCCACCCAGTGGTCACCACAGAGACTGCAGCCATGAAGGGAATAGCCCAGCGTGACCCCGAAATAACGGGTTACTCTCCATAATCAGGGCTGGGGTATCCCAAAATGTATGAAGGAATCTGCGCCTCCTACGTCTCACCTGGTCTGATAGGTAACAGGCATCACAGTGAACCCGGATTACAGCAGACTGGTATTAAACTGCTTCACTACCTAACTCCCAGCGTCTCTGGTGGTCGATAGTAAGAAAGAAGTTAAAGAAGTTGTCGACAACTTTTTAAGAGTCCCCCAATGTATTACCCCAGTGATTATAAGATGTTTTGTAAATACCTTGCTGTGTCCTTCTTGCCTGTGAGCGGCGCTATCCTTGGCCGCTCAGTGGCATCACGTGACCCCCCGCTGATGCCACGTCAAGTGTGGCGGTCCCCGCGGCGGCTACTGGGCTGTTGGCGGAGTTACCCTGCGCGTCACACCCGGCATCCACCACGAGCTTTCACGATGAATGAGGAGAGGGAGAGCGCGCGGTGGATGCCGGGTGTGACGCGCGTTGTGACCCCGTCCACAACCCAACATCCACTGTGGATCGCAGAAGTGAGAGACCCCCGGCTGAATCCGGAACATGACGTTACATCAGCTGCAGCCGGGGGTCACGTGATGCCTGTGAGCGGCCAGTGATAGCGCCTCTCACAGGCAAGAAGGACAACCAAACGTTTATACAATACGTCTTATAATCACTGGGGGTCTCTTAAAAAGCAGTGGACAACTCCTTTAATAATGAGAACCACGATTCTGGGGTCACTTATATCCATGACAGACTGGAGCGGTTTAAGGATTCAGATTCATTTCTAGTATTCCTATTGTTCAACGGTGAAGGGTTAAAAGTGACAACGTATTCTTTTCTTTTCAGTACAAATCTACTGTTTCTCTCTACAGCCACCACAAGGGGGAGCTCCCTGTATACAGAGATACATGATAAGATCCTGTCTACAGCCACCACTAGGGGGAGCTCCCTGTATACAGAGATACATGATAAGATCCTCTCTGCAGCCACCACAAGGGGGAGCTCCCTGTATACAGAGACACATGATAAAATCCTGTCTGCAGCCACCAGTAGGGGGAGCTCCCTGTATACAGAGAAACATGATAAGATTCTGTCTGCAGTCACCACTAGGAGGAGCTCCCTGTATACAGAGATACATGATAAGATCCTGTCTGCAGCCACCAGTAGGGGGAGCTCCCTGTATACAGAGATACATGATAAGATTCTGTCTGCAGTCTCCACTAGGAGGAGCTCCCTGTATACAGAGATACATGATAAGATCCTGTCTGCAGCCACCAGTAGGGGGAGCTCCCTGTATACAGAGATACATGATAAGATCCTGTCTGCAGCCACCACAAGGGGGAGCTCCCTGTATACAGAGACACATGATAAGATCCTGTCTGCAGCCATCACTAGGGGGAGCTCCCTGTATACAGAGATACATGATAAGATTCTGTCTGCAGTCTCCACTAGGGGGAGCTCCCTGTATACAGAGATACATGATAAGATCCTGTCTGCAGCCACCACAAGGGGGAGCTCCCTGTATACAGAGATACATGATAAGATCCTGTCTACAGCCACCACTAGGGGGAGCTCCCTATATACAGAGATACATGATAAGATTCTGTCTGCAGTCTCCACTAGGGGGAGCTCCCTGTATACAGAGATACATGATAAGATTCTGCCTACAACCACCACTAGGGAGAGCTCCCTGTATACAGAGATACCTGAGAAGATCATGTCTGCAGTCACCACTAGGGGCAGCTCTCTGTATACAGAGATACATGATAAGATCCTGTCTGCAGCCACCACTAGGGGGAGCTCCCGGTATACAAAGATACATGCTATGATTCTGTCTGCAGCCACCACTAGGGGGAGCTCCCTGTATACACAGATACATGTTATGATTCTGTCTGCAGCCACCACTAGGGGGAGCTCCCGGTATACAGAGATACATGCTATGATTCTGTATGCAGCCACCACTAGGGGGAGCTCCCTGTATACACAGATACATGATATGATTCTGTCTGCAGCCACCACTAGGGGGAGCTCCCTGTATACAGAGATACATGATAAGATCCTGTCTGCAGCCACCACTAGGAGGAGCTCCCTGTATACAGAGATACATGATAAGATCCTGTCTGCAGCCACCACTAGGGGGAGCTCCCTGTATACAGAGATACATGATAAGATCCTGTCTACAGACACCACTAGGGGGAGCTCACTGTATACAGAGATACATGATAAGATCCTGTCTGCAGCCACCACTAGGAGGAGCTCCCTGTATACAGAGATACATGATAAGATCCTGTCTGCAGCCACCACTAGGGGGAGCTCCCTGTATACAGAGATACATGATAAGATCCTGTCTGCAGCCACAACTAGGGGGAGCTCCCTGTATACAGAGATACATGATAAGATCCTGTCTGCAGCCACCACCAGGGGGAGCTCACTGTATACAGAGATACATGACAAGATCCTGTCTGCAGCCACCACTAGGGGGAGCTCCCTGTACACAGAGATACATGATAAGATCCTGTCTGCAGTCACCACTAGGGGGAGCTCCCAGTATACAGAGATACATGATAAGATCCTGTCTGCAGCCACCACTAGGGGCAGCTCCCAGTATACAGAGATACATGATACGATTCTGTCTGCAGACACCACTAGGAGGAGCTCCCTCTATACAGAGATACATGATTAGACCCTGTCTGCAGCCACCACTAGGGGGAGCTCCCTGTATACAGAGCTACATGATAAGATCCTGTCAGCAGTCACCACAAGGGGGAGCTCCCAGTATACAGAGATACATGATAAGATCCTGTCTGCAGCCACCACTAGGAGGAGCTCCCTGTATACAGAGATACATGATAAGATCCTGTCTGCAGTCACCACTAGGGGGAGCTCCCAGTATACAGAGATACATGATAAGATCCTGTCTGCAGCCACCACTAGGGGCAGCTCCCAGTATACAGAGATACATGATACGATCCTGTCTGCAGACACCACTAGGGGGAGCTCCCTGTATACAGAGATACATGATAAGATCCTGTCTGCAGCCACCACTAGGGGGAGCTCCCTGTATACAGAGATACATGATAAGATCCTGTCTGCAGCCACCACCAGGGGGAGTTCCCTGTATACAGAGATACATGATAAGATCCTGTCTGCAGCCACCACCAGGGGGAGTTCCCTGTATACAGAGATACATGATAAGATTCTGTCTGCAGCCACCACTAGGGGGAGCTCCCTGTATACAGAGATACATGATAAGATCCTGTCAGCAGCCACCACTAAGGGGACTCTGTATACAGAGATACATGATAAGATCCTGTCTGCAGACACCACTAGGGGGATCTCCCTGTATACAGAGATACATCATAAGATTCTGTCTGCAGCCACCACTAGGGGGAGCTCCCTGTATACAGAGATACATGATAAGATTCTGTCTGCAGCCACCACTAGGGGGAGCTCCCTGTATACAGAGATACGTGATAAGATCCTGTCTGCAGCCACCACTAGGAGGAGCTCCCTGTATACAGAGATACATGATAAGATTCTGCCTACAACCACCACTAGGGAGAGCTCCCTGTATACAGAGATACATGATAAGATTCTGTCTGCAGTCACCACTAGGGGGAGCTCCCGGTATACAAAGATACATGCTATGATTCTGTCTGCAGCCACCACTAGGGGGAGCTCCCTGTATACACAGATACATGCTATGATTCTGTCTGCAGCCACCACTAGGGGGAGCTCCCTGTATACAGAGATACATGATAAGATCCTGTCTGCAGCCACCACTAGGGGGAGCTCCCGGTATACAGAGATACATGCTATGATTCTGTCTGCAGCCACCACTAGGGGGAGCTCCCTGTATACACAGATACATGATATGATTCTGTCTGCAGCCACCACTAGGGGGAGCTCCCTGTATACAGAGATACATGATAAGATCCTGTCTACAGACACCACTAGGGGGAGGTCACTGTATACAGAGATACATGATAAGATCCTGTCTGCAGCCACCAATAGGGGGAGCTTCCTGTATACAGAGATACATGATAAGATCCTGTCTACAGACACCACTAGGGGGAGCTCCCTGTATACAGAGATACATGATAAGATCCTGTCTGCAGCCACCACTAGGAGGAGCTCCCTGTATACAGAGATACATGATAAGATCCTGTCTGCAGCCACCACTAGGAGGAGCTCCCTGTGTAGAGATATACATGATAAGATCCTGTCTGCAGCCACCACTAGGAGGAGCTCCCTGTATACAGAGATACATGATAAGATTCTGTCTGCAGTCACCACTAAGGGGAGCTCCCTGTATACAGAGATACATGATAAGATTCTGTCTGCAGCCACCACTAGCGGGAGCTCCCTGTATACAGAGATACATGATAAGATCCTGTCTGCAGTCACCACTAGGGGGAGCTCCCTGTATACAGAGATACATGATAAGATCCTGTCTGCAGCCACCACTAGCGGGAGCTCCCTGTATACAGAGATACATGATAAGATTCTGTCTGCAGCCACCACTAGGGGGAGCTCCCTGTATACAGAGATACATGATAAGATCCTGTCAGCAGCCACCACTAGGGGGAGCTCCCTGTATACAGAGATACATGATAAGATCCTGTCTGCAGACACCACTAGGGGGAGCTCCCTCTATACAGAGATACATGATAAGATTCTGTCTGCAGCCACCACTAGGGGGAGCTCCCTGTATGCAGAGATACATGATAAGATTCTGTCTGCAGCCACCACTAGGGGAAGCTCCCTGTATACAGAGATACATGATAAGATTCTGTCTGCAGCCACCACTAGGGGGAGCTCCCTGTATACAGAGATACATGATAAGATATTGTCAGCAGCCACCACTAGGGGGAGCTCCCAGTATACAGAGATACATGATAAGATTCTGTCTGCAGCCACCACTAGGGGGAGCTCCCTATATACAGAGATACATGATAAGATCCTGTCTGCAGCCACCCCTAGGGGGAGCTCCCTGTATACAGAGATACATGATAAGATCCTGTCTGCAGAAACCACTAGGGGGAGCTCCCAGTATACAGAGATACATGATAAGATTCTGTCTGCAGCCACCACTAGGGGGAGCTCCCTGTATACAGAGATACATGATTAGACCCTGTCTGCAGCCACCACTAGGGGGAGCTCCCATTATACAGAGATACATGATAAGATTCTGTCTGCAGCCACCACTAGGGGGAGCTCCCTGTATACAGAGATACATGATAAGATCCTGTCTGCAGCCACCACTAGGGGGAGCTCCCTGTATATAGAGATACATGATAAGATTCTGTCTGCAGCCACCACTAGGGGGAGCTCCCTGTATACAGAGATACATGATAATTTCCTGTCTGCAGCCACCACTAGCGGGAGCTCCCAGTATACAGAGATACATGATAAGATTCTGTCTGCAGCCACCACTAGGGGGAGCTCCCTGTATAGAGAGATACATGATAATTTCCTGTCTGCAGCCACCACTAAGGGGAGTTCCATGTATACAGAGGTACATGATAAGATTCTGTCTGCAGCCAACACTAGGGGGAGCTCCCTGTATAGAGAGATACATGATAATTTCCTGTCTGCAGCCACCACTAGCGGGAGCTCCCTGTATACAGAGGTACATGATAAGATTGTGTCTGCAGCCACCACTAGGGGGAGCTCCCTGTATAGAGAGATACATGATAATTTCCTGTCTGCAGCCACCACTAGCGGGAGCTCCCTGTATACAGAGGTACATTATAAGATTCTGTCTGCAGCCACCACTAGGGGGAGCTCCCTGTATAGAGAGATACATGATAATTTCCTGTCTGCACCCACCACTAAGGGGAGCTCCCTGTATACAGAGATACATGATAATCTCCTGTCTGCAGCCACCACTAGCGGGAGCTCCCTGTATACAGAGGTACATGATAAGATTCTGTCTGCAGCCACCACTAGGGGGAGCTCCCTGTATAGAGAGATACATGATAATTTCCTGTCTGCAGCCACCACTAAGGGGAGCTCCCTGTATACAGAGATACATGATAATCTCCTGTCTGCAGCCACCACTAGCGGGAGCTCCCTGTATACAGAGGTACATGATAAGATTCTGTCTGCAGCCACCACTAGGGGGAGCTCCCTGTATACAGAGATACATGATAAGATTCTGTCTGCAGTCACCACTAGGAGGAGCTCCCTCTATACAGAGATTCATGATAAGATTCTGTCTGCAGTCACCACTAGGGGGAGCTCCCTGTATACAGAGATACATGATAATCTCCTGTCTGCAGCCACCACTAAGGGGAGCTCCCTGTATACAGAGATACATGATAAGATCCTGTCTGCAGTCACCACTAGCAGGAGCTCCCTGTATACAGAGATACATGATAATCTCCTGTCGGCAGCCACCACTAAGGGGAGCTCCCTGTATACAGAGATACATGATAATCTCCTGTCTGCAGTCACCACTAGCGGGAGCTCCCTGTATACAGAGGTACATGATAAGATTCTGTCTGCAGCCACCACTAGGGGGAGCTCCCTGTATACAGAGATACATGATAAGATCCTGTCAGCAGCCACCACTAGGGGGAGCTCCCTGTATACAGAGATACATGATAAGTTTCTGTCTGCCGCCACCACTAGGGGGAGCTTCCTGTATACAGAGATACATGATAACATCCTGTCTGCAGCCACCACTAGGGGGAGCTCCCTGTATACAGAGATACATGATAAGATCCTGTCTGCAGCCACCACTAGGGGGAGCTCCCTGTATACAGAGATACATGATAAGATCCTATCTGCAGCCACCACCAGGGGGAGTTCCCTGTATACAGAGATACATGATAAGATCCTGTCTGCAGCCACCACTAGCGGGAGCTCCCTGTAAACAGAGATACATGATAAGATTCTGTCTGCAGCCACCACGAGGGGGAGCTCCTTGTATACAGAGATACATGATAAGATCCTGTCAGCAGCCACCACTAGGGGGAGCTCCCTGTATACAGAGATACATGATAAGATCCTGTCTGCAGACACCACTAGGGGGATCTCCCTGTATACAGAGATACATGATAAGATTCTGTCTGCAGCCACCACTAGGGGGAGCTCCCTGTATACAGAGATACATGATAAGATTCTGTCTGCAGCCACCACTAGGGGGAGCTCCCTGTATACAGAGATACATGACAAGATCCTGTCTGCAGCCACCACCAGGGGGAGTTCCCTGTATACAGAGATACATGATAAGATCCTGTCTGCAGCCACCACTAGGGGGAGCTCCCTGTATACAGAGATACGTGATAAGATCCTGTCTGCAGCCACCACTAGGAAGAGCTCCCTGTATACAGAGATACATGATAAGATTCTGTCTGCAGCCACCACTAGGGGGAGCTCCCTGTATACAGAGATACATGATAAGATTCTGTCTGCACCCACCACTAGGGGGAGCTCCCTGTATACAGAGATTCATGATAAGATTCTGTCTGCAGTCACCACTAGGGGGAGCTCCCTGTATACAGAGATACATGATAATCTCCTGTCTGCAGCCACCACTAAGGGGAGCTCCCTGTATACAGAGATACATGATAAGATCCTGTCTGCAGCCACCACTAAGGGGAGCTCCCTGTATACAGAGATACATGATAAGATTCTGTCTGCAGTCATCACTACGGGGAGCTCCCTGTATACAGAGATACATGAAAATCTCCTGTCTGCAGCCACCACTAAGGGGAGCTCCCTGTATACAGAGATACATGATAAGATCCTGTCTGCAGCCACCACTAAGGGGAGCTCCCTGTATACAGAGATACATGATAAGATTCTGTCTGCAGTCACCACTAGGAGGAGCTCCCTGTATACAGAGATACATGAAAATCTCCTGTCTGCAGCCACCACTAAGGGGAGCTCCCTGTATACAGAGATACATGATAATCTCCGGTCTGCAGCCACCACCAGGGGGAGCTCCCTATATACAGAGATACATGATAAGATTCTGTCTGCAGTCACCACTAGGGTGAGTTCCCTGTATACAGAGATACATGATAAGATTCTGTCTGCAGCCACCACTAGCGGGAGCTCCCTGTATACAGAGATACATGATAAGATCCTGTCTGCAGTCACCACTAGGGGGAGCTCCCTGTATACAGAGATACATGATAAGATCCTGTCTGCAGTCACCACTAGGGGGAGCTCCCTGTATACAGAGATACATGATAAGATCCTGTCTGCAGCCACCACTAGCGGGAGCTCCCTGTATACAGAGATACATAAGATTCTGTCTGCAGCCACCACTAGGGGGAGCTCCCTGTATACAGAGATACATGATAAGATCCTGTCAGCAGCCACCACTAGGGGGAGCTCCCTGTATACAGAGATACATGATAAGATCCTGTCTGCAGACACCACTAGGGGGATCTCCCTGCATACAGAGATACATGATAAGATTCTGTCTGCAGCCACCACTAGGGGGAGCTCCCTGTATACAGAGATACATGATAAGATTCTGTCTGCAGCCACCACTAGGGGGAGCTCCCTGTATACAGAGATACATGATAAGATACTGTCAGCAGCCACCACTAGGGGGAGCTCCCAATATACAGAGATACGTGATAAGATTCTGTCTGCCGCCACCACTAGGGGGAGCTCCCTGTATACAGAGATGCATGATAAGATCCTGTCTGCAGCCACCACTAGGGGGAGCTCCCTGTATACAGAGATACATGATAAGATCCTGTCTGCAGCCACCACTAGGGGGAGCTCCCAGTATACAGAGATACATGATAAGATTCTGTCTGCAGTCACCACTAGGGGGAGCTCCCTGTATACAGAGATACATGATAAGATTCTGTCTGCACCCACCACTAGGGGGAGCTCCCTGTATACAGAGATACATGATAAGATTCTGTCTGCAGTCACCACTAGGAGGAGCTCCCTGTATACAGAGATTCATGATAAGATTCTGTCTGCAGTCACCACTAGGGGGAGCTCCCTGTATACAGAGATACATGATAATCTCCTGTCTGCAGCCACCACTAAGGGGAGCTCCCTGTATACAGAGATACATGATAAGATCCTGTCTGCAGCCACCACTAAGGGGAGCTCCCTGTATACAGAGATACATGATAAGATTCTGTCTGCAGTCATCACTACGGGGAGCTCCCTGTATACAGAGATACATGATAAGATTCTGTCTGCAGTCACCACTAGGAGGAGCTCCCTGTATACAGAGATACATGAAAATCTCCTGTCTGCAGCCACCACTAAGGGGAGCTCCCTGTATACAGAGATACATGATAATCTCCTGTCTGCAGCCACCACCAGGGGGAGCTCCCTATATACAGAGATACATGATAAAATTCTGTCTGCAGTCACCACTAGGGGGAGTTCCCTGTATACAGAGATACATGATAAGATTCTGTCTGCAGCCACCACTAGCGGGAGCTCCCTGTATACAGAGATACATGATAAGATCCTGTCTGCAGTCACCACTAGGGGGAGCTCCCTGTATACAGAGATACATGATAAGATCCTGTCTGCAGTCACCACTAGGGGGAGCTCCCTGTATACAGAGATACATGATAAGATCCTGTCTGCAGCCACCACTAGGGGGAGCTCCCTGTATACAGAGATACATGATAAGATTCTGTCTGCAGCCACCACTAGGGGGAGCTCCCTGTATACAGAGATACATGATAAGATACTGTCAGCAGCCACCACTAGGGGGAGCTCCCAGTATACAGAGATACATGATAAGATTCTGTTTGCCGCCACCACTAGGGGGAGCTCCCTGTATACAGAGATAAATGATAAGATCCTGTCTGCAGCCACCCCTAGGGGGAGCACCCTGTATACAGAGATGCATGATAAGATCCTGTCTGCAGCCACCACTAGGGGGAGCTCCCTGTATACAGAGATACATGATAAGATCCTGTCTGCAGCCACCACTAGGGGGAGCTCCCAGTATACAGAGATACATGATAAGATTCTGTCTGCAGCCACCACTAGGGGGAGCTCCCTGTATACAGAGATACATGATTAGACCCTGTCTGCAGCCACCACTAGGGGGAGCTCCCAGTATACAGAGATACATGATAAGATTCTGTCTGCAGCCACCACTAGGGGGAGCTCCCTGTATACAGAGATACATGATAAGATCCTGTCTGCAGCCACCACTAGGGGGAGCTCCCTGTATACAGAGATACATGATAATATCCTGTCTGCAGCCACCACTAGGGGCAGCTCCCTGTATACAGAGATACATGATACGATTCTGTCTGCAGACACCACTAGGAGGAGCTCCCTGTATACAGAGATACATGATTAGACCCTGTCTGCAGCCACCACTAGCGGGAGCTCCCAGTATACAGAGATACATGATAAGAAACTGTCTGCAGCCACCACTAGGGGGAGCTCCCTGTATACAGAGATACATGATAAGATCCTGTCTGCAGCCACCACTAGGGGGAGCTCCCAGTATACAGAGATACATGATAAGATTCTGTCTGCAGCCACCACTAGGGGGAGCTCCCTGTATAGAGAGATACATGATAATTTCCTGTCTGCAGCCACCACTAGCGGGAGCTCCCTGTATACAGAGGTACATGATAAGATTCTGTCTGCAGCCACCACTAGGGGGAGCTCCCTGTATAGAGAGATACATGATAATTTCCTGTCTGCAGCCACCACTAGCGGGAGCTCCCTGTATACAGAGGTACATGATAAGATTCTGTCTGCAGCCACCACTAGGGGGAGCTCCCTGTATAGAGAGATACATGATAATTTCCTGTCTGCACCCACCACTAAGGGGAGCTCCCTGTATACAGAGATACATGATAATCTCCTGTCTGCAGCCACCACTAGCGGGAGCTCCCTGTATACAGAGGTACATGATAAGATTCTGTCTGCAGCCACCACTAGGGGGAGCTCCCTGTATAAAGAGATACATGATAAGATTCTGTCTGCAGTCACCACTAGGAGGAGCTCACTCTATACAGAGATTCATGATAAGATTCTGTCTGCAGTCACCACTAGGGGGAGCTCCCTGTATACAGAGATACATGATAATCTCCTGTCTGCAGCCACCACTAAGGGTAGCTCCCTGTATACAGAGATACATGATAAGATCCTGTCTGCAGTCACCACTAGGAGAAGCTCCCTGTATACAGAGATACATGATAATCTCCTGTCGGCAGCCACCACTAAGGGGAGCTCCCTGTATACAGAGATACATGATAATCTCCTGTCTGCAGTCACCACTAGCGGGAGCTCCCTGTATACAGAGGTACATGATAAGATTCTGTCTGCAGCCACCACTAGGGGGAGCTCCCTGTATACAGAGATACATGATAAGATCCTGTCAGCAGCCACCACTAGGGGGAGCTCCCTGTATACAGAGATACATGATAAGTTTCTGTCTGCAGCCACCACTAGGGGGAGCTTCCTGTATACAGAGATACATGATAACATCCTGTCTGCAGCCACCACTAGGGGGAGCTCCCTGTATACAGAGATACATGATAAGATCCTGTCTGCAGCCACCACTAGGGGGAGCTCCCTGTATACAGAGATACATGATAAGATCCTGTCTGCAGCCACCACCAGGGGGAGTTCCCTGTATACAGAGATACATGATAAGATCCTGTCTGCAGCCACCACTAGCGGGAGCTCCCTGTAAAGAGAGATACATGATAAGATTCTGTCTGCAGCCACCACGAGGGGGAGCTCCCTGTATACAGAGATACATGATAAGATCCTGTCAGCAGCCACCACTAGGGGGAGCTCCCTGTATACAGAGATACATGATAAGATCCTGTCTGCAGACACCACTAGGGGGATCTCCCTGTATACAGAGATACATGATAAGATTCTGTCTGCAGCCACCACTAGGGGGAGCTCCCTGTATACAAAGATACATGATAAGATTCTGTCTGCAGCCACCACTAGGGGGAGCTCCCTGTATACAGAGATACATGACAAGATCCTGTCTGCAGCCACCACCAGGGGGAGTTCCCTGTATACAGAGATACATGATAAGATCCTGTCTGCAGCCACCACTAGGGGGAGCTCCCTGTATACAGAGATACGTGATAAGATCCTGTCTGCAGCCACCACTAGGAAGAGCTCCCTGTATACAGAGATACATGATAAGATTCTGTCTGCAGTCACCACTAGGAGGAGCTCCCTGTATACAGAGATTCATGATAAGATTCTGTCTGCAGTCACCACTAGGGGGAGCTCCCTGTATACAGAGATACATGATAATCTCCTGTCTGCATCCACCACTAAGGGGAGCTCCCTGTATACAGAGATACATGATAAGATCCTGTCTGCAGCCACCACTAAGGGGAGCTCCCTGTATACAGAGATACATGATAAGATTCTGTCTGCAGTCATCACTACGGGGAGCTCCCTGTATACAGAGATACATGATAAGATTCTGTCTGCAGTCACCACTAGGAGGAGCTCCCTGTATACAGAGATACATGAAAATCTCCTGTCTGCAGCCACCACTAAGGGGAGCTCCCTGTATACAGAGATACATGATAATCTCCTGTCTGCAGCCACCACCAGGGGGAGCTCCCTATATACAGAGATACATGATAAGATTCTGTCTGCAGTCACCACTAGGGGGAGTTCCCTGTATACAGAGATACATGATAAGATTCTGTCTGCAGTCACCACTAGCAGGAGCTCCCTGTATACAGAGATACATGATAAGATCCTGTCTGCAGTCACCACTAGGGGGAGCTCCCTGTATACAGAGATAGATGATGAGATCCTGTCTGCAGTCACCACTAGGGGGAGCTCCCTGTATACAGAGATACATGATAAGATCCTGTCTGCAGCCACCACTAGCGGGAGCTCCCTGTATACAGAGATACATAAGATTCTGTCTGCAGCCACCACTAGGGGGAGCTCCCTGTATACAGAGATACATGATAAGATCCTGTCAGCAGCCACCACTAGCAGGAGCTCCCTGTATACAGAGATACATGATAAGATTCTGTCTGCACCCACCACTAGGGGGAGCTCCCTGTATACAGAGATACATGATAATCTCCTATCTGCAGCCACCACTAAGGGGAGCTCCCTGTATACAGAGATATATGATAAGATTCTGTCTGCAGCCACCACTAGCGGGAGCTCCCTGTATACAGAGATACATGATAAGATCCTGTCTGCAGCCACCACTAGGGGGAGCTCCCTGTATACAGAGATACATGATAAGATCCTGTCTGCAGCCACCACTAGGGGGAGCTCCCTGTATACAGAGATACATGATAAGATCCTGTCTGCAGCCACCACTAGCGGGAGCTCCCTGTATACAGAGATACATGATAAGATTCTGTCTGCAGCCACCACTAGGGGGAGCTCCCTGTATACAGAGATACATGATAAGATCCTGTCAGCAGCCACCACTAGGGGGAGCTCCCTGTATACAGAGATACATGATAAGATTCTGTCTGCAGCCACCACTAGGAGGAGCTCCCTGTATACAGAGATACATGATAAGATCCTGTCTGCAGCCACCACTAGGGGGAGCTCCCTGTATACAGAGATACATGATAAGATCCTGTCTGCAGCCACCACTAGGGGGAGCTCCCTGTATACAGAGATACATGATAAGATTCTGTCTGTAGCCACCACTAGGGGGAGCTCCCTGTATACAGAGATACATGATAAGATCCTGTCTGCAGCCACCACTAGCGGGAGCTCCCTGTATACAGAGATACATGATAAGATACTGTCTGCAGCCACCACTAGGGGGAGCTCCCTGTATACAGAGATACATGATAAGATCCTGTCAGCAGCCACCACTAGGGGGAGCTCCCTGTATACAGAGATACATGATAAGATTCTGTCTGCAGCCACCACTAGGGGGAGCTCCCTGTATACAGAGATACATGATAAGATTCTGTCTGCAGCCACCACTAGGGGGAGCTCCCTGTATACAGAGATACATGATAAGATTCTGTCTGCAGCCACCACTAGGGGGAGCTCCCTGTATACAGAGATACATGATAAGATTCTGTCTGCAGCCACCACTAGGGGGAGCTCCCTGTATACAGAGATACATGATAAGATTCTGTCTGCAGACACCACTAGGGGGAGCTCCCTGTATACAGAGATACATGATAAGATTCTGTCTGCAACCACCACTAGGGGGAGCTCCCTGTATACAGAGATACATGATAAGATTCTGTCTGCAGCCACCACTAGGGGGAGCTCCCTGTATACAGAGATAAATGAAAAGATCCTATCTGCAGCCACCCCTAGGGGGAGCTCCCTATATACAGAGATGCATGATAAGATCCTGTCTGCAGCCACCACTAGGGGGAGCTCCCTGTATACAGAGATACATGATAAGATCCTGTCTGCAGCCACCACTAGGGGGAGCTCCCAGTATACAGAGATACATGATAAGATTCTGTCTGCAGTCACCACTAGGGGGAGCTCCCTGTATATAGAGATACATGATAAGATTCTGTCTGCAGCCACCACTAGGGGGAGCTCCCTGTATACAGAGATACATGATTAGACAGTGTCTGAAGCCACCACTAGGGGGAGCTCCCAGTATACAGAGATACATGATAAGATTCTGTCTGCAGCCACCACTAGAGGGAGCTCCCTGTATACAGAGATACATGATAAGATCCTGTCTGCAGCCACCACTAGGGGGAGCTCCCTGTATATAGAGATACATGATAAGATTCTGTCTGCAGCCACCACTAGGGGGAGCTCCCTGTATACAGAGATACATGATAAGATCCTGTCTGCAGCCACCACTAGGGGCAGCTCCCTGTATACAGAGATACATGATACGATTCTGTCTGCAGACACCACTAGGAGGAGCTCCCTGTATACAGAGATACATGATTAGACCCTGTCTGCAGCCACCACTAGGGGGAGCTCCCAGTATACAGAGATACATGATAAGATCCTGTCTGCAGTCACCACTAGGGGGAGCTCCCTGTATACAGAGATACATGATAAGATCCTGTCTGCAGCCACCACTAGGGGGAGCTCCCTGTATACAGAGATACATGATAAGATCCTGTCTGCAGCCACCACTAGGGGGAGCTCCCTGTATACAGAGATATATGATAAGATCCTGTCTGCAGCCACCACCAGGGTAAGTTCCCTGTATACAGAGATACATGATAAGATCCTGTCTGCAGCCACCACTAGGGGGAGCTCCCTGTATACAGAGATACATGATAAGATCCTGTCTGCAGCCACCACTAGGGGGAGCTCCCTGTATACAGAGATACATGATAAGATCCTGTCTGCAGCCACCACCAGGGGGAGTTCCCTGTATACAGAGATACATGATAAGATTCTGTCTGCACCCACCACTAGGGGGAGCTCCCTGTATACAGAGATACATGATAATCTGTCTGCAGCCACCACTAAGGGGAGCTCCCTGTATACAGAGATATATGATAAGATTCTGTGTGCAGCCACCACTAGCGGGAGCTCCCTGTATACAGAGATACATGATAAGATCCTGTCTGCAGTCACCACTAGGGGGAGCTCCCTGTATACAGAGATACATGATAAGATCCTGTCTGCAGCCACCACTAGGGGGAGCTCCCTGTATACAGAGATACATGATAAGATCCTGTCTGCAGCCACCACTAGCGGGAGCTCCCTGTATACAGAGATACATGATAAGATTCTGTCTGCAGCCACCACTAGGGGGAGCTCCCTGTATACAGAGATACATGATAAGATCCTGTCAGCAGCCACCACTAGGGGGAGCTCCCTGTATACAGAGATACATGATAAGATTCTGTCTGCAGTCACCACTAGGGGGAGCTCGCTGTATACAGAGATACATGATAAGATCCTGTCTGCAGCCACCACTAGGGGGAGCTCCCTGTATACAGAGATACATGATAAGATCCTGTCTGCAGCCACCACTAGGGGGAGCTCACTGTATACAGAGATACATGATAAGATTCTGTCTGCAGTCACCACTAGGAGGAGCTCCCTGTATACAGAGATACATGATAAGATCCTGTCTGCAGCCACCACTAGCGGGAGCTCCCTGTATACAGAGATACATGATAAGATTCTGTCTGCAGCCTCCACTAGGGGGAGCTCCCTGTATACAGAGATACATGATAAGATTCTGTCTGCAGCCACCACTAGGGGGAGCTCCCTGTATACAGAGATACATGATAAGATTCTGTCTGCAGCCACCACTAGGGGGAGCTCCCTGTATACAGAGATACATGATAAGATTCTGTCTGCAGCCACCACTAGGGGGAGCTCCCTGTATACAGAGATACATGATAAGACCTGTCTGCAGCCACTAGCGGGAGCTCCCTGTATACAGAGATACATGATAAAATTCTGTCTGCAGCCACCACTAGGGGGAGCTCCCTGTATACAGAGATACATGATAAGATCCTGTCAGCAGCCACCACTAGGGGGAGCTCCCTGTATACAGAGATACATGATAAGATTCTGTCTGCAGCCACCACTAGGAGGAGCTCCCTGTATACAGAGATACATGATAAGATCATGTCTGCAGCCACCACTAGGGGGAGCTCCCTGTATACAGAGATACATGATAAGATCCTGTCTGCAGCCACCACTAGGGGGAGCTCCCTGTATACAGAGATACATGATAAGATTCTGTCTGTAGCCACCACTAGGGGGAGCTCCCTGTATACAGAGATACATGATAAGATCCTGTCTGCAGTCACCACTAGCAGGAGCTCCCTGTATACAGAGATACATGATAAGATCCTGTCTGCAGTCACCACTAGGGGGAGCTCCCTGTATACAGAGATAGATGATGAGATCCTGTCTGCAGTCACCACTAGGGGGAGCTCCCTGTATACAGAGATACATGATAAGATCCTGTCTGCAGCCACCACTAGCGGGAGCTCCCTGTATACAGAGATACATAAGATTCTGTCTGCAGCCACCACTAGGGGGAGCTCCCTGTATACAGAGATACATGATAAGATCCTGTCAGCAGCCACCACTAGCAGGAGCTCCCTGTATACAGAGATACATGATAAGATTCTGTCTGCACCCACCACTAGGGGGAGCTCCCTGTATACAGAGATACATGATAATCTCCTATCTGCAGCCACCACTAAGGGGAGCTCCCTGTATACAGAGATATATGATAAGATTCTGTCTGCAGCCACCACTAGCGGGAGCTCCCTGTATACAGAGATACATGATAAGATCCTGTCTGCAGCCACCACTAGGGGGAGCTCCCTGTATACAGAGATACATGATAAGATCCTGTCTGCAGCCACCACTAGGGGGAGCTCCCTGTATACAGAGATACATGATAAGATCCTGTCTGCAGCCACCACTAGCGGGAGCTCCCTGTATACAGAGATACATGATAAGATTCTGTCTGCAGCCACCACTAGGGGGAGCTCCCTGTATACAGAGATACATGATAAGATCCTGTCAGCAGCCACCACTAGGGGGAGCTCCCTGTATACAGAGATACATGATAAGATTCTGTCTGCAGCCACCACTAGGAGGAGCTCCCTGTATACAGAGATACATGATAAGATCCTGTCTGCAGCCACCACTAGGGGGAGCTCCCTGTATACAGAGATACATGATAAGATCCTGTCTGCAGCCACCACTAGGGGGAGCTCCCTGTATACAGAGATACATGATAAGATTCTGTCTGTATCCATCACTAGGGGGAGCTCCCTGTATACAGAGATACATGATAAGATCCTGTCTGCAGCCACCACTAGCGGGAGCTCCCTGTATACAGAGATACATGATAAGATACTGTCTGCAGCCACCACTAGGGGGAGCTCCCTGTATACAGAGATACATGATAAGATCCTGTCAGCAGCCACCACTAGGGGGAGCTCCCTGTATACAGAGATACATGATAAGATTCTGTCTGCAGCCACCACTAGGGGGAGCTCCCTGTATACATAGATACATGATAAGATTCTGTCTGCAGCCACCACTAGGGGGAGCTCCCTGTATACAGAGATACATGATAAGATTCTGTCTGCAGCCACCACTAGGGGGAGCTCCCTGTATACAGAGATACATGATAAGATTCTGTCTGCAGCCACCACTAGGGGGAGCTCCCTGTATACAGAGATACATGATAAGATTCTGTCTGCAGACACCACTAGGGGGAGCTCCCTGTATACAGAGATACATGATAAGATTCTGTCTGCAACCACCACTAGGGGGAGCTCCCTGTATACAGAGATACATGATAAGATTCTGTCTGCAGCCACCACTAGGGGGAGCTCCCTGTATACAGAGATAAATGAAAAGATCCTATCTGCAGCCACCCCTAGGGGGAGCTCCCTATATACAGAGATGCATGATAAGATCCTGTCTGCAGCCACCACTAGGGGGAGCTCCCTGTATACAGAGATAAATGATAAGATCCTGTCTGCAGCCACCACTAGGGGGAGCTCCCAGTATACAGAGATACATGATAAGATTCTGTCTGCAGTCACCACTAGGGGGAGCTCCCTGTATATAGAGATACATGATAAGATTCTGTCTGCAGCCACCACTAGGGGGAGCTCCCTGTATACAGAGATACATGATTAGACAGTGTCTGAAGCCACCACTAGGGGGAGCTCCCAGTATACAGAGATACATGATAAGATTCTGTCTGCAGCCAACACTAGAGGGAGTTCCCTGTATACAGAGATACATGATAAGATCCTGTCTGCAGCCACCACTAGGGGGAGCTCCCTGTATATAGAGATACATGATAAGATTCTGTCTGCAGCCACCACTAGGGGGAGCTCCCTGTATACAGAGATACATGATAAGATCCTGTCTGCAGCCACCACTAGCGGGAGCTCCCTGTATACAGAGATACATGATAAGATTCTGTCTGCAGCCTCCACTAGGGGGAGCTCCCTGTATACAGAGATACATGATAAGATTCTGTCTGCAGCCACCACTAGGGGGAGCTCCCTGTATACAGAGATACATGATAAGATTCTGTCTGCAGCCACCACTAGGGGGAGCTCCCTGTATACAGAGATACATGATAAGATTCTGTCTGCAGCCACCACTAGGGGGAGCTCCCTGTATACAGAGATACATGATAAGACCTGTCTGCAGCCACTAGCGGGAGCTCCCTGTATACAGAGATACATGATAAAATTCTGTCTGCAGCCACCACTAGGGGGAGCTCCCTGTATACAGAGATACATGATAAGATCCTGTCAGCAGCCACCACTAGGGGGAGCTCCCTGTATACAGAGATACATGATAAGATTCTGTCTGCAGCCACCACTAGGAGGAGCTCCCTGTATACAGAGATACATGATAAGATCATGTCTGCAGCCACCACTAGGGGGAGCTCCCTGTATACAGAGATACATGATAAGATCCTGTCTGCAGCCACCACTAGGGGGAGCTCCCTGTATACAGAGATACATGATAAGATTCTGTCTGTAGCCACCACTAGGGGGAGCTCCCTGTATACAGAGATACATGATAAGATCCTGTCTGCAGTCACCACTAGCAGGAGCTCCCTGTATACAGAGATACATGATAAGATCCTGTCTGCAGTCACCACTAGGGGGAGCTCCCTGTATACAGAGATAGATGATGAGATCCTGTCTGCAGTCACCACTAGGGGGAGCTCCCTGTATACAGAGATACATGATAAGATCCTGTCTGCAGCCACCACTAGCGGGAGCTCCCTGTATACAGAGATACATAAGATTCTGTCTGCAGCCACCACTAGGGGGAGCTCCCTGTATACAGAGATACATGATAAGATCCTGTCAGCAGCCACCACTAGCAGGAGCTCCCTGTATACAGAGATACATGATAAGATTCTGTCTGCACCCACCACTAGGGGGAGCTCCCTGTATACAGAGATACATGATAATCTCCTATCTGCAGCCACCACTAAGGGGAGCTCCCTGTATACAGAGATATATGATAAGATTCTGTCTGCAGCCACCACTAGCGGGAGCTCCCTGTATACAGAGATACATGATAAGATCCTGTCTGCAGCCACCACTAGGGGGAGCTCCCTGTATACAGAGATACATGATAAGATCCTGTCTGCAGCCACCACTAGGGGGAGCTCCCTGTATACAGAGATACATGATAAGATCCTGTCTGCAGCCACCACTAGCGGGAGCTCCCTGTATACAGAGATACATGATAAGATTCTGTCTGCAGCCACCACTAGGGGGAGCTCCCTGTATACAGAGATACATGATAAGATCCTGTCAGCAGCCACCACTAGGGGGAGCTCCCTGTATACAGAGATACATGATAAGATTCTGTCTGCAGCCACCACTAGGAGGAGCTCCCTGTATACAGAGATACATGATAAGATCCTGTCTGCAGCCACCACTAGGGGGAGCTCCCTGTATACAGAGATACATGATAAGATCCTGTCTGCAGCCACCACTAGGGGGAGCTCCCTGTATACAGAGATACATGATAAGATTCTGTCTGTATCCATCACTAGGGGGAGCTCCCTGTATACAGAGATACATGATAAGATCCTGTCTGCAGCCACCACTAGCGGGAGCTCCCTGTATACAGAGATACATGATAAGATACTGTCTGCAGCCACCACTAGGGGGAGCTCCCTGTATACAGAGATACATGATAAGATCCTGTCAGCAGCCACCACTAGGGGGAGCTCCCTGTATACAGAGATACATGATAAGATTCTGTCTGCAGCCACCACTAGGGGGAGCTCCCTGTATACAGAGATACATGATAAGATTCTGTCTGCAGCCACCACTAGGGGGAGCTCCCTGTATACAGAGATACATGATAAGATTCTGTCTGCAGCCACCACTAGGGGGAGCTCCCTGTATACAGAGATACATGATAAGATTCTGTCTGCAGCCACCACTAGGGGGAGCTCCCTGTATACAGAGATACATGATAAGATTCTGTCTGCAGACACCACTAGGGGGAGCTCCCTGTATACAGAGATACATGATAAGATTCTGTCTGCAACCACCACTAGGGGGAGCTCCCTGTATACAGAGATACATGATAAGATTCTGTCTGCAGCCACCACTAGGGGGAGCTCCCTGTATACAGAGATAAATGAAAAGATCCTATCTGCAGCCACCCCTAGGGGGAGCTCCCTATATACAGAGATGCATGATAAGATCCTGTCTGCAGCCACCACTAGGGGGAGCTCCCTGTATACAGAGATAAATGATAAGATCCTGTCTGCAGCCACCACTAGGGGGAGCTCCCAGTATACAGAGATACATGATAAGATTCTGTCTGCAGTCACCACTAGGGGGAGCTCCCTGTATATAGAGATACATGATAAGATTCTGTCTGCAGCCACCACTAGGGGGAGCTCCCTGTATACAGAGATACATGATTAGACAGTGTCTGAAGCCACCACTAGGGGGAGCTCCCAGTATACAGAGATACATGATAAGATTCTGTCTGCAGCCAACACTAGAGGGAGTTCCCTGTATACAGAGATACATGATAAGATCCTGTCTGCAGCCACCACTAGGGGGAGCTCCCTGTATATAGAGATACATGATAAGATTCTGTCTGCAGCCACCACTAGGGGGAGCTCCCTGTATACAGAGATACATGATAAGATCCTGTCTGCAGCCACCACTAGGGGCAGCTCCCTGTATACAGAGATACATGATACGATTCTGTCTGCAGACACCACTAGGAGGAGCTCCCTGTATACAGAGATACATGATTAGACCCTGTCTGCAGCCACCACTAGGGGGAGCTCCCAGTATACAGAGATACATGATAAGATCCTGTCTGCAGTCACCACTAGGGGGAGCTCCCTGTATACAGAGATACATGATAAGATCCTGTCTGCAGCCACCACTAGGGGGAGCTCCCTGTATACAGAGATACATGATAAGATCCTGTCTGCAGCCACCACTAGGGGGAGCTCCCTGTATACAGAGATATATGATAAGATCCTGTCTGCAGCCACCACCAGGGTAAGTTCCCTGTATACAGAGATACATGATAAGATCCTGTCTGCAGCCACCACTAGGGGGAGCTCCCTGTATACAGAGATACATGATAAGATCCTGTCTGCAGCCACCACTAGGGGGAGCTCCCTGTATACAGAGATACATGATAAGATCCTGTCTGCAGCCACCACCAGGGGGAGTTCCCTGTATACAGAGATACATGATAAGATTCTGTCTGCACCCACCACTAGGGGGAGCTCCCTGTATACAGAGATACATGATAATCTGTCTGCAGCCACCACTAAGGGGAGCTCCCTGTATACAGAGATATATGATAAGATTCTGTGTGCAGCCACCACTAGCGGGAGCTCCCTGTATACAGAGATACATGATAAGATCCTGTCTGCAGTCACCACTAGGGGGAGCTCCCTGTATACAGAGATACATGATAAGATCCTGTCTGCAGCCACCACTAGGGGGAGCTCCCTGTATACAGAGATACATGATAAGATCCTGTCTGCAGCCACCACTAGCGGGAGCTCCCTGTATACAGAGATACATGATAAGATTCTGTCTGCAGCCACCACTAGGGGGAGCTCCCTGTATACAGAGATACATGATAAGATCCTGTCAGCAGCCACCACTAGGGGGAGCTCCCTGTATACAGAGATACATGATAAGATTCTGTCTGCAGTCACCACTAGGGGGAGCTCACTGTATACAGAGATACATGATAAGATCCTGTCTGCAGCCACCACTAGGGGGAGCTCCCTGTATACAGAGATACATGATAAGATCCTGTCTGCAGCCACCACTAGGGGGAGCTCACTGTATACAGAGATACATGATAAGATTCTGTCTGCAGTCACCACTAGGAGGAGCTCCCTGTATACAGAGATACATGATAAGATCCTGTCTGCAGCCACCACTAGCGGGAGCTCCCTGTATACAGAGATACATGATAAGATTCTGTCTGCAGCCTCCACTAGGGGGAGCTCCCTGTATACAGAGATACATGATAAGATTCTGTCTGCAGCCACCACTAGGGGGAGCTCCCTGTATACAGAGATACATGATAAGATTCTGTCTGCAGCCACCACTAGGGGGAGCTCCCTGTATACAGAGATACATGATAAGATTCTGTCTGCAGCCACCACTAGGGGGAGCTCCCTGTATACAGAGATACATGATAAGACCTGTCTGCAGCCACTAGCGGGAGCTCCCTGTATACAGAGATACATGATAAAATTCTGTCTGCAGCCACCACTAGGGGGAGCTCCCTGTATACAGAGATACATGATAAGATCCTGTCAGCAGCCACCACTAGGGGGAGCTCCCTGTATACAGAGATACATGATAAGATTCTGTCTGCAGCCACCACTAGGAGGAGCTCCCTGTATACAGAGATACATGATAAGATCATGTCTGCAGCCACCACTAGGGGGAGCTCCCTGTATACAGAGATACATGATAAGATCCTGTCTGCAGCCACCACTAGGGGGAGCTCCCTGTATACAGAGATACATGATAAGATTCTGTCTGTAGCCACCACTAGGGGGAGCTCCCTGTATACAGAGATACATGATAAGATCCTGTCTGCAGCCACCACTAGCGGGAGCTCCCTGTATACAGAGATACATGATAAGATTCTGTCTGCAGCCACCACTAGGGGGAGCTCCCTGTATACAGAGATACATGATAAGATCCTGTCAGCAGCCACCACTAGGGGGAGCTCCCTGTATACAGAGATACATGATAAGATTCTGTCTGCAGCCACCACTAGGAGGAGCTCCCTGTATACAGAGATACATGATAAGATCATGTCTGCAGCCACCACTAGGGGGAGCTCCCTGTATACAGAGATACATGATAAGATCCTGTCTGCAGCCACCACTAGGGGGAGCTCCCTGTATACAGAGATACATGATAAGATTCTGTCTGTAGCCACCACTAGGGGGAGCTCCCTGTATACAGAGATACATGATAAGATCCTGTCTGCAGCCACCACTAGCGGGAGCTCCCTGTATACAGAGATACATGATAAGATTCTGTCTGCAGCCACCACTAGGGGGAGCTCCCTGTATACAGAGATACATGATAAGATCCTGTCAGCAGCCACCACTAGGGGGAGCTCCCTGTATACAGAGACACATGATAAGATCCTGTCTGCAGCCACCACTAGGGGGAGCTCCCTGTATACAGAGATACATGATAAGATGCTGTCTGCAGCCACCACTAGGGGGAGCTCCCTGTATACAGAGATACATGATAAGATCCTGTCAGCAGCCACCACTAGGGGGAGCTCCCTGTATACAGAGATACATGATAAGATTCTGTCTGCAGCCACCACTAGGGGGAGCTTCCTGTATACAGAGATACATGATAAGATCCTGTCAGCAGCTACCACTAGGGGGAGCTCCCTGTATACAGAGATACATGATAAGATTCTGTCTGCAGCCACCACTAGGAGGAGCTCCCTGTATACAGAGATACATGATAAGATCATGTCTGCAGCCACCACTAGGGGGAGCTCCCTGTATACAGAGATACATGATAAGATCCTGTCTGCAGCCACCACTAGGGGGAGCTCCCTGTATACAGAGATACATGATAAGATTCTGTCTGCAGCCACCACTAGGGGGAGCTCCCTGTATACAGAGATACATGATAAGATTCTGTCTGCAGCCACCACTAGGGGGAGCTCCCAGTATACAGAGATACATGATAAGATTCTGTCTGCAGCCACCACTAGAGGGAGCTCCCTGTATACAGAGATACATGATAAGATTCTGTCTGCAGCCACCACTAGGGGCAGCTCCCTGTATACAGAGATACATGATAAGATTCTGTCTGCAGCCACCACTAGGGGGAGCACCCTGTATACAGAGATACATGATAAGATTCTGTCTGCAGCCACCACTAGGGGGAGCTCCCTGTATACAGAGATACATGATAACATCCTGTCTGCAGCCACCACTAGGGGGAGCTCCCTGTATACAGAGATACATGATAAGATTCTGTCTGCAGCCACCACTAGCGGGAGCTCCCTGTATACAGAGATACATGATAATATCCTGTCTGCAGCCACCACTAGCGGGAGCTCCCTGTATACAGAGATACATAAGATTCTGTCTGCAGCCACCACTAGGGGGAGCTCCCTGTATACAGAGATACATGATAAGATCCTGTCAGCAGCCACCACTAGGGGGAGCTCCCTGTATACAGAGATACATGATAAGATCCTGTCTGCAGACACCACTAGGGGGATCTCCCTGCATACAGAGATACATGATAAGATTCTGTCTGCAGCCACCACTAGGGGGAGCTCCCTGTATACAGAGATACATGATAAGATTCTGTCTGCAGCCACCACTAGGGGGAGCTCCCTGTATACAGAGATACATAAGATACTGTCAGCAGCCACCACTAGGGGGAGCTCCCAGTATACAGAGATACATGATAAGATTCTGTCTGCCGCCACCACTAGGGGGAGCTCCCTGTATACAGAGATAAATGATAAGATCCTGTCTGCAGCCACCCCTAGGGGGAGCTCCCTGTATACAGAGATGCATGATAAGATCCTGTCTGCAGCCACCACTAGGGGGAGCTCCCTGTATACAGAGATACATGATAAGATCCTGTCTGCAGCCACCACTAGGGGGAGCTCCCAGTATACAGAGATACATGATAAGATTCTGTCTGCAGCCACCACTAGGGGGAGCTCCCTGTATACAGACATACATGATTAGACCCTGTCTGCAGCCACCACTAGGGGGAGCTCCCTGTATACAGAGATACATGATAAGATTCTGTCTGCAGCCACCACTAGGGGGAGCTCCCTGTATACAGAGATACATGATAAGATCCTGTCTGCAGCCACCACTAGGGGGAGCTCCCTGTATACAGAGATACATGATAAGATCCTGTCTGCAGCCACCACTAGGGGGAGCTCCCTGTATACAGAGATATATGATAAGATCCTGTCTGCAGCCACCACCAGGGGAAGTTCCCTGTATACAGAGATACATGATAAGATCCTGTCTGCTGCCACCACTAGGGGGAGCTCCCTGTATACAGAGATACATGATAAGATCCTGTCTGCAGCTACCACTAGGGGGAGCTCCCTGTATACAGAGATACATGATAAGATCCTGTCTGCAGCCACCACCAGGGGGAGTTCCCTGTATACAGAGATACATGATAAGATCCTGTCTGCAGCCACCACTAGGGGGAGCTCCCTGTATACAGAGATACGTGATAAGATCCTGTCTGCAGCCACCACTAGGAGGAGCTCCCTGTATACAGAGATACATGATAAGATCCTGTCTGCAGCCACCACTATGGGGAGCTTCCTGTATACAGAGATACATGATAAGATTCTGTCTGCACCCACCACTAGGGGGAGCTCCCTGTATACAGAGATATATGATAAGATTCTGTCTGCAGCCACCACTAGCGGGAGCTCCCTGTATACAGAGATACATGATAAGATCCTGTCTGCAGCCACCACTAGGGGGAGCTCCCTGTATACAGAGATACATGATAAGATCCTGTCTGCAGCCACCACTAGGGGGAGCTCCCTGTATACAGAGATACATGATAAGATCCTGTCTGCAGCCACCACTAGCGGGAGCTCCCTGTATACAGAGATACATGATAAGATTCTGTCTGCAGCCACCACTAGGGGGAGCTCCCTGTATACAGAGATACATGATAAGATCCTGTCAGCAGCCACCACTAGGGGGAGCTCCCTGTACACAGAGATACATGATAAGATTCTGTCTGCAGCCACCACTAGGAGGAGCTCCCTGTATACAGAGATACATGATAAGATCATGTCTGCAGCCACCACGAGGGGGAGCTCCCTGTATACAGAGATACATGATAAGATCCTGTCTGCAGCCACCACTAGGGGGAGCTCCCTGTATACAGAGATACATGATAAGATTCTGTCTGTAGCCACCACTAGGGGGAGCTCCCTGTATACAGAGATACATGATAAGATCCTGTCTGCAGCCACCACTAGAGGGAGCTCCCTGTATACAGAGATACATGATAAGATTCTGTCTGCAGCCACCACTAGGGGGAGCTCCCTGTATACAGAGATACATGATAAGATTCTGTCTGCAGCCACCACTAGGGGGAGCTCCCTGTATACAGAGATACATGATAAGATTCTGTCTGCAGCCACCACTAGGGGGAGCTCCCTGTATACAGAGATACATGATAAGATCCTGTCTGCAGCCACCACTAGGGGGAGCTCCCTGTATACAGAGATACATGATAAGATTCTGTCTGCAGCCACCACTAGCGGGAGCTCCCTGTATACAGAGATACATGATAAGATTCTGTCTGCAGCCACCACTAGCGGGAGCTCCCTGTATACAGAGATACATGATAATATCCTGTCTGCAGACACCACTAGCGGGAGCTCCCTGTATACAGAGATACATAAGATTCTGTCTGCAGCCACCACTAGGGGGAGCTCCCTGTATACAGAGATACATGATAAGATCCTGTCAGCAGCCACCACTAGGGGGAGCTCCCTGTATACAGAGATACATGATAAGATCCTGTCTGCAGACACCACTAGGGGGATCTCCCTGCATACAGAGATACATGATAAGATTCTGTCTGCAGCCACCACTAGGGGGAGCTCCCTGTATACAGAGATACATGATAAGATTCTGTCTGCAGCCACCACTAGGGGGAGCTCCCTATATACAGAGATACATAAGATACTGTCAGCAGCCACCACTAGGGGGAGCTCCCAGTATACAGAGATACATGATAAGATTCTGTCTGCCGCCACCACTATGGGGAGCTCCCTGTATACAGAGATAAATGATAAGATCCTGTCTGCAGCCACCCCTAGGGGGAGCTCCCTGTATACAGAGATGCATGATAAGATCCTGTCTGCAGCCACCACTAGGGGGAGCTCCCTGTATACAGAGATACATGATAAGATCCTGTCTGCAGCCACCACTAGGGGGAGCTCCCAGTATACAGAGATACATGATAAGATTCTGTCTGCAGCCACCACTAGGGGGAGCTCCCTGTATACAGACATACATGATTAGACCCTGTCTGCAGCCACCACTAGGGGGAGCTCCCTGTATACAGAGATACATGATAAGATTCTGTCTGCAGCCACCACTAGGGGGAGCTCCCTGTATACAGAGATACATGATAAGATCCTGTCTGCAGCCACCACTAGGGGGAGCTCCCTGTATACAGAGATACATGATAAGAACCTGTCTGCAGCCACCACTAGGGGCAGCTCCCTGTATACAGAGATACATGATACGATTCTGTCTGCAGACACCACTAGGAGGAGCTCCCTGTATACAGAGATACATGATTAGACCCTGTCTGCAGCCATCACTAGCGGGAGCTCCCAGTATACAGAGATACATGATAAGATCCTGTCTGCAGCCACCACTAGGGGGAGCTCCCTGTATACAGAGATACATGATAAGATCCTGTCTGCAGCCACCACTAGGGGGAGCTCCCTGTATACAGAGATACATGATAAGATCCTGTCTGCAGCCACCACTAGGGGGAGCTCCCTGTATACAGAGATATATGATAAGATCCTGTCTGCAGCCACCACCAGGGGAAGTTCCCTGTATACAGAGATACATGATAAGATCCTGTCTGCAGTCACCACTAGGGGGAGCTCCCTGTATACAGAGATACATGATAAGATCCTGTCTGCAGCTACCACTAGGGGGAGCTCCCTGTATACAGAGATACATGATAAGATCCTGTCTGCAGCCACCACCAGGGGGAGTTCCCTGTATACAGAGATACATGATAAGATCCTGTCTGCAGCCACCACTAGGGGGAGCTCCCTGTATACAGAGATACGTGATAAGATCCTGTCTGCAGCCACCACTAGGAGGAGCTCCCTGTATACAGAGATACATGATAAGATCCTGTCTGCAGCCACCACTAGGGGGAGCGCCCTGTATACAGAGATACATGATAAGATCCTGTCTGCAACCACCACTAGGGGGAGCTTCCTGTATACAGAGATACATGATAAGATTCTGTCTGCAGCCACCACTAGCGGGAGCTCCCTGTATACAGAGATACATGATAATATCCTGTCTGCAGCCACCACTAGGGGGAGCTCCCTGTATACAGAGATACATGATAAGATACTGTCTGCAGCCACCACTAGGGGGAGCTCCCTGTATACAGAGATACATGATAAGATTCTGTCTGCAGTCACCACTAGGGGGAGATCACTGTATACAGAGATACATGATAAGATTCTGTCTGCAGTCACCACTAGGGGGAGCTCACTGTATACAGAGATACATGATAAGATTCTGTCTGCAGCCACCACTAGGGGGAGCTCCCTGTATACAGAGATACATGATAAGATCCTGTCTGCAGCCTCCACTAGGGGGAGCTCCCTGTATACAGAGACACATGATAAGATCCTGTCAGCAGCCACCACTAGGGGGAGCTCCCTGTATACAGAGACACATGATAAGATCCTGTCTGCAGCCACCACTAGGGGGAGCTCCCTGTATACAGAGATACATGATAAGATTCTGTCTGCAGCCACCACTAGGGGGAGCTCCCTGTATACAGAGATACATGATAAGATCCTGTCAGCATCCACCACTAGGGGGAGCTCCCTGTATACAGAGATACATGATAAGATTCTGTCTGCAGTCACCACTAGGGGGAGCTCCCTGTATACAGAGATACATGATAAAATTCTGTCTGCAGCCACCACTAGGTGGAGCTCCCTGTATACAGAGATACATGATAAGATCCTGTCAGCAGCCACCACTAGGGGGAGCTCCCTGTATACAGAGATACATGATAAGATTCTGTCTGCAGCCACCACTAGGAGGAGCTCCCTGTATACAGAGATACATGCTAAGATCATGTCTGCAGCCACCACTAGGGGGAGCTCCCTGTATACAGAGATACATGATAAGATCCTGTCTGCAGCCACCACTAGGGGGAGCTCCCTGTATACAGAGATACATGATAAGATTCTGTCTGTAGCCACCACTAGGGGGAGCTCCCTGTATACAGAGATACATGATAAGATCCTGTCTGTAGCCACCACTAGGGGGAGCTCCCTGTATACAGAGATACATGATAAGATCCTGTCTGCAGACACCACTAGGGGGATCTCCCTGTATACAGAGATACATGATAAGATTCTGTCTGCAGCCACCACTAGGGGGAGCTCCCTGTATACAGAGATACATGATAAGATCCTGTCTGCAGCCACCACTAGGGGGAGCTCCCTGTATACAGAGATACGTGATAAGATCCTGTCTGCAGCCACCACTAGGAGGAGCTCCCTGTATACAGAGATACATGATAAGATTCTGTCTGCAGCCACCACTAGGGGGAGCTCCCTGTATACAGAGATACATGATAAGATTCTGTCTGCACCCACCACTAGGGGGAGCTCCCTGTATACAGAGATACATGATAAGATTCTGTCTGCAGTCACCACTAGGAGGAGCTCCCTGTATACAGAGATTCATGATAAGATTCTGTCTGCAGTCACCACTAGGGGGAGCTCCCTGTATACAGAGATACATGATAATCTCCTGTCTGCAGCCACCACTAAGGGGAGCTCCCTGTATACAGAGATACATGATAAGATACTGTCTGCAGCCACCACTAAGGGGAGCTCCCTGTATACAGAGATACATGATAATCTCCTGTCTGCAGCCACCACTAAGGGGAGCTCCCTGTATACAGAGATACATGATAATCTCCTGTCAGCAGCCACCACTAGGGGGAGCTCCCTGTATACAGAGATACATGATAAGATCCTGTCTGCAGCCACCACTAAGGGGAGCTCCCTGTATACAGAGATACATGATAATCTCCTGTCTGCAGCCACCACTAAGGGGAGCTCCATGTATACAGAGATACATGATAATCTCCTGTCAGCAGCCACCACTAGGGGGAGCTCCCTGTATACAGAGATACATGATAATCTCCTGTCTGCAGCCACCACCAGGGGGAGCTCCCTGTATACAGAGATACATGATAAGATTCTGTCTGCAGTCACCACTAGGGGGAGTTCCCTGTATACAGAGATACATGATAAGATTCTGTCTGCAGCCACCACTAGCGGGAGCTCCCTGTATACAGAGATACATGATAAGATCCTGTCTGTAGTCACCACTAGGGGGAGCTCCCTGTATACAGAGATACATGATAAGATCCTATCTGCAGTCACCACTAGGGGGAGCTCCCTGTATACAGAGATACATGATAAGATCCTGTCTGCAGCCACCACTAGCGGGAGCTCCCTGTATACAGAGATACATAAGATTCTGTCTGCAGCCACCACTAGGGGGAGCTCCCTGTATGCAGAGATACATGATAAGATCCTGTCAGCAGCCACCACTAGGGGGAGCTCCCTGTATACAGAGATACATGATAAGATCCTGTCTGCAGACACCACTAGGGGGATCTCCCTGCATACAGAGATACATGATAAGATTCTGTCTGCAGCCACCACTAGGGGGAGCTCCCTGTATACAGAGATACATGATAAGATTCTGTCTGCAGCCACCACTAGGGGGAGCTCCCTGTATACAGAGATACATGATAAGATACTGTCAGCAGCCACCACTAGGGGGAGCTCCCAGTATACAGAGATACATGATAAGATTCTGTCTGCCGCCACCACTAGGGGGAGTTCCCTGTATACAGAGATAAATGATAAGATCCTGTCTGCAGCCACCCCTAGGGGGAGCTCCCTGTATACAGAGATGCATGATAAGATCCTGTCTGCAGCCACCACTAGGGGGAGCTCCCTGTATACAGAGATACATGATAATATCTTGTCTGCAGCCACCACTAGGGGGAGCTCCCAGTATACAGAGATACATGATAAGATTCTGTCTGCAGTCACCACTAGGGGGAGCTCCCTGTATATAGAGATACATGATAAGATTCTGTCTGCAGCCACCACTAGGGGGAGCTCCCTGTATACAGAGATACATGATTAGACCCTGTCTGCAGCCACCACTAGGGGGAGCTCCCAGTATACAGAGATACATGATAAGATTCTGTCTGCAGCCACCACTAGAGGGAGCTCCCTGTATACAGAGATACATGATAAGATCCTGTCTGCAGCCACCACTAGGGGGAGCTCCCTGTATATAGAGATACATGATAAGATTCTGTCTGCAGCCACCACTAGGGGGAGCTCCCTGTATACAGAGATACATGATAAGATCCTGTCTGCAGCCACCACTAGGGGCAGCTCCCTGTATACAGAGATACATGATACGATTCTGTCTGCAGACACCACTAGGAGGAGCTCCCTGTATACAGAGATACATGATTAGACCCTGTCTGCAGCCACCACTAGGGGGAGCTCCCAGTATACAGAGATACAAGATAAGATCCTGTCTGCAGCCACCACTAGGGGGAGCTCCCTGTATACAGAGATACATGATAAGATCCTGTCTGCAGCCACCACTAGGGGGAGCTCCCTGTATACAGAGATACATGATAAGATCCTGTCTGCAGCCACCACTAGGGGGAGCTCCCTGTATACAGAGATATATGATAAGATCCTGTCTGCAGCCACCACCAGGGGAAGTTCCCTGTATACAGAGATACATGATAAGATCCTGTCTGCAGCCACCACTAGGGGGAGCTCCCTGTATACAGAGATACATGATAAGATCCTGTCTGCAGCCACCACTAGGGGGAGCTCCCTGTATACAGAGATACATGATAAGATCCTGTCTGCAGCCACCACCAGGGGGAGTTCCCTGTATACAGAGATACATGATAAGATCCTGTCTGCAGCCACCACTAGGGGGAGCTCCCTGTATACAGAGATACGTGATAAGATCCTGTCTGCAGCCACCACTAGGAGGAGCTCCCTGTATACAGAGATCCATGATAAGATCCTGTCTGCAGCCACCATTATGGGGAGCTTCCTGTATACAGAGATACATGATAAGATTCTGTCTGCAGCCACAACTAGGGGGAGCTCCCTGTATACAGAGATACATGATAATCTCCTGTCTGCAGCCACCACTAAGGGGAGCTCCCTGTATACAGAGATATATGATAAGATTCTGTGTGCAGCCACCACTAGCGGGAGCTCCCTGTATACAGAGATACATGATAAGATCCTGTCTGCAGCCACCACTAGGGGGAGCTCCCTGTATACAGAGATACATGATAAGATCCTGTCTGCAGCCACCACTAGGGGGAGCTCCCTGTATACAGAGATACATGATAAGATCCTGTCTGCAGCCACCACTAGCGGGAGCTCCCTGTATACAGAGATACATGATAAGATTCTGTCTGCAGCCACCACTAGGGGGAGCTCCCTGTATACAGAGATACATGATAAGATCCTGTCAGCAGCCACCACTAGGGGGAGCTCCCTGTATACAGAGATACATGATAAGATTCTGTCTGCAGCCACCACTAGGAGGAGCTCCCTGTATACAGAGATACATGATAAGATCATGTCTGCAGCCACCACTAGGGGGAGCTCCCTGTATACAGAGATACATGATAAGATCCTGTCTGCAGCCACCACTAGGGGGAGCTCCCTGTATACAGAGATACATGATAAGATTCTGTCTGTAGCCACCACTAGGGGGAGCTCCCTGTATACAGAGATACATGATAAGATCCTGTCTGCAGCCACCACTAGCGGGAGCTCCCTGTATACAGAGATACATGATAAGATCCTGTCTGCAGCCACCACTAGGGGGAGCTCACTGTATACAGAGATACATGATAAGATCCTGTCAGCAGCCACCACTAGGGGGAGCTCCCTGTATACAGAGACACATGATAAGATCCTGTCTGCAGCCACCACTAGGGGGAGCTCCTTGTATACAGAGATACATGATAAGATGCTGTCTGCAGCCACCACTAGGGGGAGCTCCCTGTATACAGAGATACATGATAAGATCCTGTCAGCAGCCACCACTAGGGGGAGCTCCCTGTATACAGAGATACATGATAAGATTCTGTCTGCAGCCACCACTAGGGGGAGCTCCCTGTATACAGAGATACATGATAAGATCCTGTCAGCAGCTACCACTAGGGGGAGCTCCCTGTATACAGAGATACATGATAAGATTCTGTCTGCAGCCACCACTAGGAGGAGCTCCCTGTATACAGAGATACATGATAAGATCATGTCTGCAGCCACCACTAGGGGGAGCTCCCTGTATACAGAGATACATGATAAGATCCTGTCAGCAGCCACCACTAGGGGGAGCTCCCTGTATACAGAGATACATGATAAGATTCTGTCTGCAGCCACCACTAGGGGGAGCTCCCTGTATACAGAGATACATAAGATACTGTCAGCAGCCACCACTAGGGGGAGCTCCCAGTATACAGAGATACATGATAAGATTCTGTCTGCCGCCACCACTAGGGGGAGCTCCCTGTATACAGAGATAAATGATAAGATCCTGTCTGCAGCCACCCCTAGGGGGAGCTCCCTGTATACAGAGATACATGATAAGATTCTGTCTGCAGCCACCACTAGGGGGAGCTCCCTGTATACAGAGATACATAAGATACTGTCAGCAGCCACCACTAGGGGGAGCTCCCAGTATACAGAGATACATGATAAGATTCTGTCTGCCGCCACCACTAGGGGGAGCTCCCTGTATACAGAGATAAATGATAAGATCCTGTCTGCAGCCACCCCTAGGGGGAGCTCCCTGTATACAGAGATGCATGATAAGATCCTGTCTGCAGCCACCACTAGGGGGAGCTCCCTGTATACAGAGATACATGATAAGATCCTGTCTGCAGCCACCACTAGGGGGAGCTCCCAGTATACAGAGATACATGATAAGATTCTGTCTGCAGCCACCACTAGGGGGAGCTCCCTGTATACAGACATACATGATTAGACCCTGTCTGCAGCCACCACTAGGGGGAGCTCCCTGTATACAGAGATACATGATAAGATTCTGTCTGCAGCCACCACTAGGGGGAGCTCCCTGTATACAGAGATACATGATAAGATCCTGTCTGCAGCCACCACTAGGGGGAGCTCCCTGTATACAGAGATACATGATAAGATCCTGTCTGCAGCCACCACTAGGGGCAGCTCCCTGTATACAGAGATACATGATACGATTCTGTCTGCAGACACCACTAGGAGGAGCTCCCTGTATACAGAGATACATGATTAGACCCTGTCTGCAGCCACCACTAGCGGGAGCTCCCAGTATACAGAGATACATGATAAGATCCTGTCTGCAGCCACCACTAGGGGGAGCTCCCTGTATACAGAGATACATGATAAGATCCTGTCTGCAGCCACCACTAGGGGGAGCTCCCTGTATACAGAGATACATGATAAGATCCTGTCTGCAGCCACCACTAGGGGGAGCTCCCTGTATACAGAGATATATGATAAGATCCTGTCTGCAGCCACCACCAGGGGAAGTTCCCTGTATACAGAGATACATGATAAGATCCTGTCTGCAGCCACCACTAGGGGGAGCTCCCTGTATACAGAGATACATGATAAGATCCTGTCTGCAGCTACCACTAGGGGGAGCTCCCTGTATACAGAGATACATGATAAGATCCTGTCTGCAGCCACCACCAGGGGGAGTTCCCTGTATACAGAGATACATGATAAGATCCTGTCTGCAGCCACCACTAGGGGGAGCTCCCTGTATACAGAGATACGTGATAAGATCCTGTCTGCAGCCACCACTAGGAGGAGCTCCCTGTATACAGAGATACATGATAAGATCCTGTCTGCAGCCACCACTATGGGGAGCTTCCTGTATACAGAGATACATGATAAGATTCTGTCTGCACCCACCACTAGGGGGAGCTCCCTGTATACAGAGATATATGATAAGATTCTGTCTGCAGCCACCACTAGCGGGAGCTCCCTGTATACAGAGATACATGATAAGATCCTGTCTGCAGCCACCACTAGGGGGAGCTCCCTGTATACAGAGATATATGATAAGATCCTGTCTGCAGCCACCACTAGGGGGAGCTCCCTGTATACAGAGATACATGATAAGATCCTGTCTGCAGCCACCACTAGCGGGAGCTCCCTGTATACAGAGATACATGATAAGATTCTGTCTGCAGCCACCACTAGGGGGAGCTCCCTGTATACAGAGATACATGATAAGAACCTGTCAGCAGCCACCACTAGGGGGAGCTCCCTGTACACAGAGATACATGATAAGATTCTGTCTGCAGCCACCACTAGGAGGAGCTCCCTGTATACAGAGATACATGATAAGATCATGTCTGCAGCCACCACGAGGGGGAGCTCCCTGTATACAGAGATACATGATAAGATCCTGTCTGCAGCCACCACTAGGGGGAGCTCCCTGTATACAGAGATACATGATAAGATTCTGTCTGTAGCCACCACTAGGGGGAGCTCCCTGTATACAGAGATACATGATAAGATCCTGTCTGCAGCCACCACTAGAGGGAGCTCCCTGTATACAGAGATACATGATAAGATTCTGTCTGCAGCCACCACTAGGGGGAGCTCCCTGTATACAGAGATACATGATAAGATTCTGTCTGCAGCCACCACTAGGGGGAGCTCCCTGTATACAGAGATACATGATAAGATTCTGTCTGCAGCCACCACTAGGGGGAGCTCCCTGTATACAGAGATACATGATAAGATCCTGTCTGCAGCCACCACTAGGGGGAGCTCCCTGTATACAGAGATACATGATAAGATTCTGTCTGCAGCCACCACTAGCGGGAGCTCCCTGTATACAGAGATACATGATAATATCCTGTCTGCAGACACCACTAGCGGGAGCTCCCTGTATACAGAGATACATAAGATTCTGTCTGCAGCCACCACTAGGGGGAGCTCCCTGTATACAGAGATACATGATAAGATCCTGTCAGCAGCCACCACTAGGGGGAGCTCCCTGTATACAGAGATACATGATAAGATCCTGTCTGCAGACACCACTAGGGGGATCTCCCTGCATACAGAGATACATGATAAGATTCTGTCTGCAGCCACCACTAGGGGGAGCTCCCTGTATACAGAGATACATGATAAGATTCTGTCTGCAGCCACCACTAGGGGGAGCTCCCTGTATACAGAGATACATAAGATACTGTCAGCAGCCACCACTAGGGGGAGCTCCCAGTATACAGAGATACATGATAAGATTCTGTCTGCCGCCACCACTATGGGGAGCTCCCTGTATACAGAGATAAATGATAAGATCCTGTCTGCAGCCACCCCTAGGGGGAGCTCCCTGTATACAGAGATGCATGATAAGATCCTGTCTGCAGCCACCACTAGGGGGAGCTCCCTGTATACAGAGATACATGATAAGATCCTGTCTGCAGCCACCACTAGGGGGAGCTCCCAGTATACAGAGATACATGATAAGATTCTGTCTGCAGCCACCACTAGGGGGAGCTCCCTGTATACAGACATACATGATTAGACACTGTCTGCAGCCACCACTAGGGGGAGCTCCCTGTATACAGAGATACATGATAAGATTCTGTCTGCAGCCACCACTAGGGGGAGCTCCCTGTATACAGAGATACATGATAAGATCCTGTCTGCAGCCACCACTAGGGGGAGCTCCCTGTATACAGAGATACATGATAAGATCCTGTCTGCAGCCACCACTAGGGGCAGCTCCCTGTATACAGAGATACATGATACGATTCTGTCTGCAGACACCACTAGGAGGAGCTCCCTGTATACAGAGATACATGATTAGACCCTGTCTGCAGCCATCACTAGCGGGAGCTCCCAGTATACAGAGATACATGATAAGATCCTGTCTGCAGCCACCACTAGGGGGAGCTCCCTGTATACAGAGATACATGATAAGATCCTGTCTGCAGCCACCACTAGGGGGAGCTCCCTGTATACAGAGATACATGATAAGATCCTGTCTGCAGCCACCACTAGGGGGAGCTCCCTGTATACAGAGATATATGATAAGATCCTGTCTGCAGCCACCACCAGGGGAAGTTCCCTGTATACAGAGATACATGATAAGATCCTGTCTGCAGCCACCACTAGGGGGAGCTCCCTGTATACAGAGATACATGATAAGATACTGTCTGCAGCTACCACTAGGGGGAGCTCCCTGTATACAGAGATACATGATAAGATCCTGTCTGCAGCCACCACCAGGGGGAGTTCCCTGTATACAGAGATACATGATAAGATCCTGTCTGCAGCCACCACTAGGGGGAGCTCCCTGTATACAGAGATACGTGATAAGATCCTGTCTGCAGCCACCACTAGGAGGAGCTCCCTGTATACAGAGATACATGATAAGATCCTGTCTGCAGCCAGCACTATGGGGAGCTTCCTGTATACAGAGATACATGATAAGATTCTGTCTGCACCCACCACTAGGGGGAGCTCCCTGTATACAGAGATATATGATAAGATTCTGTCTGCAGCCACCACTAGCGGGAGCTCCCTGTATACAGAGATACATGATAAGATCCTGTCTGCAGCCACCACTAGGGGGAGCTCCCTGTATACAGAGATACATGATAAGATCCTGTCTGCAGCCACCACTAGGGGGAGCTCCCTGTATACAGAGATACATGATAAGATCCTGTCTGCAGCCACCACTAGCGGGAGCTCCCTGTATACAGAGATACATGATAAGATTCTGTCTGCAGCCACCACTAGGGGGAGCTCCCTGTACACAGAGATACATGACAAGATCCTGTCAGCAGCCACCACTAGGGGGAGCTCCCTGTACACAGAGATACATGATAAGATTCTGTCTGCAGCCACCACTAGGAGGAGCTCCCTGTATACAGAGATACATGATAAGATCATGTCTGCAGCCACCACGAGGGGGAGCTCCCTGTATACAGAGATACATGATAAGATCCTGTCTGCAGCCACCACTAGGGGGAGCTCCCTGTATACAGAGATACATGATAAGATCCTGTCTGTAGCCACCACTAGGGGGAGCTCCCTGTATACAGAGATACATGATAAGATCCTGTCTGCAGCCACCACTAGCGGGAGCTCCCTGTATACAGAGATACATGATAAGATACTGTCTGCAGCCACCACTAGGGGGAGCTCCCTGTATACAGAGATACATGATAAGATCCTGTCAGCAGCCACCACTAGGGGGAGCTCCCTGTATACAGAGATACATGATAAGATTCTGTCTGCAGCCACCACTAGGGGGAGCTCCCTGTATACAGAGATACATGATAAGATTCTGTCTGCAGCCACCACTAGGGGGAGCTCCCTGTTTACAGAGATACATGATAAGATTCTGTCTGCAGCCACCACTAGGGGGAGCTCCCTGTATACAGAGATACATGATAAGATTCTGTCTGCAGCCACCACTAGGGGGAGCTCCCTGTATACAGAGATACATGATAAGATTCTGTCTGCAGACACCACTAGGGGGAGCTCCCTGTATACAGAGATACATGATAAGATTCTGTCTGCAGCCACCACTAGGGGGAGCTCCCTGTATACAGAGATACATGATAAGATCCTGTCTGCAACCACCACTAGGGGGAGCTTCCTGTATACAGAGATACATGATAAGATTCTGTCTGCAGCCACCACTAGCGGGAGCTCCCTGTATACAGAGATACATGATAATATCCTGTCTGCAGCCACCACTAGGGGGAGCTCCCTGTATACAGAGATATATGATAAGATACTGTCTGCAGCCACCACTAGGGGGAGCTCCCTGTATACAGAGATACATGATAAGATTCTGTCTGCAGTCACCACTAGGGGGAGCTCACTGTATACAGAGATACATGATAAGATTCTGTCTGCAGTCACCACTAGGGGGAGCTCACTGTATACAGAGATACATGATAAGATCCTGTCTGCAGCCACCACTAGGGGGAGATCCCTGTATACAGAGATACATGATAAGATCCTGTCTGCAGCCACCACTAGGGGGAGCTCACTGTATACAGAGATACATGATAAGATTCTGTCTGCAGTCACCACTAGGAGGAGCTCTCTGTATACAGAGATACATGATAAGATCCTGTCTGCAGCCACCACTAGCGGGAGCTCCCTGTATACAGAGATACATGATAAGATTCTGTCTGCAGCCTCCACTAGGGGGAGCTCCCTGTATACAGAGATACATGATAAGATTCTGTCTGCAGCCACCACTAGGGGGAGCTCCCTGTATACAGAGATACATGATAAGATTCTGTCTGCAGCCACCACTAGGGGGAGCTCCCTGTATACAGAGATACATGATAAGATTCTGTCTGCAGCCACCACTAGGGGGAGCTCCCTGTATACAGAGATACATGATAAGATCCTGTCTGCAGCCACCACTAGCGGGAGCTCCCTGTATACAGAGATACATGATAAGATTCTGTCTGCAGCCACCACTAGGGGGAGCTCCCTGTATACAGAGATACATGATAAGATCCTGTCTGCAGCCTCCACTAGGGGGAGCTCCCTGTATACAGAGACACATGATAAGATCCTGTCAGCAGCCACCACTAGGGGGAGCTCCCTGTATACAGAGATACGTGATAAGATCCTGTCTGCAGCCACCACTAGGAGGAGCTCCCTGTATACAGAGATACATGATAAGATTCTGTCTGCAGCCACCACTAGGGGGAGCTCCCTGTATACAGAGATACATGATAAGATTCTGTCTGCACCCACCACTAGGGGGAGCTCCCTGTATACAGAGATACGTGATAAGATTCTGTCTGCAGTCACCACTAGGAGGAGCTCCCTGTATACAGAGATTCATGATAAGATTCTGTCTGCAGTCACCACTAGGGGGAGCTCCCTGTATACAGAGATACATGATAAGATACTGTCTGCAGCCACCACTAAGGGGAGCTCCCTGTATACAGAGATACATGATAAGATACTGTCTGCAGCCACCACTAAGGGGAGCTCCCTGTATACAGAGATACATGATAAGATACTGTCTGCAGCCACCACTAAGGGGAGCTCCCTGTATACAGAGATACATGATAATCTCCTGTCTGCAGCCACCACTAAGGGTAGCTCCCTGTATACAGAGATACATGATAATCTCCTGTCAGCAGCCACCACTAGGGGGAGCTCCCTGTATACAGAGATACATGATAAGATCCTGTCTGCAGCCACCACTAAGGGGAGCTCCCTGTATACAGAGATACATGATAATCTCCTGTCTGCAGCCACCACTAAGGGGAGCTCCCTGTATACAGAGATACATGATAATCTCCTGTCAGCAGCCACCACTAGGGGGAGCTCCCTGTATACAGAGATACATGATAATCTCCTGTCTGCAGCCAACACCAGGGGGAGCTCCCTGTATACAGAGATACATGATAAGATTCTGTCTGCAGTCACCACTAGGGGGAGTTCCCTGTATACAGAGATACATGATAAGATTCTGTCTGCAGCCACCACTAGCGGGAGCTCCCTGTATACAGAGATACATGATAAGATCCTGTCTGCAGTCACCACTAGGGGGAGCTCCCTGTATACAGAGATACATGATAAGATCCTATCTGCAGTCACCACTAGGGGGAGCTCCCTGTATACAGAGATACATGATAAGATCCTGTCTGCAGCCACCACTAGCGGGAGCTCCCTGTATACAGAGATACATAAGATTCTGTCTGCAGCCACCACTAGGGGGAGCTCCCTGTATGCAGAGATACATGATAAGATCCTGTCAGCAGCCACCACTAGGGGGAGCTCCCTGTATACAGAGATACATGATAAGATCCTGTCTGCAGACACCACTAGGGGGATCTCCCTGCATACAGAGATACATGATAAGATTCTGTCTGCAGCCACCACTAGGGGGAGCTCCCTGTATACAGAGATACATGATAAGATTCTGTCTGCAGCCACCACTAGGGGGAGCTCCCTGTATACAGAGATACATGATAAGATACTGTCAGCAGCCACCACTAGGGGGAGCTCCCAGTATACAGAGATACATGATAAGATTCTGTCTGCCGCCACCACTAGGGGGAGCTCCCTGTATACAGAGATAAATGATAAGATCCTGTCTGCAGCCACCCCTAGGGGGAGCTCCCTGTATACAGAGATGCATGATAAGATCCTGTCTGCAGCCACCACTAGGGGGAGCTCCCTGTATACAGAGATACATGATAAGATCTTGTCTGCAGCCACCACTAGGGGGAGCTCCCAGTATACAGAGATACATGATAAGATTCTGTCTGCAGTCACCACTAGGGGGAGCTCCCTGTATATAGAGATACATGATAAGATTCTGTCTGCAGCCACCACTAGGGGGGGCTCCCTGTATACAGAGATACATGATTAGACCCTGTCTGCAGCCACCACTAGGGGGAGCTCCCAGTATAGAGAGATACATGATAAGATTCTGTCTGCAGCCACCACTAGAGGGAGCTCCCTGTATACAGAGATACACGATAAGATCCTGTCTGCAGCCACCACTAGGGGGAGCTCCCTGTATATAGAGATACATGATAAGATTCTGTCTGCAGCCACCACTAGGGGGAGCTCCCTGTATACAGAGATACATGATAAGATCCTGTCTGCAGCCACCACTAGGGGCAGCTCCCTGTATACAGAGATACATGATACGATTCTGTCTGCAGACACCACTAGGAGGAGCTCCCTGTATACAGAGATACATGATTAGACCCTGTCTGCAGCCACCACTAGGGGGAGCTCCCAGTATACAGAGATACAAGATAAGATCCTGTCTGCAGCCACCACTAGGGGGAGCTCCCTGTATACAGAGATACATGATAAGATCCTGTCTGCAGCCACCACTAGGGGGAGCTCCCTGTATACAGAGATACATGATAAGATCCTGTCTGCAGCCACCACTAGGGGGAGCTCCCTGTATACAGAGATATATGATAAGATCCTGTCTGCAGCCACCACCAGGGGAAGTTCCCTGTATACAGAGATACATGATAAGATCCTGTCTGCAGCCACCACTAGGGGGAGCTCCCTGTATACAGAGATACATGATAAGATCCTGTCTGCAGCCACCACTAGGGGGAGCTCCCTGTATACAGAGATACATGATAAGATCCTGTCTGCAGCCACCACCAGGGGGAGTTCCCTGTATACAGAGATACATGATAAGATCCTGTCTGCAGCCACCACTAGGGGGAGCTCCCTGTATACAGAGATACGTGATAAGATCCTGTCTGCAGCCACCACTAGGAGGAGCTCCCTGTATACAGAGATCCATGATAAGATCCTGTCTGCAGCCACCATTATGGGGAGCTTCCTGTATACAGAGATACATGATAAGATTCTGTCTGCAGCCACCACTAGGGGGAGCTCCCTGTATACAGAGATACATGATAATCTCCTGTCTGCAGCCACCACTAAGGGGAGCTCCCTGTATACAGAGATATATGATAAGATTCTGTGTGCAGCCACCACTAGCGGGAGCTCCCTGTATACAGAGATACATGATAAGATCCTGTCTGCAGCCACCACTAGGGGGAGCTCCCTGTATACAGAGATACATGATAAGATCCTGTCTGCAGCCACCACTAGGGGGAGCTCCCTGTATACAGAGATACATGATAAGATCCTGTCTGCAGCCACCACTAGCGGGAGCTCCCTGTATACAGAGATACATGATAAGATTCTGTCTGCAGCCACCACTAGGGGGAGCTCCCTGTATACAGAGATACATGATAAGATCCTGTCAGCAGCCACCACTAGGGGGAGCTCCCTGTATACAGAGATACATGATAAGATTCTGTCTGCAGCCACCACTAGGAGGAGCTCCCTGTATACAGAGATACATGATAAGATTCTGTCTGCAGTCACCACTAGGGGGAGCTCACTGTATACAGAGATACATAATAAGATTCTGTCTGCAGTCACCACTAGGGGGAGCTCACTGTATACAGAGATACATGATAAGATCCTGTCTGCAGCCACCACTAGGGGGAGCTCCCTGTATACAGAGATACATGATAAGATCCTGTCTGCAGCCACCACTAGGGTGAGCTCACTGTATACAGAGATACATGATAAGATTCTGTCTGCAGTCACCACTAGGAGGAGCTCCCTGTATACAGAGATACATGATAAGATCCTGTCTGCAGCCACCACTAGCGGGAGCTCCCTGTATACAGAGATACATGATAAGATTCTGTCTGCAGCCTCCACTAGGGGGAGCTCCCTGTATACAGAGATACATGATAAGATTCTGTCTGCAGCCACCACTAGGGGGAGCTCCCTGTATACAGAGATACATGATAAGATTCTGTCTGCAGCCACCACTAGGGGGAGCTCCCTGTATACAGAGATACATGATAAGATTCTGTCTGCAGCCACCACTAGGGGGAGCTCCCTGTATACAGAGATACATGATAAGATCCTGTCTGCAGCCACCACTAGCGGGAGCTCCCTGTATACAGAGATACATGATAAGATTCTGTCTGCAGCCACCACTAGGGGGAGCTCCCTGTATACAGAGATACATGATAAGATTATGTCTGCAGCCACCACTAGGAGGAGCTCCCTGTATACAGAGATACATGATAAGATCATGTCTGCAGCCACCACTAGGGGGAGCTCCCTGTATACAGAGATACATGATAAGATCCTGTCTGCAGCCACCACTAGGGGGAGCTCCCTGTATACAGAGATACATGATAAGATTCTGTCTGTAGCCACCACTAGGGGGAGCTCCCTGTATACAGAGATACATGATAAGATCCTGTCTGCAGCCACCACTAGCGGGAGCTCCCTGTATACAGAGATACATGATAAGATTCTGTCTGCAGCCACCACTAGGGGGAGCTCCCTGTATACAGAGATACATGATAAGATCCTGTCTGCAGCCACCACTAGCGGGAGCTCCCTGTATACAGAGATACATGATAAGATCCTGTCAGCAGCCACCACTAGGAGGAGCTCCCTGTATACAGAGATACATGATAAGATCATATCTGCAGCCACCACTAGGGGGAGCTCCCTGTATACAGAGATACATGATAAGATCCTGTCTGCAGCCACCACTAGGGGGAGCTCCCTGTATACAGAGATACATGATAAGATTCTGTCTGTAGCCACCACTAGGGGGAGCTCCCTGTATACAGAGATACATGATAAGATCCTGTCTGCAGCCACCACTAGCGGGAGCTCCCTGTATACAGAGATACATGATAAGATCCTGTCTGCAGCCACCACTAGGGGGAGCTCACTGTATACAGAGATACATGATAAGATCCTGTCAGCAGCCACCACTAGGGGGAGCTCCCTGTATACAGAGACACATGATAAGATCCTGTCTGCAGCCACCACTAGGGGGAGCTCCTTGTATACAGAGATACATGATAAGATGCTGTCTGCAGCCACCACTAGGGGGAGCTCCCTGTATACAGAGATACATGATAAGATCCTGTCAGCAGCCACCACTAGGGGGAGCTCCCTGTATACAGAGATACATGATAAGATTCTGTCTGCAGCCACCACTAGGGGGAGCTCCCTGTATACAGAGATACATGATAAGATCCTGTCAGCAGCTACCACTAGGGGGAGCTCCCTGTATACAGAGATACATGATAAGATTCTGTCTGCAGCCACCACTAGGAGGAGCTCCCTGTATACAGAGATACATGATAAGATCATGTCTGCAGCCACCACTAGGGGGAGCTCCCTGTATACAGAGATACATGATAAGATCCTGTCTGCAGCCACCACTAGGGGGAGCTCCCTGTATACAGAGATACATGATAAGATTCTGTCTGCAGCCACCACTAGGGGGAGCTCCCTGTATACAGAGATACATGATAAGATTCTGTCTGCAGCCACCACTAGGGGGAGCTCCCAGTATACAGAGATACATGATAAGATTCTGTCTGCAGCCACCACTAGAGGGAGCTCCCTGTATACATAGATACATGATAAGATTCTGTCTGCAGCCACCACTAGGGGGAGCTCCCTGTATACAGAGATACATGATAAGATTCTGTCTGCAGCCACCACTAGGGGGAGCTCCCTGTATACAGAGATACATGATAAGATTCTGTCTGCAGCCACCACTAGGGTGAGCTCCCTGTATACAGAGATACATGATAAGATCCTGTCTGCAGCCACCACTAGGGGGAGCTCCCTGTATACAGAGATACATGATAAGATTCTGTCTGCAGCCACCACTAGCGGGAGCTCCCTGTATACAGAGATACATGATAATATCCTGTCTGCAGCCACCACTAGGGGGAGCTCCCTGTTTACAGAGATACATGATAAGATCCTGTCTGCAGCCACCACTAGGGGGAGCTCACTGTATACAGAGATACATGATAAGATCCTGTCTGCAGTCACCACTAGGAGGAGCTCCCTGTATACAAAGATACATGATAAGATCCTGTCTGCAGCCACCACTAGCAGGAGCTCCCTGTATACAGAGATACATGATAAAATTCTGTCTGCAGCCACCACTAGGGGGAGCTCCCTGTATACAGAGATACATGATAAGATTCTGTCTGCAGCCACCACTAGGGGGAGCTCCCTGTATACAGAGATACATGATAAGATTCTGTCTGCAGCCACCACTAGGGGGAGCTCCCTGTATACAGAGATACATGATAAGATTCTGCCTGCAGTCACCACTAGGGGGAGCTCACTGTATACAGAGATACGTGATAAGATTCTGTCTGCAGTCACCACTAGGAGGAGCTCCCTGTATACAGAGATACATGATAAGATTCTGTCTGCAGCCACCACTAGGGGGAGCTCCCTGTATACAGAGATACATGATAAGATTCTGTCTGCAGCCACCACTAGGGGGAGCTCCCTGTATACAGAGATACATGATAAGATTCTGCCTGCAGTCACCACTAGGGGGAGCTCACTATATACAGAGATACGTGATAAGATTCTGTCTGCAGTCACCACTAGGAGGAGCTCCATGTATACAGAGATACGTGATAAGATTCTGCCTGCAGTCACCACTAGGGGGAGCTCCCTGTATACAGAGATACATGATAAGATCCTGTCTGCAGCCACCACTAGGGGGAGCTCCCTGTATACAGAGATACATGATAAGATCCTGTCTGCAGCCACCACTAGCGGGAGCTCCCTGTATACAGAGATACATGATAAGATTCTGTCTGCAGCCACCACTAGGGGGAGCTCCCTGTACACAGAGATACATGATAAGATCCTGTCAGCAGCCACCACTAGGGGGAGCTCCCTGTACACAGAGATACATGATAAGATTCTGTCTGCAGCCACCACTAGGAGGAGCTCCCTGTATACAGAGATACATGATAAGATCATGTCTGCAGCCACCACGAGGGGGAGCTCCCTGTATACAGAGATACATGATAAGATCCTGTCTGCAGCCACCACTAGGGGGAGCTCCCTGTATACAGAGATACATGATAAGATCCTGTCTGTAGCCACCACTAGGGGGAGCTCCCTGTATACAGAGATACATGATAAGATCCTGTCTGCAGCCACCACTAGCGGGAGCTCCCTGTATACAGAGATACATGATAAGATACTGTCTGCAGCCACCACTAGGGGGAGCTCCCTGTATACAGAGATACATGATAAGATCCTGTCAGCAGCCACCACTAGGGGGAGCTCCCTGTATACAGAGATACATGATAAGATTCTGTCTGCAGCCACCACTAGGGGGAGCTCCCTGTATACAGAGATACATGATAAGATTCTGTCTGCAGCCACCACTAGGGGGAGCTCCCTGTTTACAGAGATACATGATAAGATTCTGTCTGCAGCCACCACTAGGGGGAGCTCCCTGTATACAGAGATACATGATAAGATTCTGTCTGCAGCCACCACTAGGGGGAGCTCCCTGTATACAGAGATACATGATAAGATTCTGTCTGCAGACACCACTAGGGGGAGCTCCCTGTATACAGAGATACATGATAAGATTCTGTCTGCAGCCACCACTAGGGGGAGCTCCCTGTATACAGAGATACATGATAAGATCCTGTCTGCAACCACCACTAGGGGGAGCTTCCTGTATACAGAGATACATGATAAGATTCTGTCTGCAGCCACCACTAGCGGGAGCTCCCTGTATACAGAGATACATGATAATATCCTGTCTGCAGCCACCACTAGGGGGAGCTCCCTGTATACAGAGATACATGATAAGATTCTGTCTGCAGTCACCACTAGGGGGAGCTCACTGTATACAGAGATACATGATAAGATTCTGTCTGCAGTCACCACTAGGGGGAGCTCACTGTATACAGAGATACATGATAAGATCCTGTCTGCAGCCACCACTAGGGGGAGCTCCCTGTATACAGAGATACATGATAAGATCCTGTCTGCAGCCACCACTAGGGGGAGCTCACTGTATACAGAGATACATGATAAGATTCTGTCTGCAGTCACCACTAGGAGGAGCTCTCTGTATACAGAGATACATGATAAGATCCTGTCTGCAGCCACCACTAGCGGGAGCTCCCTGTATACAGAGATACATGATAAGATTCTGTCTGCAGCCTCCACTAGGGGGAGCTCCCTGTATACAGAGATACATGATAAGATTCTGTCTGCAGCCACCACTAGGGGGAACTCCCTGTATACAGAGATACATGATAAGATTCTGTCTGCAGCCACCACTAGGGGGAGCTCCCTGTATACAGAGATACATGATAAGATTCTGTCTGCAGCCACCACTAGGGGGAGCTCCCTGTATACAGAGATACATGATAAGATCCTGTCTGCAGCCACCACTAGCGGGAGCTCCCTGTATACAGAGATACATGATAAGATTCTGTCTGCAGCCACCACTAGGGGGAGCTCCCTGTATACAGAGATACATGATAAGATCCTGTCTGCAGCCTCCACTAGGGGGAGCTCCCTGTATACAGAGACACATGATAAGATCCTGTCAGCAGCCACCACTAGGGGGAGCTCCCTGTATACAGAGATACGTGATAAGATCCTGTCTGCAGCCACCACTAGGAGGAGCTCCCTGTATACAGAGATACATGATAAGATTCTGTCTGCAGCCACCACTAGGGGGAGCTCCCTGTATACAGAGATACATGATAAGATTCTGTCTGCACCCACCACTAGGGGGAGCTCCCTGTATACAGAGATACGTGATAAGATTCTGTCTGCAGTCACCACTAGGAGGAGCTCCCTGTATACAGAGATTCATGATAAGATTCTGTCTGCAGTCACCACTAGGGGGAGCTCCCTGTATACAGAGATACATGATAATCTCCTGTCTGCAGCCACCACTAAGGGGAGCTCCCTGTATACAGAGATACATGATAAGATACTGTCTGCAGCCACCACTAAGGGGAGCTCCCTGTATACAGAGATACATGATAATCTCCTGTCTGCAGCCACCACTAAGGGTAGCTCCCTGTATACAGAGATACATGATAATCTCCTGTCAGCAGCCACCACTAGGGGGAGCTCCCTGTATACAGAGATACATGATAAGATCCTGTCTGCAGCCACCACTAAGGGGAGCTCCCTGTATACAGAGATACATGATAATCTCCTGTCTGCAGCCACCACTAAGGGGAGCTCCCTGTATACAGAGATACATGATAATCTCCTGTCAGCAGCCACCACTAGGGGGAGCTCCCTGTATACAGAGATACATGATAATCTCCTGTCTGCAGCCAACACCAGGGGGAGCTCCCTGTATACAGAGATACATGATAAGATTCTGTCTGCAGTCACCACTAGGGGGAGCTCCCTGTATACAGAGATACATGATAAGATCCTGTCTGCAGTCACCACTAGGGGGAGCTCCCTGTATACAGAGATACATGATAAGATCCTATCTGCAGTCACCACTAGGGGGAGCTCCCTGTATACAGAGATACATGATAAGATCCTGTCTGCAGCCACCACTAGCGGGAGCTCCCTGTATACAGAGATACATAAGATTCTGTCTGCAGCCACCACTAGGGGGAGCTCCCTGTATGCAGAGATACATGATAAGATCCTGTCAGCAGCCACCACTAGGGGGAGCTCCCTGTATACAGAGATACATGATAAGATCCTGTCTGCAGACACCACTAGGGGGATCTCCCTGCATACAGAGATACATGATAAGATTCTGTCTGCAGCCACCACTAGGGGGAGCTCCCTGTATACAGAGATACATGATAAGATTCTGTCTGCAGCCACCACTAGGGGGAGCTCCCTGTATACAGAGATACATGATAAGATACTGTCAGCAGCCACCACTAGGGGGAGCTCCCAGTATACAGAGATACATGATAAGATTCTGTCTGCCGCCACCACTAGGGGGAGCTCCCTGTATACAGAGATAAATGATAAGATCCTGTCTGCAGCCACCCCTAGGGGGAGCTCCCTGTATACAGAGATGCATGATAAGATCCTGTCTGCAGCCACCACTAGGGGGAGCTCCCTGTATACAGAGATACATGATAAGATCTTGTCTGCAGCCACCACTAGGGGGAGCTCCCAGTATACAGAGATACATGATAAGATTCTGTCTGCAGTCACCACTAGGGGGAGCTCCCTGTATATAGAGATACATGATAAGATTCTGTCTGCAGCCACCACTAGGGGGAGCTCCCTGTATACAGAGATACATGATTAGACCCTGTCTGCAGCCACCACTAGGGGGAGCTCCCAGTATACAGAGATACATGATAAGATTCTGTCTGCAGCCACCACTAGAGGGAGCTCCCTGTATACAGAGATACACGATAAGATCCTGTCTGCAGCCACCACTAGGGGGAGCTCCCTGTATATAGAGATACATGATAAGATTCTGTCTGCAGCCACCACTAGGGGGAGCTCCCTGTATACAGAGATACATGATAAGATCCTGTCTGCAGCCACCACTAGGGGCAGCTCCCTGTATACAGAGATACATGATACGATTCTGTCTGCAGACACCACTAGGAGGAGCTCCCTGTATACAGAGATACATGATTAGACCCTGTCTGCAGCCACCACTAGGGGGAGCTCCCAGTATACAGAGATACAAGATAAGATCCTGTCTGCAGCCACCACTAGGGGGAGCTCCCTGTATACAGAGATACATGATAAGATCCTGTCTGCAGCCACCACTAGGGGGAGCTCCCTGTATACAGAGATACATGATAAGATCCTGTCTGCAGCCACCACTAGGGGGAGCTCCCTGTATACAGAGATATATGATAAGATCCTGTCTGCAGCCACCACCAGGGGAAGTTCCCTGTATACAGAGATACATGATAAGATCCTGTCTGCAGCCACCACTAGGGGGAGCTCCCTGTATACAGAGATACATGATAAGATCCTGTCTGCAGCCACCACTAGGGGGAGCTCCCTGTATACAGAGATACATGATAAGATCCTGTCTGCAGCCACCACCAGGGGGAGTTCCCTGTATACAGAGATACATGATAAGATCCTGTCTGCAGCCACCACTAGGGGGAGCTCCCTGTATACAGAGATACGTGATAAGATCCTGTCTGCAGCCACCACTAGGAGGAGCTCCCTGTATACAGAGATCCATGATAAGATCCTGTCTGCAGCCACCATTATGGGGAGCTTCCTGTATACAGAGATACATGATAAGATTCTGTCTGCAGCCACCACTAGGGGGAGCTCCCTGTATACAGAGATACATGATAATCTCCTGTCTGCAGCCACCACTAAGGGGAGCTCCCTGTATACAGAGATATATGATAAGATTCTGTGTGCAGCCACCACTAGCGGGAGCTCCCTGTATACAGAGATACATGATAAGATCCTGTCTGCAGCCACCACTAGGGGGAGCTCCCTGTATACAGAGATACATGATAAGATCCTGTCTGCAGCCACCACTAGGGGGAGCTCCCTGTATACAGAGATACATGATAAGATCCTGTCTGCAGCCACCACTAGCGGGAGCTCCCTGTATACAGAGATACATGATAAGATTCTGTCTGCAGCCACCACTAGGGGGAGCTCCCTGTATACAGAGATACATGATAAGATCCTGTCAGCAGCCACCACTAGGGGGAGCTCCCTGTATACAGAGATACATGATAAGATTCTGTCTGCAGCCACCACTAGGAGGAGCTCCCTGTATACAGAGATACATGATAAGATTCTGTCTGCAGTCACCACTAGGGGGAGCTCACTGTATACAGAGATACATGATAAGATTCTGTCTGCAGTCACCACTAGGGGGAGCTCACTGTATACAGAGATACATGATAAGATCCTGTCTGCAGCCACCACTAGGGGGAGCTCCCTGTATACAGAGATACATGATAAGATCCTGTCTGCAGCCACCACTAGGGTGAGCTCACTGTATACAGAGATACATGATAAGATTCTGTCTGCAGTCACCACTAGGAGGAGCTCCCTGTATACAGAGATACATGATAAGATCCTGTCTGCAGCCACCACTAGCGGGAGCTCCCTGTATACAGAGATACATGATAAGATTCTGTCTGCAGCCTCCACTAGGGGGAGCTCCCTGTATACAGAGATACATGATAAGATTCTGTCTGCAGCCACCACTAGGGGGAGCTCCCTGTATACAGAGATACATGATAAGATTCTGTCTGCAGCCACCACTAGGGGGAGCTCCCTGTATACAGAGATACATGATAAGATTCTGTCTGCAGCCACCACTAGGGGGAGCTCCCTGTATACAGAGATACATGATAAGATCCTGTCTGCAGCCACCACTAGCGGGAGCTCCCTGTATACAGAGATACATGATAAGATTCTGTCTGCAGCCACCACTAGGGGGAGCTCCCTGTATACAGAGATACATGATAAGATTATGTCTGCAGCCACCACTAGGAGGAGCTCCCTGTATACAGAGATACATGATAAGATCATGTCTGCAGCCACCACTAGGGGGAGCTCCCTGTATACAGAGATACATGATAAGATCCTGTCTGCAGCCACCACTAGGGGGAGCTCCCTGTATACAGAGATACATGATAAGATTCTGTCTGTAGCCACCACTAGGGGGAGCTCCCTGTATACAGAGATACATGATAAGATCCTGTCTGCAGCCACCACTAGCGGGAGCTCCCTGTATACAGAGATACATGATAAGATTCTGTCTGCAGCCACCACTAGGGGGAGCTCCCTGTATACAGAGATACATGATAAGATCCTGTCTGCAGCCACCACTAGCGGGAGCTCCCTGTATACAGAGATACATGATAAGATCCTGTCAGCAGCCACCACTAGGGGGAGCTCCCTGTATACAGAGATACATGATAAGATTCTGTCTGCAGCCACCACTAGGAGGAGCTCCCTGTATACAGAGATACATGATAAGATCATGTCTGCAGCCACCACTAGGGGGAGCTCCCTGTATACAGAGATACATGATAAGATCCTGTCTGCAGCCACCACTAGGGGGAGCTCCCTGTATACAGAGATACATGATAAGATTCTGTCTGTAGCCACCACTAGGGGGAGCTCCCTGTATACAGAGATACATGATAAGATCCTGTCTGCAGCCACCACTAGCGGGAGCTCCCTGTATACAGAGATACATGATAAGATCCTGTCTGCAGCCACCACTAGGGGGAGCTCACTGTATACAGAGATACATGATAAGATCCTGTCAGCAGCCACCACTAGGGGGAGCTCCCTGTATACAGAGACACATGATAAGATCCTGTCTGCAGCCACCACTAGGGGGAGCTCCTTGTATACAGAGATACATGATAAGATGCTGTCTGCAGCCACCACTAGGGGGAGCTCCCTGTATACAGAGATACATGATAAGATCCTGTCAGCAGCCACCACTAGGGGGAGCTCCCTGTATACAGAGATACATGATAAGATTCTGTCTGCAGCCACCACTAGGGGGAGCTCCCTGTATACAGAGATACATGATAAGATCCTGTCAGCAGCTACCACTAGGGGGAGCTCCCTGTATACAGAGATACATGATAAGATTCTGTCTGCAGCCACCACTAGGAGGAGCTCCCTGTATACAGAGATACATGATAAGATCATGTCTGCAGCCACCACTAGGGGGAGCTCCCTGTATACAGAGATACATGATAAGATCCTGTCTGCAGCCACCACTAGGGGGAGCTCCCTGTATACAGAGATACATGATAAGATTCTGTCTGCAGCCACCACTAGGGGGAGCTCCCTGTATACAGAGATACATGATAAGATTCTGTCTGCAGCCACCACTAGGGGGAGCTCCCAGTATACAGAGATACATGATAAGATTCTGTCTGCAGCCACCACTAGAGGGAGCTCCCTGTATACATAGATACATGATAAGATTCTGTCTGCAGCCACCACTAGGGGGAGCTCCCTGTATACAGAGATACATGATAAGATTCTGTCTGCAGCCACCACTAGGGGGAGCTCCCTGTATACAGAGATACATGATAAGATTCTGTCTGCAGCCACCACTAGGGGGAGCTCCCTGTATACAGAGATACATGATAAGATCCTGTCTGCAGCCACCACTAGGGGGAGCTCCCTGTATACAGAGATACATGATAAGATTCTGTCTGCAGCCACCACTAGCGGGAGCTCCCTGTATACAGAGATACATGATAATATCCTGTCTGCAGCCACCACTAGGGGGAGCTCCCTGTTTACAGAGATACATGATAAGATCCTGTCTGCAGCCACCACTAGGGGGAGCTCACTGTATACAGAGATACATGATAAGATCCTGTCTGCAGTCACCACTAGGAGGAGCTCCCTGTATACAAAGATACATGATAAGATCCTGTCTGCAGCCACCACTAGCAGGAGCTCCCTGTATACAGAGATACATGATAAAATTCTGTCTGCAGCCACCACTAGGGGGAGCTCCCTGTATACAGAGATACATGATAAGATTCTGTCTGCAGCCACCACTAGGGGGAGCTCCCTGTATACAGAGATACATGATAAGATTCTGTCTGCAGCCACCACTAGGGGGAGCTCCCTGTATACAGAGATACATGATAAGATTCTGCCTGCAGTCACCACTAGGGGGAGCTCACTGTATACAGAGATACGTGATAAGATTCTGTCTGCAGTCACCACTAGGAGGAGCTCCCTGTATACAGAGATACATGATAAGATTCTGTCTGCAGCCACCACTAGGGGGAGCTCCCTGTATACAGAGATACATGATAAGATTCTGTCTGCAGCCACCACTAGGGGGAGCTCCCTGTATACAGAGATACATGATAAGATTCTGCCTGCAGTCACCACTAGGGGGAGCTCACTATATACAGAGATACGTGATAAGATTCTGTCTGCAGTCACCACTAGGAGGAGCTCCATGTATACAGAGATACGTGATAAGATTCTGCCTGCAGTCACCACTAGGGGGAGCTCCCTGTATACAGAGATACATGATAAGATTCTGCCTGCAGTCACCACTAGGGGGAGCTCCCTGTATACAGAGATACATGATAAGATCCTGTCTGCAGCCACCACTAGGGGGAGCTCCCTGTATACAGAGATACATGATAAGATTCTGTCTGCAGCCACCACTAGGGGGAGCTCCCTGTATACAGAGATACATGATAAGATTCTGCCTGCAGTCACCACTAGGTGGAGCTCCCTGTATACAGAGATACATGATAAGATTCTGTCTGCAGCCACCACTAGGGTGAGCTCACTGTATACAGAGATACATGATAAGATTCTGTCTGCAGTCACCACTAGGAGGAGCTCCCTGTATACAGAGATACATGATAAGATCCTGTCTGCAGCCACCACTAGCGGGAGCTCCCTGTATACAGAGATACATGATAAGATTCTGTCTGCAGCCTCCACTAGGGGGAGCTCCCTGTATACAGAGATACATGATAAGATTCTGTCTGCAGCCACCACTAGGGGGAGCTCAGTGTATACAGAGATACATGATAAGATCCTGTCTGCAGCCACCACTAGCGGGAGCTCCCTGTATACAGAGATACATGATAAGATTCTGTCTGCAGCCACCACTAGGGGGAGCTCCCTGTATACAGAGATACATGATAAGATTATGTCTGCAGCCACCACTAGGAGGAGCTCCCTGTATACAGAGATACATGATAAGATCATGTCTGCAGCCACCACTAGGGGGAGCTCCCTGTATACAGAGATACATGATAAGATCCTGTCTGCAGCCACCACTAGGGGGAGCTCCCTGTATACAGAGATACATGATAAGATTCTGTCTGTAGCCACCACTAGGGGGAGCTCCCTGTATACAGAGATACATGATAAGATCCTGTCTGCAGCCACCACTAGGGGGAGCTCCCTGTATACAGAGATACATGATAAGATCCTGTCTGCAGTCACCACTAGGGGGAGCTCCCTGTATACAGAGATACATGATAAGATTCTGTCTGCAGCCACCACTAGGGGGAGCTCCCTGTATACAGAGATACATGATAAGATCTTGTCTGCAGCCACCACTAGGGGGAGCTCCCTGTATACAGAGATACATGATAAGATCCTGTCTGCAGCCACCACTAGGGGGAGCTCCCTGTATACAGAGATACATGATAAGATTCTGTCTGTAGCCACCACTAGGGGGAGCTCCCTGTATACAGAGATACATGATAAGATCCTGTCTGCAGCCACCACTAGCGGGAGCTCCCTGTATACAGAGATACATGATAAGATCCTGTCTGCAGCCACCACTAGGGGGAGCTCACTGTATACAGAGATACATGATAAGATCATGTCAGCAGCCACCACTAGGGGGAGCTCCCTGTATACAGAGACACATGATAAGATCCTGTCTGCAGCCACCACTAGGGGGAGCTCCCTGTATACAGAGATACATGATAAGATGCTGTCTGCAGCCACCACTAGGGGGAGCTCCCTGTATACAGAGATACATGATAAGATCCTGTCAGCAGCCACCACTAGGGGGAGCTCCCTGTATACAGAGATACATGATAAGATTCTGTCTGCAGCCACCACTAGGGGGAGCTCCCTGTATACAGAGATACATGATAAGATTCTGTCTGCAGCCACCACTAGGGGGAGCTCCCAGTATACAGAGATACATGATAAGATTCTGTCTGCAGCCACCACTAGAGGGAGCTCCCTCTATACATAGATACATGATAAGATTCTGTCTGCAGCCACCACTAGGGGGAGCTCCCTGTATACAGAGATACATGATAAGATTCTGTCTGCAGCCACCACTAGGGGGAGCTCCCTGTATACAGAGATACATGATAAGATTCTGTCTGCAGCCACCACTAGGGGGAGCTCCCTGTATACAGAGATACATGATAAGATCCTGTCTGCAGCCACCACTAGGGGGAGCTCCCTGTATACAGAGATACATGATAAGATTCTGTCTGCAGCCACCACTAGCGGGAGCTCCCTGTATACAGAGATACATGATAATATCCTGTCTGCAGCCACCACTAGGGGGAGCTCCCTGTTTACAGAGATACATGATAAGATCCTGTCTGCAGCCACCACTAGGGGGAGCTCACTGTATACAGAGATACATGATAAGATCCTGTCTGCAGTCACCACTAGGAGGAGCTCCCTGTATACAAAGATACATGATAAGATCCTGTCTGCAGCCACCACTAGCAGGAGCTCCCTGTATACAGAGATACATGATAAAATTCTGTCTGCAGCCACCACTAGGGGGAGCTCCCTGTATACAGAGATACATGATAAGATTCTGTCTGCAGCCACCACTAGGGGGAGCTCCCTGTATACAGAGATACATGATAAGATTCTGTCTGCAGCCACCTCTAGGGGGAGCTCCCTGTATACAGAGATACATGATAAGATTCTGCCTGCAGTCACCACTAGGGGGAGCTCACTGTATACAGAGATACGTGATAAGATTCTGTCTGCAGTCACCACTAGGAGGAGCTCCCTGTATACAGAGATACATGATAAGATTCTGTCTGCAGCCACCACTAGGGGGAGCTCCCTGTATACAGAGATACATGATAAGATTCTGTCTGCAGCCACCACTAGGGGGAGCTCCCTGTATACAGAGATACATGATAAGATTCTGCCTGCAGTCACCACTAGGGGGAGCTCACTGTATACAGAGATACGTGATAAGATTCTGTCTGCAGTCACCATTAGGAGGAGCTCCATGTATACAGAGATACGTGATAAGAATCTGCCTGCAGTCACCACTAGGGGGAGCTCCCTGTATACAGAGATACATGATAAGATTCTGCCTGCAGTCACCACTAGGGGGAGCTCCCTGTATACAGAGATACATGATAAGATCCTGTCTGCAGCCACCACTAGGGGGAGCTCCCTGTATACAGAGATACATGATAAGATCCTGTCTGCAGCCACCACTAGGGGGAGCTCCCTGTATACAGAGATACATGATAAGATTCTGTCTGCAGCCACCACTAGGGGGAGCTCCCTGTATACAGAGATACATGATAAGATTCTGCCTGCAGTCACCACTAGGTGGAGCTCCCTGTATACAGAGATACATGATAAGATCCTGTCTGCAGCCACCACTAGGGTGAGCTCACTGTATACAGAGATACATGATAAGATTCTGTCTGCAGTCACCACTAGGAGGAGCTCCCTGTATACAGAGATACATGATAAGATCCTGTCTGCAGCCACCACTAGCGGGAGCTCCCTGTATACAGAGATACATGATAAGATTCTGTCTGCAGCCTCCACTAGGGGGAGCTCCCTGTATACAGAGATACATGATAAGATTCTGTCTGCAGCCACCACTAGGGGGAGCTCCCTGTATACAGAGATACATGATAAGATCCTGTCTGCAGCCACCACTAGCGGGAGCTCCCTGTATACAGAGATACATGATAAGATTCTGTCTGCAGCCACCACTAGGGGGAGCTCCCTGTATACAGAGATACATGATAAGATTATGTCTGCAGCCACCACTAGGAGGAGCTCCCTGTATACAGAGATACATGATAAGATCATGTCTGCAGCCACCACTAGGGGGAGCTCCCTGTATACAGAGATACATGATAAGATCCTGTCTGCAGCCACCACTAGGGGGAGCTCCCTGTATACAGAGATACATGATAAGATTCTGTCTGTAGCCACCACTAGGGGGAGCTCCCTGTATACAGAGATACATGATAAGATCCTGTCTGCAGCCACCACTAGGGGGAGCTCCCTGTATACAGAGATACATGATAAGATCCTGTCTGCAGTCACCACTAGGGGGAGCTCCCTGTATACAGAGATACATGATAAGATTCTGTCTGCAGCCACCACTAGGGGGAGCTCCCTGTATACAGAGATACATGATAAGATCATGTCTGCAGCCACCACTAGGGGGAGCTCCCTGTATACAGAGATACATGATAAGATCCTGTCTGCAGCCACCACTAGGGGGAGCTCCCTGTATACAGAGATACATGATAAGATTCTGTCTGTAGCCACCACTAGGGGGAGCTCCCTGTATACAGAGATACATGATAAGATCCTGTCTGCAGCCACCACTAGCGGGAGCTCCCTGTATACAGAGATACATGATAAGATCCTGTCTGCAGCCACCACTAGGGGGAGCTCACTGTATACAGAGATACATGATAAGATCCTGTCAGCAGCCACCACTAGGGGGAGCTCCCTGTATACAGAGACACATGATAAGATCCTGTCTGCAGCCACCACTAGGGGGAGCTCCCTGTATACAGAGATACATGATAAGATGCTGTCTGCAGCCACCACTAGGGGGAGCTCCCTGTATACAGAGATACATGATAAGATCCTGTCAGCAGCCACCACTAGGGGGAGCTCCCTGTATACAGAGATACATGATAAGATTCTGTCTGCAGCCACCACTAGGGGGAGCTCCCTGTATACAGAGATACATGATAAGATTCTGCCTGCAGTCACCACTAGGGGGAGCTCACTGTATACAGAGATACGTGATAAGATTCTGTCTGCAGTCACCACTAGGAGGAGCTCCCTGTATACAGAGATACATGATAAGATTCTGCCTGCAGTCACCACTAGGGGGAGCTCCCTGTATACAGAGATACATGATAAGATTCTGCCTGCAGTCACCACTAGGGCGAGCTCACTGTATACAGAGATACATGATAAGATTCTGTCTGCAGTCACCACTAGGAGGAGCTCCCTGTATACAGAGATACATGATAAGATCCTGTCTGCAGCCACCACTAGCGGGAGCTCCCTGTATACAGAGATACATGATAAGATTCTGTCTGCAGCCACCACTAGGGGGAGCTCCCTGTATACAGAGATACATGATAAGATTCTGTCTGCAGCCACCACTAGGGGGAGCTCCCTGTATACAGAGATACATGATAAGATCCTGTCTGCAGCCACCACTAGGAGGAGCTCCCTGTATACAGAGATACATGATAAGATCCTGTCTGCAGCCACGACTATGGAGAGTGTAGTGCCGGCGTCCCTGCCCTCTGCTAGGCAGGGACGCTGTTCCCCTCACCGCTCTGCTCCGTGCCCGGCGTCCCTCTCCCGCTCTGCTGGCAGCGCGCGCTCCTTCCCGGCCACTGTGTTTAGGGCGCGCGCGCGCGCGCCCTCCCTCCCTCTTAAAGGGGCCGCGCGCGCCGTCCTAAGGAGTCCCCGGCCAATGGCCGGAGGACTTTACCATATATAAGGCACCTCCTCCAAAATGGAGGTGCCCGAGCAATGTTGTTGCACTGTTCTACTCTGCTTCAGCCCTCAGGTCCCGTTGCCAGTTACCTGCCAGTTACCTGCCAGATTCCTGCCAGCTTGCTGTCCTAATCCTGCCTGATTTCCTGTTACCTGCCTGCCTGCCTGAGGTCCGACGGTCTGCCTTAGAACTCCGGTCAGTCTGTCTATGGACCAGCTTGCCCGCTCACCTGGGAGCGCTTCTCCGCTACCTGCCTGCTTGCCTACCTGGAGGCTCCGCCGTCACGTGCTGTGACCACCTGCTATTCCAGAGACTCTCGCTTGCTCACCTGGGAGCACACATCCTCCATCTGCCTTGCTAGCCTACCTGGAGGTTCAGCCATCACAGGTCGTACCTACCCTTTACCTAGAGACTGCCCCGGTCACTTGCCGTGACCTCCAGCCCGTTCTTCCAGAGACTGCCCCGGTCACTTGCCGTGACCTCCAGCCCGTTCTTCCAGAGACTGCCCTGATCACTTGCCGTGACCTCCTGCCCGTACACCCAGAGACTGTCCCGGTCACCTGCTGTGACTGCCTGCCTGGTCGCCACCCGCTCCCTTACAAGGACCGCTCCCTTGTATAGTAGCCCAGAGGTTCCGCCTCCCAGACCCGTTACAGAGAGCTCACTGTATACAGAGATACATGATAAGATCCTGTCTGCAGTCACCACTAGGGGGAGCTCACTGTATACAGAGATACATGATAAGATCCTGTCTGCAGCCACCACTAGGGGGAGCTCCCTGTATACAGAGATACATGATAAGATCCTGTCTGCAGCCACCACTAGGGGGAGCTCACTGTATACAGAGATACATGATAAGATTCTGTCTGCAGTCACCATTAGGAGGAGCTCCCTGTATACAGAGATACATGATAAGATCCTGTCTGCAGCCACCACTAGCGGGAGATCCCTGTATACAGAGATACATGATAAGATTCTGTCTGCAGCCACCACTAGGGGGAGCTCCCTGTATACAGAGATACATGATAAGATTCTGTCTGCAGCCACCACTAGGGGGAGCTCCCTGTATACAGAGATACATGATAAGATCCTGTCTGCAGTCACCACTAGGGGGAGCTCACTGTATACAGAGATACATGATAAGATCCTGTCTGCAGCCACCACTAGGAGGAGCTCCCTGTATACAGAGATACATGATAAGATCCTGTCTGCAGCCACCACTAGTAGGAGCTCCCTGTATACATAGATACATGATAAGATTCTGTCTGCAGTCACCACTAGGGGGAGCTCACTGTATACAGAGATACATGATAAGATTCTGTCTGCAGTCACCACTAGGGGGAGCTCACTGTATACAGAGATACATGATAAGATCCTGTCTGCAGCCACCACTAGGGGGAGCTCCCTGTATACAGAGATACATGATAAGATCCTGTCTGCAGCCACCACTAGGGGGAGCTCACTGTATACAGAGATACATGATAAGATTCTGTCTGCAGTCACCACTAGGAGGAGCTCCCTGTATACAGAGATACATGATAAGATTCTGTCTGCAGCCACCACTAGGGGGAGCTCCCTGTATACAGAGATACATGATAAGATCCTGTCTGCAGCCACCACTAGCGGGAGCTCCCTGTATACAGAGATACATGATAAGATTCTGTCTGCAGCCACCACTAGGGGGAGCTCCCTGTATACAGAGATACATGATAAGATCCTGTCTGCAGCCACCACTAGGGGGAGCGCCCTGTATACAGAGATACATGATAAGATTCTGTCTGCAGCCACCACTAGGAGGAGCTCCCTGTATACAGAGATACATGATAAGATCATGTCTGCAGCCACCACTAGGGGGAGCTCCCTGTATACAGAGATACATGATAAGATCCTGTCTGCAGCCACCACTAGGGGGAGCTCCCTGTATACAGAGATACATGATAAGATTCTGTCTGTAGCCACCACTAGGGGGAGCTCCCTGTATACAGAGATACATGATAAGATCCTGTCTGCAGCCACCACTAGCGGGAGCTCCCTGTATACAGAGATACATGATAAGATTCTGTCTGCAGCCACCACTAGGGGGAGCTCCCTGTATACAGAGATACATGATAAGATCCTGTCAGCAGCCACCACTAGGGGGAGCTCCCTGTATACAGAGACACATGATAAGATCCTGTCTGCAGCCACCACTAGGGGGAGCTCCCTGTATACAGAGATACATGATAAGATGCTGTCTGCAGCCACCACTAGGGGGAGCTCCCTGTATACAGAGATACATGATAAGATCCTGTCAGCAGCCACCACTAGGGGGAGCTCCCTGTATACAGAGATACATGATAAGATCCTGTCTGCAGCCACCACTAGGAGGAGCTCCCTGTATACAGAGATACATGATAAGATCATGTCTGCAGCCACCACTAGGGGGAGCTCCCTGTATACAGAGATACATGATAAGATCCTGTCTGCAGCCACCACTAGGGGGAGCTCCCTGTATACAGAGATACATGATAAGATTCTGTCTGCAGCCACCACTAGGGGGAGCTCCCTGTATACAGAGATACATGATAAGATTCTGTCTGCAGCCACCACTAGGGGGAGCTCCCAGTACACAGAGATACATGATAAGATTCTGTCTGCAGCCACCACTAGAGGGAGCTCCCTGTATACAGAGATACATGATAAGATTCTGTCTGCAGCCACCACTAGGGGGAGTTCCCTGTATACAGAGATACATGATAAGATTCTGTCTGCAGCCACCACTAGGGGGAGCTCCCTGTATACAGAGATACATGATAAGATTCTGTCTGCAGCCACCACTAGGGGGAGCTCCCTGTATACAGAGATACATGATAAGATTCTGTCTGCAGCCACCACTAGGGGGAGCTCCCTGTATACAGAGATACATGATAAGATCCTGTCTGCAGCCACCACTAGGGGGAGCTCCCTGTATACAGAGATACATGATAAGATTCTGTCTGCAGCCACCACTAGCGGGAGCTCCCTGTATACAGAGATACATGATAATATCCTGTCTGCAGCCACCACTAGGGGGAGCTCCCTGTTTACAGAGATACATGATAAGATCCTGTCTGCAGCCACCACTAGGGGGAGCTCACTGTATACAGAGATACATGATAAGATCCTGTCTGCAGTCACCACTAGGAGGAGCTCCCTGTATACAAAGATACATGATAAGATCCTGTCTGCAGCCACCACTAGCGGGAGCTCCCTGTATACAGAGATACATGATAAAATTCTGTCTGCAGCCACCACTAGGGGGAGCTCCCTGTATACAGAGATACATGATAAGATTCTGTCTGCAGCCACCACTAGGGGGAGCTCCCTGTATACAGAGATACATGATAAGATTCTGTCTGCAGCCACCACTAGGGGGAGCTCCCTGTATACAGAGATACATGATAAGATTCTGTCTGCAGTCACCACTAGGGGGAGCTCACTGTATACAGAGATACGTGATAAGATTCTGTCTGCAGTCACCACTAGGAGGAGCTCCCTGTATACAGAGATACATGATAAGATTCTGTCTGCAGCCACCACTAGGGGGAGCTCCCTGTATACAGAGATACATGATAAGATTCTGTCTGCAGCCACCACTAGGGGGAGCTCCCTGTATACAGAGATACATGATAAGATCCTGTCTGCAGCCACCACTAGGAGGAGCTCCCTGTATACAGAGATACATGATAAGATTCTGTCTGCAGCCACCACTAGGCGGAGCTCACTGTATACAGAGATACATGATAAGATCCTGTCTGCAGTCACCACTAGGGGGAGCTCACTGTATACAGAGATACATGATAAGATCCTGTCTGCAGCCACCACTAGGAGGAGCTCCCTGTATACAGAGATACATGATAAGATTCTGTCTGCAGCCACCACTAGGGGGAGCTCCCTGTATACAGAGATACATGATAAGATTCTGTCTGCAGCCACCACTAGGAGGAGCTCCCTGTATACAGAGATACATGATAAGATCCTGTCTGCAGTCACCACTAGGGGGAGCTCCCTGTATACAGAGATACATGATAAGATTCTGTCTGCAGCCACCACTAGGAGGAGCTCCCTGTATACAGAGATACATGATAAGATCATGTCTGCAGCCACCACTAGGGGGAGCTCCCTGTATACAGAGATACATGATAAGATCCTGTCAGCAGCCACCACTAGGGGGAGGTCCCTGTATACAGAGACACATGATAAGTTTCTGTCTGCAGCCACCACTAGGGGGAGCTCCCTGTATACCGAGATACATGATAAGATTCTGTCTGCAGCCACCACTAGGGGGAGCTCCCTGTATACAGAGATACATGATAAGATCCTGTCAGCAGCCACCACTAGGGGGAGCTCCCTGTATACAGAGATACATGATAAGATTCTGTCTGCAGCCACCACTAGGGGGAGCTCCCTGTATACAGAGATACATGATAAGATCCTGTCTGCAGCCACCACTAGCGGGAGCTCCCTGTATACAGAGATACATGATAGGATCCTGTCTGCAGCCACCACTAGCGGGAGCTCCCTGTATACAGAGATACATGATAAGATCCTGTCAGCAGCCACCACTAGGGGGAGCTCCCTGTATACAGAGATACATGATAAGATTCTGTCTGCAGCCACCACTAGGGGGAGCTCCCTGTATACAGAGATACATGATAAGATCCTGTCTGCAGCCACCACTAGGGGGAGCTCCCTGTATACAGAGATACATGATAAGATTCTGTCTGCAGCCACCACTAGGGGGAGCTCCCTGTATACAGAGATACATGATAAGATCCTGTCTGCAGCCACCACCAGGGGGAGTTCCCTGTATACAGAGATACATGATAAGATTCTGTCTGCAGCCACCACTAGGGGGAGCTCCCTGTATACAGAGATACATGATAAGATTCTGTCTGCAGCCACCACCAGGGGGAGCTCCCTGTATACAGAGATACATGATAAGATTCTGTCTGCAGCCACCACCAGGGGGAGCTCCCTGTATACAGAGATACATGATAAGATTATGTCTGCAGACACCACTAGGGGGAGCTCCCTGTATACAGAGATACATGATAAGATCCTATCTGCAGCCACCACCAGGGGGAGTTCCCTGTATACAGAGATACATGATAAGATCCTGTCTGCAGCCACCACTAGGGGGAGCTCCCTGTATACAGAGATACATGATAAGATTCTGTCTGCAGCCACCACTAGGGGGAGCTCCCTGTATACAGAGATACATGATAAGATTCTGTCTGCAGCCACCACTAGGGGGAGCTCCCTGTATACAGAGATACATGATAAGATCCTGTCAGCAGCCACCACTAGGGGGAGCTCCCTGTATACAGAGATACATGATAAGATTCTGTCTGCAGCCACCACTAGGGGGAGCTCCCTGTATACAGAGATACATGATAAGATTCTGTCTGCAGCCACCACTAGGGGGAGCTCCCTGTATACAGAGATACATGATAAGATTCTGTCTGCAGCCACCACTAGGGGGAGCTCCCTGTATACAGAGATACATGATAAGGTCCTGTCTGCAGCCACCCCTAGGGGGAGCTCCCTGTATACAGAGATGCATGATAAGATTCTGTCTGCAGCCACCACTAGGGGGAGCTCCCTGTATACAGAGATACATGATAAGGTCCTGTCTGCAGCCACCCCTAGGGGGAGCTCCCTGTATACAGAGATGCATGATAAGATCCTGTCTGCAGCCACCACTAGGGGGAGCTCCCTGTATACAGAGATACATGATAAGATTCTGTCTGCAGCCACCACTAGGGGGAGCTCCCTGTATACAGAGATACAGGATAAGACTGTCTGCAGCAGGAGCTCCCCCTGTTGGTGACAGCTTGATGTCTTCCTTTGGAGAGGGGTCTGGATACCTGGAAACCTCTCACACCGTTCTTCTCCCCCTCAGTTACTGGCTTACATTGATGGATGGATATTTGAGGAGGTTTCTGGGCATGTGCTGAGATTCTGGTGGTACAGAGAGGGGACCCCCAGGCGACTGGTACATGAGGGGGGTCTCTTGCCCTGATGAGACCAGGGTCACCATGTTCTTGGTGATTGTCAGCAGCAGGTACACGGTCCGCGCACTGTGACTGTAGGGGGTGGCGGGCCCTCACCTGCCACACGGGGTCGGTGTGTTTGCCGGACTTTGCGGAGCTCGCGCACTTCGGCTGCGGGGAGTCAGACTTCAGGTTGAAGATTGCCACGTTCCCATCATAGAAGCCGGCGGCCACCAGGTAGGGGTGATCCTTGTGGATGTCCAGGCACATGATGCCGCTCTCCGTGCTGAAGATGTACTCGGGGTACGAGGGGTTCTTCAGGGAGTAAAGGAGCAGCAGCCCCCGGGTCTGCTTCATGAAGTCATCTGTATGACAGAAGAAAGTGATTGGAGGAGACAAGAGGGATGGGAGGGGCTAATACAGAGCTGCCACTATAAGCCACGCCCCTGAGGGCAGCTTAGACCTGACCGCTACCCTGCAGACCGCTACGCTGCGGACCGCTACGCTGCACCCGCTGCTGAACGCTACCCTGCCCCCGCTGCTGAACGCTACCCTGCACCCGCTGCTGAACGCTACCCTGCACCCGCTGCTAAACGCTACCCTGCACCCGCTGCTAAACGCTACCCTGCACCCGCTGCTAAACGCTACCCTGCACCCGCTGCTAAACGCTACCCTGCACCCGCTGCTGAACGCTACCCTGCACCCGCTGCTGAACGCTACCCTGCACCCGCTGCTCACCTCTACCCTGCACCCACTGCTCACCCCTACCCTGCACCTGCAGCTCACCTCTACCCTGCACCCGCCGCTCAACTCTACCCTGCACCCGCTGCTCACCTCTACCCTGCACCCGCTGCTCACCTCTACCCTGCACCCGCTGCTCACCTCTACCCTGCATCCGCTGCTCACCTCTACGCTGCACCCGCTGCTGAACTCTACCCTACACCCGCTGCTCACCTCTACGCTGCACCCGCTGCTGAACGCTACCCTGCACCCACCGCTAAACGCTACCCTGCACCCGCCGCTGAACGCTACCCTGCACCCGCCACTGAACGCTACCCTGCACCCGCAGCTGAACGCTACCCTGCACCCGCAGCTGAACGCTACCCTGCACCCGCTGCTCACCTCTACCCTGCACCCGCTGCTCACCTCTACGCTGCACCCGCCGCTCACCTCTACCCTGCACCCGCCGCTCACCTCTACCCTGCACCTGCAGCTCACCTCTACGCTGCACCCGCTGCTCACCTCTACCCTGCACCCGCAGCTCACCTCTACGCTGCACCCGCCGCTCACCTCTACCCGCTGCTGAACGCTACCCTGCACCCGCCACTAAACGCTACCCTGCACCCGCCGCTAAACGTTACCCTGCACCCGCCGCTGAACGCTACCCTGCACCCGCCGCTGAACGCTACCCTGCACCCGCCGCTCACCCCTACCCTGCACCCGCCGCTCACCCCTACCCTGCACCCGCCGCTCACCTCTACGCTGCACCCGCTGCTCACCTCTACCCTGCACCCGCTGCTCACCTCTACCCTGCACCCGCTGCTCACCTCTACCCTGCACCCGCAGCTCACCTCTACGCTGCACCCGCCGCTCACCTCTACCCGCTGCTGAACGCTACCCTGCACCCGCCACTAAACGCTACCCTGCACCCACCGCTAAACGTTACCCTGCACCCGCCGCTGAACGCTACCCTGCACCCGCCGCTGAACGCTACCCTGCACCCGCCGCTGAACGCTACCCTGCACCCGCCGTTCACCTCTACGCTGCACCCGCTGCTCACCTCTACCCGCTGCTGAAAGCTACCCTGCACCCGCCGCTAAACGCTACCCTGCACCCGCCGCTAAACGTTACCCTGCACCCGCCGCTGAACGCTACCCTGCACCCGCCGCTGAACGCTACCCTGCACCCGCCGCTAAACGCTACCCTGCACCCGCTGCTAAACGTTACCCTGCACCCGCCGCTGAACGCTACCCTGCACCCGCCGCTGAACGCTACCCTGCACCCGCCGCTGAACGCTACCCTGCACCCGCCGCTCACCTCTACCCTGCACCCGCCGCTCACCTCTACCCTGCACCCACTGCTCACCTCTACCCTGCACCCGCCGCTCACCCCTACCCTGCACCCGCCGCTCACCCCTACCCTGCACCCGCTGCTCACCTCTACGCTGCACCCGCTGCTCACCTCTACGCTGCACCCGCTGCTCACCTCTACGCTGCACCCGCTGCTCACCCCTACCCTGCACCCACTGCTCACCTCTACCCTGCACCCGCTGCTCACCCCTACCCTGCACCCGCTGCTCACCCCTACCCTGCACCCGCTGCTCACCTCTACCCTGCACCCGCTGCTCACCTCTACCCTGCACCCGCTGCTCACCTCTACCCTGCACCCGCTGCTCACCTCTACCCTGCACCCGCTGCTCACCTCTACCCTGCACCCGCTGCTCACCTCTACCCTGCACCCGCTGCTCACCTCTACCCTGCACCCGCTGCTCACCCCTACCCTGCACCCGCTGCTCACCTCTACCCTGCACCCGCTGCTCACCTCTACCCTGCACCCGCTGCTCACCTCTACCCTGCACCCGCTGCTCACCTCTACCCTGCACCCAGTAAATCAGAGTGGAAAGACAGCAGTGACTCCCTGTGGTCATCTGTAATGGTCATGGCCTGTGTTCAGAGGCTGTATACAGTATATACACATGACGTGGTCTGATTGTGTAGCCGCCTGTACAGTGGTGCCCTCCTATTCTGCCATTACAGGAGATGGCGGTCACATCCTGACTAATGAGGCGCTGATGTGATCACAGCGTGTAACAGCTTGACGCTGACCGGATCGGAGGAGCAGCCTCTTGGTTCAGCGCCCGATCATCCTCCATTGTGGGAGAAGTCGCGGGCGGAGTCCTGCGTGTCCCGGGGGCGGCGGAGCAATGCTCTGCTCCAGTGCTGAGAGATGGGACTGGACAGTGACCCCGACAAAGGCTGCTCCGCGCAAGACCCCCACTGTACAGGACCCTCATTACATATACCCCGTCACTGCGGGCCCTGCTGATACATAATAGGACAGTTACTGCTCCCACAACAGTGCCGGCCAGAGCGCCCCCCCCACAACAGTGCCAACCAGAGCGCCCCCCCCCCACAACAGTGCCAGCCAGAGCGCCCCCCCCACAACAGTGCCAACCAGAGCGCCCCCCCCCCACAACAGTGCCGGCCAGAGAGCCCCCCACCACAACAGTGCCGGCCAGAGCGCCCCCCCCCCCACAACAGTGTCTGCTAGAGAACCCCCCACCACAACAGTGACGGCCAGAGCGCCCCCCCCCCCCACAACAGTGTCTGCTAGAGAACCCCCCCCCCACAACAGTGCCGGCCAGAGCGCCCCCCCCACAACAGTGTCTGCTAGAGAACCCCCCACCACAACAGTGCCGGCCAGAGCGCCCCCCCCCCCACAACAGTGTCTGCTAGAGAACCCCCCACCACAACAGTGCCGGCCAGAGCGCCCCCCCCCCCACAACAGTGTCTGCTAGAGAACCCCCCACCACAACAGTGACGGCCAGAGCGCCCCCCCCCCCACAACAGTGTCTGCTAGAGAACCCCCCACCACAACAGTGACGGCCAGAGCGCCCCCCCCCCCCACAACAGTGTCTGCTAGAGAACCCCCCACCACAACAGTGCCGGCCAGAGCGCCCCCCACCACAACAGTGCCGGCCAGAGCGCCCCCCCCCCCCCCCACAACAGTGTCTGCTAGAGAACCCCCCACCACAACAGTGCTGGCCAGAGCGCCCCCCCCCCACAACAGTGTCTGCTAGAGAACCCCCCACCACAACAGTGACGGCCAGAGCGCCCCCCCCCACAACAGTGTCTGCTAGAGAACCCCCCACCACAACAGTGCCGGCCAGAGCGCCCCCCACCACAACAGTGTCTGCTAGAGAACCCCCCACCACAACAGTGACGGCCAGAGCGCCCCCCCCCCCACAACAGTGTCTGCTAGAGAACCCCCCACCACAACAGTGACGGCCAGAGCGCCCCCCCCCCCACAACAGTGTCTGCTAGAGAACCCCCCACCACAACAGTGACGGCCAGAGCGCCCCCCCCCCCACAACAGTGTCTGCTAGAGAACCCCCCCCCACAACAGTGCCGGCCAGAGCGCCCCCCCCACAACAGTGTCTGCTAGAGAACCCCCCACCACAACAGTGCTGGCCAGAGCGCCCCCCCCCCCCCCACAACAGTGCCGGCCAGAGCGCCCCCCCCACAACAGTGTCTGCTAGAGAACCCCCACCCCACAACAGTGCCGGCCAGAGCGCCCCCCCCCCACAACAGTGCCGGCCAGAGCGCCCCCCCCCCACAACAGTGGCGGCCAGAGCGCCCCCCCCCCACAACAGTGCCGGCCAGAGCGCCCCCCACAACAGTGCCGGCCAGAGCGCCCCCCCCCCCACAACAGTGGCAGCCAGAGAGCCCCCCCCCACAACAGTGCCGGCCATAAATAGTAATGGTGCCCGGCCCCTGCTGCTATAGGACGTCTCTGTGATCTCCGTCCACCTGCTGGGTGTAATCTGCTTCCTGTCAGTGACAGGAGTCACGGCGTCCTCACCCGTCTGGACCATGTGCGTCATCATATATCACTCACATGATCCGTGTCCCACAGCAAACAGATCCTTGTACTTGGGGCTCCTGTGAGGAGAGAACAAGGGTCAGGTGATAGAAGGGTTAATCCCGGCCATAATGCCGGCACAATGATGGCCACTCTGCTTTCTGTGGCATCAGACCCATGCAGGCTCTCTAGAACAGACCTGTCAGTGGCTTCCTGACTGTTGGCTCTCAGGCTGCAGGTCATTGCAGCACTGCTGCCCCCTGCTGGATCCGAGGCCTTATAAACCAGCAATGACCACAACATGGCTGCGCCCAGGCCGCAACACAGAGGAGTTCCCATGTGATCAGTCCAAAACGGGACAGGGGACATCAACGCACACAGAACTGACCCACACTGGTGGCTCGGTCTGGGGGTCTGACATGACCTTGGAGGACTGGTCAGGGGTCTGATATCACTTTGGGGGTCTGGTCTGGGGTATGCTATTTTAGGGGTTGGTCTAGGGTCTGATTCATTTTAGGGATTGGGTCTAGGACTCATTTTAGGGGCGCTGTGAGCATCCCGACTGCGGCCAGTGTGTGCTGTGAGCGTCCCGACTGCGCCAGTGTGTGCTGTGAGTGTCCCGACTGCGCCAGTGTGTGCTGTGAGCATCCCGACTGCGCCAGTGTGTGCTGTGAGCGTCCCGACTGCGGCCGTGTGTGCTGTGAGCGTCCCGACTGCGGCAGTGTGTGCTGTGAGCGTCCCGACTGCGGCAGTGTGTGCTGTGAGCGTCCCGACTGTGGCCGTGTGTGCTGTGAGCGTCCCGACTGCGGCAGTGTGTGCTGTGAGCGTCCCGACTGCGGCAGTGTGTGCTGTGAGCGTCCCGACTGCGGCAGTGTGTGCTGTGAGCGTCCCGACTGCGGCAGTGTGTGCTGTGAGCATCCTGACTATGATAACCAGTGAGCAGCACAGTGACAGGCGGCGTTGCCAGGCATGGCTGCCGTTCTGCTTACTGTGTTATGTTAGTTGGCACAAATCAGCGTCATGGCCGAATACCCGCTGCATGGGAGCTCCCTGCCCCTCCGCACTCCTGCTACCATGTAATACCTGCACTCACCAGCAGAGGGCAGTCACCGCCAGGCGTTTGGCCTTCTCATACTGGAACCTCCACAGCGGCAGCAGCGTGCCCTCCTGCTCCCGGAACTCATCCGCCACATCCTCAAAGTACCTGAAGTCTGAACAAGAGAAACAAGTGCATGAGCGTCCGTCAGCACACGGGATTCCGTCAGCACACGGGCGTCCATCAGCACAAGAGCGTCTGTCAGCATACGGGCGTCCGTCAGCACAAGAGTGTCCGTCAGCACACGAAGAGGAGATGAGCTAAGACATCACAGGTTATCTTCTCCATGAGAGTGTTGTGAGCATGCCCTGTGACCTGTGCAGAGGTCATTGTACAGGAGGAGGAGGGGGTGAGCTGTGACGTCACCAGTTATCTTCTGATACTTGCTCTCGTGGTTCGGGCTGTGTGTCAGCCGTCAGGTTCCCTGTAAATCCTAGGTCACTTCCCTTTATTGTTGCGTTTACGTCATTTTATGAGTAAAGGAAATGTGCAGAACTCTCTATATGTAAAGGACCGGCTTCCCGCCTTGCGCGAGCGTAATCACCGTGCTGTATACATATATCTCACCTTGTGTGATGTCATCGCTGTGCGGTATACATATATCTCACCTTGTGTGATGTCATCGCTGTGCGGTATACATATATCTCACCTTGTGTGATGTCATCGCTGTGCGGTATACATATATCTCACCTTGTGTGAGGTCATCGCTGTGCGGTATACATATATCTCACCTTGTGTGATGTCATCGCTGTGCGGTATACATATATCTCACCTTGTGTGATGTCATCGCTGTGCGGTATACATATATCTCACCTTGTGTGATATCATCGCTGTGCGGTATACATATATCTCACCTTGTGTGAGGTCATCGCTGTGCGGTATACATATATCTCACCTTGTGTGATGTCATCGCTGTGCGGTATACATATATCTCACCTTGTGTGATGTCATCGCTGTGCGGTATACATATATCTCACCTTGTGTGATGTCATCGCCGTGCGGTATACATATATCTCACCTTGTGTGATGTCATCGCTGTGCGGCATACATATATCTTACCTTGTGTGATGTCATCACCGTGCGGTATACATATATCTCACCTTGTGTGACGTCATCGTACGTATTCTGGTTCACCATCCGCTCCAGGATTTTGCTGGATTTCTCCACCTTGGTGATGTCATCACTCTGCTCCGGTACAAGACATGGAGACCACTCAGTTACATAAGGAGGAGGGTGACCCCTGCCCTCTTATAGGGGTCCCCAGGGTCTCACCTGAGACTCGGAGGTGGGCACCCTCCGCCTGGACTGGAGCTCGTCCTCCTTCTTGGACGCGGGGGCTTTCTGCTTCTCCTTCAGCTTCTCCTGCTTCTGCAGCTCCGCAATGTAAGCGTCGTAGATCTCCCACTGAAAGATGGAGGCACGGAGCTGAGGCCGCGTCTGGATGCGCCGCGCCGAGGCCGCGTCTGGAGGCGCTGCGCCGAGGCCGAGTCAGGAAGCGCCGCGCCGAGGCCGAGGCCGAATCAGGAAGCGCCGCACTGAGGCCGAATCAGGAAGCACCGCGCTGAGACCGAATCAGGAAGAGCCGCGCTGAGGCCGAGTCAGGAGACGCCGCGCCGAGGCCGAGTCAGGAAGAGCCGCGCCGAGGCCGAGTCAGGAGACGCCGCGCCGAGGCCGCGTCTGGAGGCGCAGCGCTGAGGCCGACTCAGGAAGCGCCGCGCCGAGGCCGAGTCAGGAGACGCCGCGCCGAGGCCGAGTCAGGAGGCGCCGCGCCGAGGCCACGTCTGGAGGCGCAGCGCTGAGGCCGACTCAGGAAGCTCTGCGCTGAGGCCGAGTCAGGAGACGCCGCGCCGAGGCCGAGTCAGGAGACGCCGCGCCGAGGCCGCGTCTGGAGGCGCAGCGCTGAGGCCGACTCAGGAAGCGCCGCGCTGAGGCCGAGTCAGGAGGCGCCGCGCTGAGGCCGAGTCAGGAGGCGCCGCGCTGAGGCCGAGTCAGGAGGCGCCGCGCTGAGGCCGAGTCAGGAGGCGCCGCGCTGAGGCCGAGTCTGGAGGCGCCGCGCTGAGGCCAAGTCTGGAGGTGCCGCACCGAGGCCGCATGACCGGTACAGCCACGCAAACGGTCAGCACACACAAATGTCAGTACCATGTACCTGATTGGCGGTGCCGGAGAACGAAGCTCGTGGTGGCGGTTCTGTCTGTGACGCTCTTTCCTGGAACAGAGCATAATGAAGCGGTCACTGCCCGGACCCATGTGGTGACCGCGCTAGGGGGGCTCCTACCCTCCCCCGTCAGATATATCACACATAACCCGACCTTACCCGCTGGGGGTTGTTGTACGTCTGTGACGCTCTCTCGCTGAAGTTGAACTGGTTGGTCAGTTTCCGCTCTTTTCTGCTTTTGGTGACAAGTCCCTCAGCCTCAGCCCCATCATCAGCGGCGACCTGAGGACGGCGGGAAGTACAAGGTGAATGTGGAGGTTCTGCAGCAGCTGAGGTGTATGATGAGGTTGTGCAGCAGCTGAGGTGTATGATGAGGTTGTGCAGCAGCTGAGGTGTATGATGAGGTTGTGCAGCAGCTGAGGTGTATGATGAGGTTGTGCAGCAGCTGAGGTGTATGGTGAGGTTCTGCAGCAGCTGAGGTGTATGATGAGGTTCTGCAGCAGCTGAGATGTATGATGAGGTTCTGCAGCAGCTGAGATGTATGATGAGGTTCTGCAGCAGCTGAGGTGTATGATGAGCTTCTGCAGCAGCTGAGGTGTATGATGAGGTTCCGCAGCAGCTGAGATGTATGATGAGGTTCTGCAGCAGCTGAGGTGTATTATGAGGTTCTGCAGCAGCTGAGGTGTATGATGAGGTTCTGCAGCAGCTGAGGTGTATGATGAGGTTCTGCAGCAGCTGAGGTGTATGATGAGGTTCTCCAGCAGCTGAGGTGTATGATGAGGTTGTGCAGCAGCTGAGGTGTATGATGAGGTTGTGCAGCAGCTGAGGTGTATGATGAGGTTCTGCAGCAGCTGAGGTGTATTATGAGGTTCTGCAGCAGCTGAGGTGTATGATGAGGTTCTCCAGCAGCTGAGGTGTATGATGAGGTTCTGCAGCAGCTGAGGTGTATGATGAGGTTGTGCAGCAGCTGAGGTGTATTATGAGGTTCTGCAGCAGCTGAGATGTATTAGGAGGTTCTGCAGCAGCTGAGGTGTAGTATGAGGTTCTGCAGCAGCTGAAGTGTATGATGAGGTTCTGCAGCAGCTGAGGTGTAGTATGAGGTTCTGCAGCAGCTGAGATGTATTAGGAGGTTCTGCAGCAGCTGAGGTGTATTATGAGGTTCTGCAGCAGCTGAAGTGTATGATGAGGTTCTGCAGCAGCTGAGGTGTATTATGAGGTTCTGCAGCAGCTGAGGTGTATTATGAGGTTCTGCAGCCGCTGAGGTGTATGATGAGGTTCTGCAGCAGCTGAGGTGGATGATGAGGTTCTGCAGCAGCTGAGGTGTATTATGAGGTTCTGCAGCAGCTGAGGTGTATTATGAGGTTCTGCAGCAGCTGAGGTGTATTATGAGGTTCTGCAGCAACAGAGGTGTATGATGAGGTTCTGCAGCAGCTGAGGTGTATTATGAGGTTCTGCAGCAGCTGAGGTGTATTGGGAAGTTGTGCAGCAGCTGAGGTGTAGTGGGAGGTTGTGCAGCAGCTGAGGTGTATTATGAGGTTGTGCAGCAGCTGGTGTATGATGAGGTTCTGCAGCAGCTGAGGTGTATGATGAGGTTCTGGAGCAGCTGAGGCATGTATTGGGGCAGTGGGGTCATCCCCTGGGGGCACATGTACCCTGATGTATATACAGTACCGTAGGCTCGGCTCTCCCATCCGCCTCCCTGTCTCCGGCCTCTGGGGCGTCACTCGGCGCGGTCTCTGTGGGGGGCAGAGGTGCAGGATGAGTATATACATGTATACATGGTGATCGCCAATCGCCTCCAGTTATAGACAGACCTGTGGATGACAGACAAGGAGGCGACAGCATCTTCATGGACGGGCAGTCGGCGCGCTGTCACATCACCCGTCCAGGGCACACACGGGGGCGATGGAGCCACACTTACCGTCAATGACGCCCATCCTCGCCCGCTGTCTCCGCGCCTCGTCCGAGTCTTTGTGTAACATGTTCCCGTCCAGCGAGAAATGTACGGCCAGCTGGTCCACGATGCTCATGGGCTTGTAGGCTCGCTCCTGCACACAACGGAGGGGATATATGCCGTATACACCTGTATCCTATATATACTGTACATAGCGCCAAGTGTCGGATTATCAGACATTCTGGATCATCAGATTTGGACATTACTGTACTTTCCACCACTACTCACTTTGAAGCTGTATCTGACGATGTTTTGCGGAGCGTGCGGGTTATTGGCGGTCAGGATACGGGTGAATTCTTCCTTCAGCTCCTGTAAACGTGAGATAAAGAGCCCGGGGTGAATGCGGGCACAGCGGCCTCCCGCGGCCCGGCACAGAGGCCTCCCGCGGCACGGCACAGAGGCCTCCCGCGGCACGGCACAGAGGCCTCCCGCAGCACGGCACAGCGGCCTCCTGTGGCACGGCACAGCGGCCTCCCGCGGCACGGCACAGAGGCCTCCCGCGGCACGGCACAGCGGCCTCCCGTGGCACGGCACAGCGGCCTCCCGCGGCACGGCACAGCGGCCTCCCGCGGCACGGCACAGAGGCCTCCCGCGGCACGGCACAGAGGCCTCCCGCGGCACGGCACAGAGGCCTCCCGCGGCACGGCACAGCGGCCTCCTGTGGCACGGCACAGCGGCCTCCCGCGGCACGGCACAGAGGCCTCCCGCGGCACGGCACTGCATCCAAAGGGGATAAAGCTTAGTGGATAAATGGAAATACTGGCTTGGCAAAGGCCTTGTTAGTGGTGTGGTAGTGTGAACTTGCGTTCCTGCCGCTTCTCCGGTGTGTGGGAGTGCACTGGCGGCAGTATATACGGAGTACAGTTGGTACACTTGACTTATAGACCTTATATACATCTGTGTGTGCTAACACTCCATCGAGTGTCCCTGCCGGTGACCGGCCGCGTGTACCTGACGATATCTCTATACAGAGAGCGTCTCCTCTCCACTCTCTTTACTATGATAACATAACAATCCATCTCCTGATCATGTCTCACCTGGACTACTACCCTCATCATGAGCCGTCGGTCCAGAGATCCCCATGCGGCTCCTCCAGGTATATAGAGTACATATAGGATGTATACTCACGGCCTCGGTTAGCTATAGCGGCTCCTCCAGGTATATACACACATATAGTATATATACTCACGGCCTCGGTTAGCTATAGCGGCTCCTCCAGGTATATACACACATATAGTATATATACTCACGGCCTCGGTTAGCTATAGCGGCTCCTCCAGGTATATAGAGCACATATAGTATATATACTCGGCCTCGGTTAGCTATAGCGGCTCCTCCAGGTATATAGAGTACATATAGTATATATACTCACGGCCTCGGTTAGCTATAGCGGCTCCTCCAGGTATATACACACATATAGTATATATACTCACGGCCTCGGTTAGCTATAGCAGCTCCTCCAGGTATATAGAGCACATATAGTATATATACTCACGGCCTCGGTTAGCTATAGCGGCTCCTCCAGGTATATACACACATATAGTATGTATACTCACGGCCTCGGTTAGCTATAGCGGCTCCTCCAGGTATATAGAGTACATATAGTATATACAGTTATATGAAAAAGTTTGGGCACCCCTATTAATCTTAAGCTTCATGTTTTATAAAAATTGGTGTTTTTGCAACAGCTATTTCAGTTTGATCTATGTAATAACTGTTGGACACAGTAATGTTTCTGCCTTGAAATGAGGTTTATTGTACTAACAGAAAATGTGCAATCTGCATTCAAACAACATTTGACAGGTGCATAAGTATGGGCACCCTTATCATTTTCTTGTTTTAAATACTCCTACCTACTTTTTACTGACTTACTAAAGCACTTTTTTTGGTTTTGTAACCTCATTGAGCTTTGAACTTCATAGCCAGGTGTATGCAATCATGAGAAAAGCTACTTAAAGTGGCCACTTGCAAGTTGTTCTCCTGTTTGAATCTCCTCTGAAGAGTGGCATCATGGGCTCCTAAAAACAACTGTCAAATGATCTGAAAACAAAGATTATTCAACATAGTTGTTCAGGGGAAGGATACAAAAAGCTGTCTCAGAGATTTAACCTGTCAGTTTCCACTGTGAGGAACATAGTAAGGAAATGGAAGAACACAGGGACAGTTCTGGTTAAGGCCAGAAGTGGCAGGCCAAGAAAAACATCAGAAAGGCAGAGAAGAAGAATGGTGAGATCAGTCAAGGACAATCCTCAGACCACCTCCAGAGAGCTGCAGCATCAACTTGCTGCAGATGGTTTCACTGTGCATCGGTCAACTATACAACGCACTTTGCACAAGGAGAAGCTGTATGGGAGAGTGATGCGAAAGAAGCCGTTTCTGCAAGCACGCCACAAACAGAGTCGGTTGAGGTATGCAAAAGCACATTTGGAGAAGCCAATTTCTTTTTGGAAGAAGGTCCTGTGGACTGATGAAACCAAGATTGAGTTGTTTGGTCATACAAAAAGGCGTTATGCATGGCGGCAAAAAAACACAGCATTCCAAGAAAAACACTTGCTACCCACAGTAAAATTTGGTGGAGGTTCCATCATGCTTTGGGGCTGTGTGGCCAATGCCGGCACCGGGAATCTTGTTAAAGTTGAGGGACGCATGGATTCCCCTCAGTATCAGCAGATTCTTGACAATAATGTTCAAGAATCAGTGATAAAGTTGAAGTTATGCAGGGGATGGATCTTTCAGCAAGACAATGATCCAAACCACCGCTCCAAATCTACTCAGGCATTCATGCAGAGGAACAATTACAATGTTCTGGAACGGCCATCCCAGTCCCCAGACCTGAATATCATTGAACATCTGTGGGATCATTTGAAGAGGGCTGTCCATGCTCGCCAACCATCAAACTTATCTGAACTGGAATTGTTTTGTAAAGAGGAATGGTCAAAAATACCTTCATCCAGGATCCAGGAACTCATTAAAAGCTACAGGAAGCGACTAGAGGCTGTTATTATCGCAAAAGGAGGATCTACTAAATATTAATGTCACTTTTCTGGTGAGGTGCCCATACTTATGCACCTGTCAAATTTTGTTTGAATGCAGATTGCACATTTTCTGTTAGTACAATAAACCTCATTTCAAGGCAGAAACATTACTGTGTCCAACAGTTATTACATATATCAAACTGAAATAGCTGCTGCAAAAACACCAATTTTTATAAAACATTAAGCTTAAGATTAATAGGGGTGCCCAAACTTTTTCATATAACTGTATACTCACGGCCTCGGTTAGCTATAGCGGCTCCTCCAGGTATATAGAGCACATATAGTATATATACTCACGGCCTCGGTTAGGTATAGCAGCTCCTCCAGGTATATAGAGCACATATAGTATATATACTCACGGCCTTGGTTAGCTATAGCGGCTCCTCCAGGTATATAGAGTACATATAGTATATATACTCGGCCTCGGTTAGCTATAGCGGCTCCTCCAGGTATATAGAGCACATATAGTATATATACTCGGCCTCGGTTAGCTATAGCGGCTCCTCCAGGTATATAGAGCACATATAGTATATATACTCACGGCCTCGGTTAGCTATAGCGGCTCCTCCAGGTATATAGAGCACATATAGTATATATACTCACGGCCTCGGTTAGCTATAGCGGCTCCTCCAGGTATATAGAGCACATATAGGATGTATACTCACGGCCTCGGTTAGGTATAGCGGCTCCTCCAGGTATATAGAGCACATATAGGATGTATACTCACGGCCTCGGTTAGGTATAGCGGCTCCTCCAGGTATATAGAGCACATATAGGATGTATACTCACGGCCTCGGTTAGCTATAGCGGCTCCTCCAGGTATATAGAGCACATATAGGATGTATACTCACGGCCTCGGTTAGGTATAGCGGCTCCTCCAGGTATATAGAGCACATATAGTATATATACTCGGCCTCGGTTAGCTATAGCGGCTCCTCCAGGTATATAGAGCACATATAGGATGTATACTCACGGCCTCGGTTAGCTATAGCGGCTCCTCCAGGTATATACACACATATAGTATATATACTCACGGCCTCGGTTAGCTATAGCAGCTCCTCCAGGTATATAGAGTACATATAGTATATATACTCACGGCCTCGGTTAGGTATAGCAGCTCCTCCAGGTATATAGAGCACATATAGTATATATACTCACGGCCTTGGTTAGCTATAGCAGCTCCTCCAGGTATATAGAGTACATATAGTATATATACTCACGGCCTCGGTTAGGTATAGCGGCTCCTCCAGGTATATAGAGCACTTATAGGATGTATACTCATGGCCTCGGTTAGCTATAGCAGCTCCTCCAGGTATATAGAGCACATATAGTATATATACTCACGACCTCGGTTAGCTATAGCGGCTCCTCCAGGTATATAGAGTACATATAGTATGTATACTCACGGCCTCGGTTAGCTATAGCGGCTCCTCCAGGTATATAGAGCACATATAGTATATATACTCACGGCCTCGGGTAGGTATAGCGGCTCCTCCAGGTATATAGAGTACATATAGTATATATACTCACGGCCTCTGTTAGGTATAGCGGCTCCTCCAGGTATATAGAGTACATATAGTATGTATACTCATGGCCTCGGTTAGCTATAGCAGCTCCTCCAGGTATATAGAGCACATATAGTATATATACTCACGGCCTCGGGTAGGTATAGCGGCTCCTCCAGGTATATAGAGTACATATAGTATATATACTCACGGCCTCTGTTAGGTATAGCGGCTCCTCCAGGTATATAGAGTACATATAGTATGTATACTCACGGCCTCGGTTAGGTATAGCAGCTCCTCCAGGTATATAGAGTACATATAGTATATATACTCACGGCCTCGGTTAGCTATAGCGGCTCCTCCAGGTATATAGAGCACATATAGTATATATACTCACGGCCTCGGTTAGCTATAGCGGCTCCTCCAGGTATATAGAGTACATATAGGATGTATACTCACGGCCTCGGTTAGCTATAGCGGCTCCTCCAGGTATATAGAGCACATATAGTATGTATACTCACGGCCTCGGTTAGCTATAGCGGCTCCTCCAGGTATATAGAGCACATATAGTATATATACTCACGGCCTCGGTTAGCTATAGCGGCTCCTCCAGGTATATAGAGCACATATAGTATATATACTCACGGCCTTGGTTAGCTATAGCGGCTCCTCCAGGTATATAGAGCACATATAGTATATATACTCACGGCCTCGGTTAGCTATAGCGGCTCCTCCAGGTATATAGAGCACATATAGTATATATACTCGGCCTCGGTTAGCTATAGCGGCTCCTCCAGGTATATAGAGCACATATAGTATATATACTCACGGCCTCGGTTAGGTATAGCGGCTCCTCCAGGTATATAGAGCACATATAGTATATATACTCGGCCTCGGTTAGCTATAGCGGCTCCTCCAGGTATATAGAGCACATATAGTATATATACTCACGGCCTCGGTTAGGTATAGCGGCTCCTCCAGGTATATAGAGCACATATAGTATATATACTCACGGCCTCGGTTAGGTATAGCGGCTCCTGCAGGTATATAGAGTACATATAGTATATATACTCACGGCCTCGGTTACCTATAGCAGCTCCTCCAGGTATATAGAGCACATATAGTATATATACTCGGCCTCGGTTAGGTATAGCAGCTCCTCCAGGTATATAGAGCACATATAGTATATATACTCACGGCCTCGGTTAGCTATAGCAGCTCCTCCAGGTATATAGAGCACATATAGTATATATACTCACGGCCTTGGTTAGCTATAGCGGCTCCTCCAGGTATATAGAGCACATATAGTATATATACTCACGGCCTTGGTTAGCTATAGCGGCTCCTCCAGGTATATAGAGCACATATAGTATATATACTCACGGCCTCGGTTAGCTATAGCGGCTCCTCCAGGTATATAGAGCACATATAGTATATATACTCGGCCTCGGTTAGCTATAGCGGCTCCTCCAGGTATATAGAGCACATATAGTATATATACTCACGGCCTCGGTTAGGTATAGCGGCTCCTCCAGGTATATAGAGCACATATAGTATATATACTCGGCCTCGGTTAGCTATAGCGGCTCCTCCAGGTATATAGAGCACATATAGTATATATACTCACGGCCTCGGTTAGGTATAGCGGCTCCTCCAGGTATATAGAGCACATATAGTATATATACTCACGGCCTCGGTTAGGTATAGCAGCTCCTCCAGGTATATAGAGCACATATAGTATATATACTCACGGCCTCGGTTAGCTATAGCGGCTCCTCCAGGTATATAGAGCACATATAGTATATATACTCGGCCTTGGTTAGCTATAGCGGCTCCTCCAGGTATATAGAGCACATATAGTATATATACTCGGCCTCGGTTAGCTATAGCGGCTCCTCCAGGTATATAGAGTACATATAGTATATATACTCACGGCCTCGGTTAGCTATAGCGGCTCCTCCAGGTATATAGAGCACATATAGTATGTATACTCACGGCCTCGGTTAGCTATAGCGGCTCCTCCAGGTATATACACACATATAGTATATATACTCACGGCCTCGGTTAGCTATAGCGGCTCCTCCAGGTATATAGAGCACATATAGTATATATACTCACGGCCTCGGTTAGCTATAGCGGCTCCTCCAGGTATATAGAGTACATATAGTATATATACTCACGGCCTCGGTTAGCTATAGCGGCTCCTCCAGGTATATAGAGCACATATAGTATATATACTCACGGCCTCGGTTAGCTATAGCGGCTCCTCCAGGTATATAGAGCACATATAGTATGTATACTCACGGCCTCGGTTAGCTCCAGCTGGTCCGGGGGTTTCACAAGGGTCTTGGGCTGCGTCCATTCATCCGCTCCGTCCCCCATATCTGTGGAGTCGTCTTCATCCTGACACATGAAGGCTTCGTCAGTGGGGGCCGGGGATTGGGGAAAAGAGGAGTCCAGGCTACTTGTGATATTGCAGCCCAGTCCCATTCACTTCAATGAAGCGAAGCTGCCAAACTAGCCACAACCCCTCAGGACTGGCGCCATTACTGGAAGAAGGCGGCCATGTTATTAGAACCTCTTTACAGACAGACTCCATATCATGTATCGAGCTTCTATAGGGTCTGTAGAGCCCCGGACCCGAGTCTATAGCCCTTGTCCTCACCCTCCTCCTGGTCATGGCCTTCGTCGGCTTGGAGACATTCGGCTTCTGAGTCTGGACAGGAGCAGCGCCCTGCAGAGACAGGACAAGAGTCAGCTGTAAAGAGTAGTGGGGGGGACAGATAGAGGAGGGACAGGAGCAGCGCCCTGCAGAGACAGGACAAGAGTCAGCTGTAAAGAGTAGTGGGGGGGACAGATAGAGGAGGGACAGGAGCAGCGTCCTGCGGAGACAGGACAAGAGTCAGCTGTAAGGAGTAGTGGGGGGGACACAGACGGAGGAGGGACAGGAGCAGCGCCCTGCAGAGACAGAACAAGAGTCAGCTGTAAGGAGTAGTGGGGACACAGACGGCGGAGGGACAGGAGCAGTGCCCTGCAGAGACAGGACAAGAGTCAGCTGTAAGGAGTAGTGGGGGGACAGATAGAGGAGGGACAGGAGCAGTGCCCTGCAGAGACAGGACAAGAGTCAGCTGTAAGGAGTAGTGGGGGGACAGATAGAGGAGGGACAGGAGCAGTGCCCTGCAGAGACAGGACAAGAGTCAGCTGTAAAGAGTAGTGGGGGGACAGACGGAGGAGGGAAAGGAGCAGCGCCCTGCAGAGACAGGACAAAAGTCAGCTGTAAGGAGTAGTGGGGACACAGACGGCGGAGGGACAGGAGCAGCGCCCTGCAGAAACAGGACAAGAGTCAGCTGTAAGGAGTAGTGGGGGGACAGATAGAGGAGGGAAAGGAGCAGCGCCCTGCAGAGACAGGACAAGAGTCTGCTGTAAGGAGTAGTGGGGGGACAGATAGAGGAGGGACAGGGGCAGCGCCCTGCAGAGACAGGACAAGAGTCTGCTGTAAGGAGTAGTGGGGACACAGACGGCGGAGGGACAGGAGCAGTGCCCTGCAGAGACAGGACAAGAGTCAGCTGTAAGGAGTAGTGGGGGGACAGATAGAGGAGGGACAGGAGCAGCGCCCTGAAGAGACAGGACAAGAGTCAGCTGTAAGGAGTAGTGGGGGGGACAGCTAGAGGAGGGACAGGAGCAGCGCCCTGCAGAGACAGGACAAGAGTCAGCTGTAAAGAGTAGTGGGGGGACAGACGGAGGAGGGAAAGGAGCAGCGCCCTGCAGAGACAGGACAAGAGTCTGCTGTAAGGAGTAGTGGGGGGGACAGATAGAGGAGGGACAGGGGCAGCGCCCTGCAGAGACAGGACAAGAGTCAGCTGTAAGGAGTAGTGGGGGGACAGATAGAGGAGGGACAGGAGCAGTGCCCTGCAGAGACAGGACAAGAGTCAGCTGTAAGGAGTAGTGGGGGGACAGATAGAGGAGGGACAGGAGCAGTGCCCTGCAGAGACAGGACAAGAGTCAGCTGTAAAGAGTAGTGGGGGGACAGACGGAGGAGGGACAGGAGCAGCGCCCTGCAGAGACAGGACAAGAGTCTGCTGTAAGGAGTAGTGGGGGGACATATAGAGGAGGGACAGGAGCAGTGCCTTGCAGAGACAGGACAAGAGTCAGCTGTAAAGAGTAGTGGGGGGACAGACGGAGGAGGGAAAGGAGCAGCGCCCTGCAGAGACAGGACAAGAGTCAGCTGTAAGGAGTAGTGGGGACACAGACGGCGGAGGGACAGGAGCAGTGCCCTGCAGAGACAGGACAAGAGTCAGCTGTAAGGAGTAGTGGGGGGACAGCTAGAGGAGGGACAGGAACAGCGCACTGCAGAGACAGGACAAGAGTCAGCTGTAAGGAGTAGTGGGGGGACAGATAGAGGAGGGACAGGAGCAGCGCCCTGCAGAGACAGGACAAGAGTCAGCTGTAAGGAGTAGTGGGGACACAGAAGGCGGAGGGACAGGAGCAGCGCCCTGCAGAGACAGGACAAGAGTCAGCTGTAAAGAGTAGTGGGGGGACAGACGGAGGAGGGAAAGGAGCAGCGCCCTGCAGAGACAGGACAAGAGTCTGCTGTAAGGAGTAGTGGGGGGGACAGATAGAGGAGGGACAGGGGCAGCGCCCTGCAGAGACAGGAGAAGAGTCAGTTGTAAGGAGTAGTGGGGGGACAGACGGAGGAGGGACAGGAGCAGCGCCCTGCAGAGACAGGACAAGAGTCAGCTGTAAGGAGTAGTGGGGGGACAGACGGAGGAGGGACAAGAGCAGCGCCCTGCAGAGACAGGACAAGAGTCTGCTGTAAGGAGTAGTGGGGGGAACACAGACGGAGGAGTGACAGGAGCAGCGCCCTACAGAGACAGGACAAGTGTCAGCTGTAAAGAGTAGTGGGGGGACAGATAGAGGAGGGACAGGGGCAGCGCCCTGCAGAGACAGGACAAGAGTCAGCTGTAAGGAGTAGTGGGGGGACAGACGGAGGAGGGACAGGAGCAGCGCCCTGCAGAGACAGGACAAGAGTCAGCTGTAAAGAGTAGTGGGGGGACAGATAGAGGAGGGACAGGAGCAGTGCCCTGCAGAGACAGGACAAGAGTCAGCTGTAAGGAGTAGTGGGGGGACAGACGGAGGAGGGACAGGAGCAGCGCCCTGCAGAGACAGGACAAGAGTCAGCTGTAAGGAGTAGTGGGGGGGACACAGACGGAGGAGGGACAGGAGCAGCGCCCTGCAGAGACAGGATAAGAGTCAGCTGTAAAGAGTAGTGGGGGGGACACAGACGGAGGAGGGACAGGAGCAGCGCCCTGCAGAGACAGGACAAGAGTCAGCTGTAAGGAGTAGTGGGGGGGACACAGATTAAGGAGGGACAGGAGCAGCGCCCTGCAGATACAGGACAAGAGTCAGCTGTAAGGAGTAGTGGGGGGACACAGATTAAGGAGGGACAAGAGCAGCGCCCTGTGGAGACAGGACAAGAGTCAGCTGTAAGGAGTAGTGGGGGGACAGATAGAGGAGGGACAGGAGCAGCGCTCTGCAGATACAGGACAAGAGTCAGCTGTAAGGAGTAGTGGGGGGACACAGATTAAGGAGGGACAAGAGCAGCGCCCTGCGGAGACAGGACAAGAGTCAGCTGTAAGGAGTAGTAGGGGGACAGATAGAGGAGGGACAGGAGCAGCGCCCTGCAGATACAGGACAAGAGTCAGCTGTAAGGAGTAGTGGGGGGGACACAGATTAAGGAGGGACAGGAGCAGCGCCCTGCAGATACAGGACAAGAGTCAGCTGTAAGGAGTAGTGGGGGGGACACAGATTAAGGAGGGACAGGAGCAGCGCCCTGCAGATACAGGACAAGAGTCAGCTGTAAGGAGTAGTGGGGGGGACACAGATTAAGGAGGGACAAGAGCAGCGCCCTGCAGAGACAGGACAAGAGTCAGCTGTAAGGAGTAGTGGGGGGACAGATAGAGGAGGGACAGGAGCAGCGCCCTGCAGAGACAGGACAAGAGTCAGCTGTAAGGAGTAGTGGGGGGGACAGATAGAAGAGGGACAGGGGCAGCGCCCTGCAGAAACAGGACAAGAGTCAGCTGTAAGGAGTAGTGGGGGGACAGATAGAGGAGGGACAGGAGCAGCGCCCTGCAGAGACAGGACAAGAGTCAGCTGTAAGGAGTAGTGGGGGGGACACAGACGGAGGAGGGACAGGAGCAGCGCCCTGCAGAGACAGGACAAGAGTCAGCTGTAAGGAGTAGTGGGGGGACAGATAGAGGAGGGACAGTAGCAGCGCCCTGCAGAGACAGGACAAGAGTCAGCTGTAAGGAGTAGTGGGGGGACAGATAGAGGAGGGACAGTAGCAGCGCCCTGCAGAGACAGGACAAGAGTCAGCTGTAAGGAGTAGTGGGGGGACAGATACAGGAGGGACAGTAGCAGCGCCCTGCAGAGACAGGACAAGAGTCAGCTGTAAGGAGTAGTGGGGGGGACACAGACGGAGGAGGGACAGAAGCAGCGCCCTGCAGATACAGGACAAGAGTCAGCTGTAAGGAGTAGTGGGGGGGACACAGATTAAGGAGGGACAAGAGCAGCGCCCTGCGGAGACAGGACAAGAGTCAGCTTTAAGGAGTAGTGGGGGGACAGATAGAGGAGGGACAGGAGCAGCGCCCTGCAGAGACAGGACAAGAGTCAGCTGTAAGAAGTAGTGGGGGGGACAAATAGAGGAGGGACAGGGGCAGTGCCCTGCAGAGACAGGACAAGAGTCAGCTGTAAGGAGTAGTACGGGGGACAGATAGAGGAGGGACAAGAGCAGCGCCCTGCGGAGACAGGACAAGAGTCAGCTGTAAAGAGTAGTGGGGGGACAGATAGAGGAGGGACAGGAGCAGCGCCCTGCAGAGACAGGACAAGAGTCAGCTGTAAGGAGTAGTGGGGGGACAGATAGAGGAGGGACAGGAGCAGCGCCCTGCAGAGACAGGACAAGAGTCAGCTGTAAGGAGTAGTGGGGGGACAGATAGAGGAGGGACAGGAGCAGCGCCCTGCAGAGACAGGACAAGAGTCAGCTGTAAGGAGTAGTATGGGGGACAGATAGAGGAGGGACAGGAGCAGCGCCCTGCAGATACAGGACAAGAGTCAGCTGTAAGGAGTAGTGGGGGGACACAGATTAAGGAGGGACAAGAGCAGCGCCCTGCGGAGACAGGACAAGAGTCAGCTGTAAGGAGTAGTAGGGGGACAGATAGAGGAGGGACAGGAGCAGCGCCCTGCAGATACAGGACAAGAGTCAGCTGTAAGGAGTAGTGGGGGGGACACAGATTAAGGAGGGACAGGAGCAGCGCCCTGCAGATACAGGACAAGAGTCAGCTGTAAGGAGTAGTGGGGGGGACACAGATTAAGGAGGGACAGGAGCAGCGCCCTGCAGATACAGGACAAGAGTCAGCTGTAAGGAGTAGTGGGGGGGACACAGATTAAGGAGGGACAAGAGCAGCGCCCTGCAGAGACAGGACAAGAGTCAGCTGTAAGGAGTAGTGGGGGGACAGATAGAGGAGGGACAGGAGCAGCGCCCTGCAGAGACAGGACAAGAGTCAGCTGTAAGGAGTAGTGGGGGGGACAGATAGAAGAGGGACAGGGGCAGCGCCCTGCAGAAACAGGACAAGAGTCAGCTGTAAGGAGTAGTGGGGGGACAGATAGAGGAGGGACAGGAGCAGCGCCCTGCAGAGACAGGACAAGAGTCAGCTGTAAGGAGTAGTGGGGGGGACACAGACGGAGGAGGGACAGGAGCAGCGCCCTGCAGAGACAGGACAAGAGTCAGCTGTAAGGAGTAGTGGGGGGACAGATAGAGGAGGGACAGTAGCAGCGCCCTGCAGAGACAGGACAAGAGTCAGCTGTAAGGAGTAGTGGGGGGACAGATAGAGGAGGGACAGTAGCAGCGCCCTGCAGAGACAGGACAAGAGTCAGCTGTAAGGAGTAGTGGGGGGACAGATACAGGAGGGACAGTAGCAGCGCCCTGCAGAGACAGGACAAGAGTCAGCTGTAAGGAGTAGTGGGGGGGACACAGACGGAGGAGGGACAGAAGCAGCGCCCTGCAGATACAGGACAAGAGTCAGCTGTAAGGAGTAGTGGGGGGGACACAGATTAAGGAGGGACAAGAGCAGCGCCCTGCGGAGACAGGACAAGAGTCAGCTTTAAGGAGTAGTGGGGGGACAGATAGAGGAGGGACAGGAGCAGCGCCCTGCAGAGACAGGACAAGAGTCAGCTGTAAGAAGTAGTGGGGGGGACAAATAGAGGAGGGACAGGGGCAGTGCCCTGCAGAGACAGGACAAGAGTCAGCTGTAAGGAGTAGTACGGGGGACAGATAGAGGAGGGACAAGAGCAGCGCCCTGCGGAGACAGGACAAGAGTCAGCTGTAAAGAGTAGTGGGGGGACAGATAGAGGAGGGACAGGAGCAGCGCCCTGCAGAGACAGGACAAGAGTCAGCTGTAAGGAGTAGTGGGGGGACAGATAGAGGAGGGACAGGAGCAGCGCCCTGCAGAGACAGGACAAGAGTCAGCTGTAAGGAGTAGTGGGGGGACAGATAGAGGAGGGACAGGAGCAGCGCCCTGCAGAGACAGGACAAGAGTCAGCTGTAAGGAGTAGTATGGGGGACAGATAGAGGAGGGACAGGAGCAGCGCCCTGCAGAGACAGGACAAGAGTCAGCTGTAAGGAGTAGTGGGGGGGACAGATAGAGGAGGGACAGGAGCAGCGCCCTGCAGAGACAGGACAAGAGTCAGCTGTAAGGAGTAGTGGGGGGAACACAGACGGAGGAGGGACAGGAGCAGCGCCCTGCAGAGACAGGACAAGAGTCAGCTGTAAGGAGTAGTGGGGGGGACACAGATTAAGGAGGGACAAGAGCAGCACCCTGCGGAGACAGGACAAGAGTCAGCTGTAAGGAGTGGTGGGGGGGACAGATAGAGGAGGGACAGGAGCAGCGCCCTGCAGAGACAGGACAAGAGTCAGCTGTAAGGAGTAGTGGGGGGACAGATAGAGGAGGGACAGGAGCAGTGCCCTGCAGAGACAGGACAAGAGTCAGCTGTAAGGAGTAGTGGGGGGACAGATAGAGGAGGGACAGGAGCAGTGCTCTGCAGAGACAGGACAAGAGTCAGCTGTAAGGAGTAGTGGGGGGACAGATAGAGGAGGGACAGGAGCAGTGCCCTGCAGAGACAGGACAAGAGTCAGCTGTAAAGAGTAGTGGGGGGACAGACGGAGGAGGGAAAGGAGCAGCGCCCTGCAGAGACAGGACAAAAGTCAGCTGTAAGGAGTAGTGGGGACACAGACGGCGGAGGGACAGGAGCAGCGCCCTGCAGAAACAGGACAAGAGTCAGCTGTAAGGAGTAGTGGGGGGACAGATAGAGGAGGGAAAGGAGCAGCGCCCTGCAGAGACAGGACAAGAGTCTGCTGTAAGGAGTAGTGGGGGGACAGATAGAGGAGGGACAGGGGCAGCGCCCTGCAGAGACAGGACAAGAGTCTGCTGTAAGGAGTAGTGGGGACACAGACGGCGGAGGGACAGGAGCAGTGCCCTGCAGAGACAGGACAAGAGTCAGCTGTAAGGAGTAGTGGGGGGACAGATAGAGGAGGGACAGGAGCAGCGCCCTGAAGAGACAGGACAAGAGTCAGCTGTAAGGAGTAGTGGGGGGGACAGCTAGAGGAGGGACAGGAGCAGCGCACTGAAGAGACAGGACAAGAGTCAGCTGTAAGGAGTAGTGGGGGGACAGATAGAGGAGGGACAGGAGCAGCGCCCTGCAGAGACAGGACAAGAGTCAGCTGTAAGGAGTAGTGGGGGGGACACAGACGGCGGAGGGACAGGAGCAGCGCCCTGCAGAGACAGGACAAGAGTCAGCTGTAAAGAGTAGTGGGGGGACAGACGGAGGAGGGAAAGGAGCAGCGCCCTGCAGAGACAGGACAAGAGTCTGCTGTAAGGAGTAGTGGGGGGGACAGATAGAGGAGGGACAGGAGCAGTGCCCTGCAGAGACAGGACAAGAGTCAGCTGTAAGGAGTAGTGGGGGGACAGATAGAGGAGGGACAGGAGCAGTGCCCTGCAGAGACAGGACAAGAGTCAGCTGTAAAGAGTAGTGGGGGGACAGACGGAGGAGGGACAGGAGCAGCGCCCTGCAGAGACAGGACAAGAGTCTGCTGTAAGGAGTAGTGGGGGGACATATAGAGGAGGGACAGGAGCAGTGCCTTGCAGAGACAGGACAAGAGTCAGCTGTAAAGAGTAGTGGGGGGACAGACGGAGGAGGGAAAGGAGCAGCGCCCTGCAGAGACAGGACAAGAGTCAGCTGTAAGGAGTAGTGGGGACACAGACGGCGGAGGGACAGGAGCAGTGCCCTGCAGAGACAGGACAAGAGTCAGCTGTAAGGAGTAGTGGGGGGACAGCTAGAGGAGGGACAGGAACAGCGCACTGCAGAGACAGGACAAGAGTCAGCTGTAAGGAGTAGTGGGGGGACAGATAGAGGAGGGACAGGAGCAGCGCCCTGCAGAGACAGGACAAGAGTCAGCTGTAAGGAGTAGTGGGGACACAGAAGGCGGAGGGACAGGAGCAGCGCCCTGCAGAGACAGGACAAGAGTCAGCTGTAAAGAGTAGTGGGGGACAGACGGAGGAGGGAAAGGAGCAGCGCCCTGCAGAGACAGGACAAGAGTCTGCTGTAAGGAGTAGTGGGGGGGACAGATAGAGGAGGGACAGGGGCAGCGCCCTGCAGAGACAGGAGAAGAGTCAGTTGTAAGGAGTAGTGGGGGGACAGACGGAGGAGGGACAGGAGCAGCGCCCTGCAGAGACAGGACAAGAGTCAGCTGTAAGGAGTAGTGGGGGGACAGACGGAGGAGGGACAAGAGCAGCGCCCTGCAGAGACAGGACAAGAGTCTGCTGTAAGGAGTAGTGGGGGGAACACAGACGGAGGAGTGACAGGAGCAGCGCCCTACAGAGACAGGACAAGTGTCAGCTGTAAAGAGTAGTGGGGGGACAGATAGAGGAGGGACAGGGGCAGCGCCCTGCAGAGACAGGACAAGAGTCAGCTGTAAGGAGTAGTGGGGGGACAGACGGAGGAGGGACAGGAGCAGCGCCCTGCAGAGACAGGACAAGAGTCAGCTGTAAAGAGTAGTGGGGGGACAGATAGAGGAGGGACAGGAGCAGTGCCCTGCAGAGACAGGACAAGAGTCAGCTGTAAGGAGTAGTGGGGGGACAGACGGAGGAGGGACAGGAGCAGCGCCCTGCAGAGACAGGACAAGAGTCAGCTGTAAGGAGTAGTGGGGGGGACACAGACGGAGGAGGGACAGGAGCAGCGCCCTGCAGAGACAGGATAAGAGTCAGCTGTAAAGAGTAGTGGGGGGGACACAGACGGAGAAGGGACAGGAGCAGCGCCCTGCAGAGACAGGACAAGAGTCAGCTGTAAGGAGTAGTGGGGGGGACACAGATTAAGGAGGGACAGGAGCAGCGCCCTGCAGATACAGGACAAGAGTCAGCTGTAAGGAGTAGTGGGGGGACACAGATTAAGGAGGGACAAGAGCAGCGCCCTGTGGAGACAGGACAAGAGTCAGCTGTAAGGAGTAGTGGGGGGACAGATAGAGGAGGGACAGGAGCAGCGCCCTGCAGATACAGGACAAGAGTCAGCTGTAAGGAGAAGTGGGGGGACACAGATTAAGGAGGGACAAGAGCAGCGCCCTGCGGAGACAGGACAAGAGTCAGCTGTAAGGAGTAGTAGGGGGACAGATAGAGGAGGGACAGGAGCAGCGCCCTGCAGATACAGGACAAGAGTCAGCTGTAAGGAGTAGTGGGGGGGACACAGATTAAGGAGGGACAGGAGCAGCGCCCTGCAGATACAGGACAAGAGTCAGCTGTAAGGAGTAGTGGGGGGGACACAGATTAAGGAGGGACAGGAGCAGCGCCCTGCAGATACAGGACAAGAGTCAGCTGTAAGGAGTAGTGGGGGGGACACAGATTAAGGAGGGACAAGAGCAGCGCCCTGCAGAGACAGGACAAGAGTCAGCTGTAAGGAGTAGTGGGGGGACAGATAGAGGAGGGACAGGAGCAGCGCCCTGCAGAGACAGGACAAGAGTCAGCTGTAAGGAGTAGTGGGGGGGACAGATAGAAGAGGGACAGGGGCAGCGCCCTGCAGAAACAGGACAAGAGTCAGCTGTAAGGAGTAGTGGGGGGACAGATAGAGGAGGGACAGGAGCAGCGCCCTGCAGAGACAGGACAAGAGTCAGCTGTAAGGAGTAGTGGGGGGGACACAGACGGAGGAGGGACAGGAGCAGCGCCCTGCAGAGACAGGACAAGAGTCAGCTGTAAGGAGTAGTGGGGGGACAGATAGAGGAGGGACAGTAGCAGCGCCCTGCAGAGACAGGACAAGAGTCAGCTGTAAGGAGTAGTGGGGGGACAGATAGAGGAGGGACAGTAGCAGCGCCCTGCAGAGACAGGACAAGAGTCAGCTGTAAGGAGTAGTGGGGGGGACAGATACAGGAGGGACAGTAGCAGCGCCCTGCAGAGACAGGACAAGAGTCAGCTGTAAGGAGTAGTGGGGGGGACACAGACGGAGGAGGGACAGAAGCAGCGCCCTGCAGATACAGGACAAGAGTCAGCTGTAAGGAGTAGTTGGGGGGACACAGATTAAGGAGGGACAAGAGCAGCGCCCTGCGTAGACAGGACAAGAGTCAGCTTTAAGGAGTAGTGGGGGGACAGATAGAGGAGGGACAGGAGCAGCGCCCTGCAGAGACAGGACAAGAGTCAGCTGTAAGAAGTAGTGGGGGGGACAAATAGAGGAGGGACAGGGGCAGTGCCCTGCAGAGACAGGACAAGAGTCAGCTGTAAGGAGTAGTACGGGGGACAGATAGAGGAGGGACAAGAGCAGCGCCCTGCGGAGACAGGACAAGAGTCAGCTGTAAAGAGTAGTGGGGGGACAGATAGAGGAGGGACAGGAACAGCGCCCTGCAGAGACAGGACAAGAGTCAGCTGTAAGGAGTAGTGGGGGGACAGATAGAGGAGGGACAGGAGCAGCGCCCTGCAGAGACAGGACAAGAGTCAGCTGTAAGGAGTAGTGGGGGGACAGATAGAGGAGGGACAGGAGCAGCGCCCTGCAGAGACAGGACAAGAGTCAGCTGTAAGGAGTAGTATGGGGGACAGATAGAGGAGGGACAGGAGCAGCGCCCTGCAGAGACAGGACAAGAGTCAGCTGTAAGGAGTAGTGGGGGGACAGATAGAGGAGGGACAGGAGCAGCGCCCTGCAGAGACAGGACAAGAGTCAGCTGTAAGGAGTAGTGGGGGGGACACAGACGGAGGAGGGACAGGAGCAGCGCCCTGCAGAGACAGGACAAGAGTCAGCTGTAAGGAGTAGTGGGGGGGACACAGATTAAGGAGGGACAAGAGCAGCACCCTGCGGAGACAGGACAAGAGTCAGCTGTAAGGAGTGGTGGGGGGGACAGATAGAGGAGGGACAGGAGCAGCGCCCTGCAGAGACAGGACAAGAGTCAGCTGTAAGGAGTAGTGGGGGGGGACAGATAGAGGAGGGACAGGAGCAGCGCCCTGCAGAGACAGGACAAGAGTCAGCAGTAAGGAGTAGTGGGGGGGACACAGACGGAGGAGGGACAGGAGCAGCGCCCTGCAGAGACAGGACAAGAGTCAGCTGTAAGGAGTAGTAGGGGGACAGATAGAGGAGGGACAGGGGCAGCGCCCTGCAGAGACAGGAAAAGAGTCAGCTGTAAGGAGTAGTGGGGGGACAGATAGAGGAGGGACAGGAGCAGCGCCCTGCAGAGACAGGACAAGAGTCAGCTGTAAGGAGTAGTGGGGGGGACACAGACGGAGGAGAGACAGGAGCAGCGCCCTGCAGAGACAGGACAAGAGTCAGCTGTAAGGAGAAGTAGGGGGACAGATAGAGGAGGGACAGGGGCAGCGCCCTGCAGAGACAGGAAAAGAGTCAGCTGTAAGGAGTAGTGGGGGGACACAGACGGAGGAGGGACAGGAGCAGCGCCCTGCAGAGGCAGGACAAGAGTCAGCTGTAAGGAGTAGTAGGGGGACAGATAGAGGAGGGACAGGGGCAGCGCCCTGCAGAGACAGGACAAGAGTCAGCTGTAAGGAGTAGTGGGGGGGACACAGATTAAGGAGGGACAAGAGCAGTGCCCTGCGGAGACAGGACAAGAGTCAGCTGTAAGGAGTAGTGGGGGGACAGATAGAGGAGGGACAGGAGCAGCGCCCTGCAGAGACAGGACAAGAGTCAGCTGTAAGGAGTAGTGGAGGGGACAGATAGAGGAGGGACAGGAGCAGCGCCCTGCAGAGACAGGACAAGAGTCAGCTGTAAGGAGTAGTGGGGGGGGACAGATAGAGGAGGGACAGGAGCAGCGCCCTGCAGAGACAGGACAAGAGTCAGCTGTAAGGAGTAGTGGGGGGGACAGATAGAAGAGGGACAGGGGCAGCGCCCTGCAGAAACAGGAGAAGAGTCAGCTGTAAGGAGTAGTGGGGGGACAGATAGAGGAGGGACAGGAGCAGCACCCTGCAGAGACAGGACAAGAGTCAGCTGTAAGGAGTAGTGGGGGGGACACAGACGGAGGAGGGACAGGAGCAGCGCCCTGCAGAGACAGGACAAGAGTCAGCTGTAAGGAGTAGTGGGGGGACAGATAGAGGAGGGACAGTAGCAGCGCCCTGCAGAGACAGGACAAGAGTCAGCTGTAAGGAGTAGTGGGGGGACAGATACAGGAGGGACAGTAGCAGCGCCCTGCAGAGACAGGACAAGAGTCAGCTGTAAGGAGTAGTGGGGGGGACACAGACGGAGGAGGGACAGAAGCAGCGCCCTGCAGATACAGGACAAGAGTCAGCTGTAAGGAGTAGTGGGGGGGACACAGATTAAGGAGGGACAAGAGCAGCGCCCTGCGGAGACAGGACAAGAGTCAGCTTTAAGGAGTAGTGGGGGGACAGATAGAGGAGGGACAGGAGCAGCGCCCTGCAGAGACAGGACAAGAGTCAGCTGTAAGAAGTAGTGGGGGGGGACAAATAGAGGAGGGACAGGGGCAGTGCCCTGCAGAGACAGGACAAGAGTCAGCTGTAAGGAGTAGTACGGGGGACAGATAGAGGAGGGACAGGAGTAGCGCCCAGCAGAGACAGGACAAGAGTCAGCTGTAAGGAGTAGTGGGGGGGACAGATAGAGGAGAGACAGGAGTAGCGCCCTGCAGAGACAGGACAAGAGTCAGCTGTAAGGAGTAGTGGGGGGGACACAGACGGAGGAGGGACAGGAGCAGCGCCCTGCAGAGACAGGACAAGAGTCAGCTGTAAGGAGTAGTGGGGGGGACACAGATTAAGGAGGGACAAGAGCAGCGCCCTGCGGAGACAGGACAAGAGTCAGCTGTAAAGAGTAGTGGGGGGACAGATAGAGGAGGGACAGGGGCAGCGCCCTGCAGAGACAGGAAAAGAGTCAGCTGTAAGGAGTAGTGGGGGGACACAGACGGAGGAGGGACAGGAGCAGCGCCCTGCAGAGGCAGGACAAGAGTCAGCTGTAAGGAGTAGTAGGGGGACAGATAGAGGAGGGACAGGAGCAGCGCCCTGCAGAGACAGGACAAGAGTCAGCTGTAAGGAGTAGTGGGGGGGACACAGATTAAGGAGGGACAAGAGCAGTGCCCTGCGGAGACAGGACAAGAGTCAGCTGTAAGGAGTAGTGGGGGGACAGATAGAGGAGGGACAGGAGCAGCGCCCTGCAGAGACAGGACAAGAGTCAGCTGTAAGGAGTAGTGGAGGGGACAGATAGAGGAGGGACAGGAGCAGCGCCCTGCAGAGACAGGACAAGAGTCAGCTGTAAGGAGTAGTGGGGGGGGACAGATAGAGGAGGGACAGGAGCAGCGCCCTGCAGAGACAGGACAAGAGTCAGCAGTAAGGAGTAGTGGGGGGACAGATAGAGGAGGGACAGGAGCAGCGCCCTGCAGAGACAGGACAAGAGTCAGCTGTAAGGAGTAGTGGGGGGGACACAGACGGAGGAGAGACAGGAGCAGCGTCCTGCAGAGACAGGACAAGAGTCAGCTGTAAGGAGTAGTAGGGGGACAGATAGAGGAGGGACAGGGGCAGCGCCCTGCAGAGACAGGACAAGAGTCAGCTGTAAGGAGTAGTGGGGGGACACAGACGGAGGAGGGACAGGAGCAGCGCCCTGCAGAGACAGGACAAGAGTCAGCTGTAAGGAGTAGTAGGGGGACAGATAGAGGAGGGACAGGGGCAGCGCCCTGCAGAGACAGGACAAGAGTCAGCTGTAAGGAGTAGTGGGGGGGACACAGATGAAGGAGGGACAAGAGCAGCGCCCTGCGGAGACAGGACAAGAGTCAGCTGTAAGGAGTAGTGGGGGGACAGATAGAGGAGGGACAGGGGCAGCGCCCTGCGGAGACAGGACAAGAGTCAGCTGTAAGGAGTAGTGGGGGGGGGCACAGACGGAGGAGGGACAGGAGCAGCGCCCTGCAGAGAGAGGACAAGAGTCAGCTGTAAGGAGTAGTGGGGGGACAGATAGAGGAGGGACAGGAGCAGCACCCTGCAGAGACAGGACAAGAGTCAGCTGTAAGGAGTAGTGGGGGGGACACAGATGAAGGAGGGACAAGAGCAGCGCCCTGCAGAGACAGGACAAGAGTCAGCTGTAAGGAGTAGTGGGGGGGACAGATAGAGGAGGGACAGGGGCAGCGCCCTGCGGAGACAGGACAAGAGTCAGCTGTAAGGAGTAGTGGGGGGGACACAGATGAAGGAGGGACAAGAGCAGCGCCCTGCAGAGACAGGACAAGAGTCAGCTGTAAGGAGTAGTGGGGGGGACAGATAGAGGAGGGACAGGAGCAGCGCCCTGCGGAGACAGGACAAGAGTCAGCTGTAAGGAGTAGTGGGGGGACAGATAGAGGAGGGACAGGGGCAGCGCCCTGCGGAGACAGGACAAGAGTCAGCTGTAAGGAGTAGTGGGGGGACAGACGGAGGAGGGACAGGAGCAGCGCCCTGCAGAGACAGGACAAGAGTCAGCTGTAAGGAGTAGTGGGGGGGGACACAGACGGAGGAGGGACAGGAGCAGCGCCCTGCAGAGACAGGATAAGAGTCAGCTGTAAAGAATAGTGGGGGGGGACACAGACGGAGGAGGGACAGGAGCAGCGCCCTGCAGAGACAGGACAAGAGTCAGCTGTAAGGAGTAGTGGGGGGGACACAGATTAAGGAGGGACAGGAGCAGCGCCCTGCAGATACAGGACAAGAGTCAGCTGTAAGGAGTAGTGGGGGGGACACAGATTAAGGAGGGACAGGAGCAGCGCCCTGCAGATACAGGACAAGAGTCAGCTGTAAGGAGTAGTGAGGGGGACACAGATTAAGGAGGGACAGGAGCAGCGCCCTGCAGATACAGGACAAGAGTCAGCTGTAAGGAGTAGTGGGGGGGACACAGATTAAGGAGGGACAAGAGCAGCGCCCTGCGGAGACAGGACAAGAGTCAGCTGTAAGGAGTAGTGGGGGGAGAGATAGAGGAGGGACAGGAGCAGCGCCCTGCAGATACAGGACAAGAGTCAGCTGTAAGGAGTAGTGGGGGGGACACAGATTAAGGAGGGACAAGAGCAGCGCCCTGCGGAGACAGGACAAGAGTCAGCTGTAAGGAGTAGTGGGGGGACAGATAGAGGAGGGACAGGAGCAGCGCCCTGCAGATACAGGACAAGAGTCAGCTGTAAGGAGTAGTGGGGGGGACACAGATTAAGGAGGGACAGGAGCAGCACCCTGCAGATACAGGACAAGAGTCAGCTGTAAGGAGTAGTTGGGGGGACACAGATTAAGGAGGGACAAGAGCAGCGCCCTGCAGAGACAGGACAAGAGTCAGCTGTAAGGAGTAGTGGGGGGACAGATAGAGGAGGGACAGGAGCAGCGCCCTGCAGAGACAGGACAAGAGTCAGCTGTAAGGAGTAGTGGGGGGGACAGATAGAAGAGGGACAGGGGCAGCGCCCTGCAGAAACAGGACAAGAGTCAGCTGTAAGGAGTAGTGGGGGGACAGATAGAGGAGGGACAGGAGCAGCGCCCTGCAGAGACAGGACAAGAGTCAGCTGTAAGGAGTAGTGGGGGGGACACAGACGGAGGAGGGACAGTAGCAGCGCCCTGCAGAGACAGGACAAGAGTCAGCTGTAAGGAGTAGTGGGGGGACAGATAGAGGAGGGACAGTAGCAGCGCCCTGCAGAGACAGGACAAGAGTCAGCTGTAAGGAGTAGTGGGGGGACAGATACAGGAGGGACAGTAGCAGCGCCCTGCAGAGACAGGACAAGAGTCAGCTGTAAGGAGTAGTGGGGGGGACACAGACGGAGGAGGGACAGGAGCAGCGCCCTGCAGATACAGGACAAGAGTCAGCTGTAAGGAGTAGTGGGGGGGACACAGATTAAGGAGGGACAAGAGCAGCGCCCTGCGGAGACAGGACAAGAGTCAGCTTTAAGGAGTAGTGGGGGGACAGATAGAGGAGGGACAGGAGCAGCGCCCTGCAGAGACAGGACAAGAGTCAGCTGTAAGAAGTAGTGGGGGGGACAAATAGAGGAGGGACAGGGGCAGTGCCCTGCAGAGACAGGACAAGAGTCAGCTGTAAGGAGTAGTACGGGGGACAGATAGAGGAGGGACAGGAGCAGCGCCCAGCAGAGACAGGACAAGAGTCAGCTGTAAGGAGTAGTGGGGGGGACAGATAGAGGAGAGACAGGAGTAGCGCCCTGCAGAGACAGGATAAGAGTCAGCTGTAAGGAGTAGTGGGGGGGACACAGACGGAGGAGGGACAGGAGCAGCGCCCTGCAGAGACAGGACAAGAGTCAGCTGTAAGGAGTAGTGGGGGGGACACAGATTAAGGAGGGACAAGAGCAGCGCCCTGCGGAGACAGGACAAGAGTCAGCTGTAAAGAGTAGTGGGGGGACAGATAGAGGAGGGACAGGAGCAGCGCCCTGCAGAGACAGGACAAGAGTCAGCTGTAAGGAGTAGTGGGGGGACAGATAGAGGAGGGACAGGAGCAGCGCCCTGCAGAGACAGGACAAGAGTCAGCTGTAAGGAGTAGTGGGGGGACAGATAGAGGAGGGACAGGAGCAGCGCCCTGCAGAGACAGGACAAGAGTCAGCTGTAAGGAGTAGTATGGGGGACAGATAGAGGAGGGACAGGAGCAGCGCCCTGCAGAGACAGGACAAGAGTCAGCTGTAAGGAGTAGTGGGGGGGACAGATAGAGGGGGGACAGGAGCAGCGCCCTGCAGAGACAGGACAAGAGTCAGCTGTAAAGAGTAGTGGGGGGGACACAGACAGAGGAGGGACAGGAGCAGCGCCCTGCAGAGACAGGAAAAAAGTCAGCTGTAAGGAGTAGTGGGGGGGACACAGACGGAGGAGGGACAGGAGCAGCGCCCAGCAGATACAGGACAAGAGTCAGCTGTAAGGAGTAGTGGGGGGGACACAGATTAAGGAGGGACAAGAGCAGCACCCTGCGGAGACAGGACAAGAGTCAGCTGTAAGGAGTAGTGGGGGGACAGATAGAGGAGGGACAGGAGCAGCGCCCTGCAGAGAGAGGACAAGAGTCAGCTGTAAGGAGTAGTGGGGGGGACAGATAGAGGAGGGACAGGAGCAGCGCCCTGCAGAGACAGGACAAGAGTCAGCTGTAAGGAGTAGTGGGGGGGGACAGATAGAGGAGGGACAGGAGCAGCGCCCTGCAGAGACAGGACAAGAGTCAGCTGTAAGGAGTAGTGGGGGGGGGACAGATAGAGGAGGGACAGGAGCAGCGCCCTGCAGAGACAGGACAAGAGTCAGCAGTAAGGAGTAGTGGGGGGGACACAGACGGAGGAGGGACAGGAGCAGCGCCCTGCAGAGACAGGACAAGAGTCAGCTGTAAGGAGTAGTAGGGGGACAGATAGAGGAGGGACAGGGGCAGCGCCCTGCAGAGACAGGAAAAGAGTCAGCTGTAAGGAGTAGTGGGGGGACAGATAGAGGAGGGACAGGAGCAGCGCCCTGCAGAGACAGGACAAGAGTCAGCTGTAAGGAGTAGTGGGGGGGACACAGACGGAGGAGAGACAGGAGCAGCGCCCTGCAGAGACAGGACAAGAGTCAGCTGTAAGGAGTAGTAGGGGGACAGATAGAGGAGGGACAGGGGCAGCGCCCTGCAGAGACAGGAAAAGAGTCAGCTGTAAGGAGTAGTGGGGGGACACAGACGGAGGAGGGACAGGAGCAGCGCCCTGCAGAGACAGGACAAGAGTCAGCTGTAAGGAGTAGTAGGGGGACAGATAGAGGAGGGACAGGGGCAGCGCCCTGCAGAGACAGGACAAGAGTCAGCTGTAAGGAGTAGTGGGGGGGACACAGATTAAGGAGGGACAAGAGCAGTGCCCTGCGGAGACAGGACAAGAGTCAGCTGTAAGGAGTAGTGGGGGGACAGATAGAGGAGGGACAGGAGCAGCGCCCTGCAGAGACAGGACAAGAGTCAGCTGTAAGGAGTAGTGGAGGGGACAGATAGAGGAGGGACAGGAGCAGCGCCCTGCAGAGACAGGACAAGAGTCAGCTGTAAGGAGTAGTGGGGGGGGGACAGATAGAGGAAGGACAGGGGCAGCGTCCTGCAGAGACAGGACAAGAGTCAGCTGTAAGGAGTAGTAGGGGGACAGATAGAGGAGGGACAGGGGCAGCGCCCTGCAGAGACAGGACAAGAGTCAGCTGTAAGGAGTAGTGGGGGGGACACAGACGGAGGAGAGACAGGAGCAGCGTCCTGCAGAGACAGGACAAGAGTCAGCTGTAAGGAGTAGTAGGGGGACAGATAGAGGAGGGACAGGGGCAGCGCCCTGCAGAGACAGGACAAGAGTCAGCTGTAAGGAGTAGTGGGGGGGACACAGATGAAGGAGGGACAAGAGCAGCGCCCTGCGGAGACAGGACAAGAGTCAGCTGTAAGGAGTAGTGGGGGGACAGATAGAGGAGGGACAGGGGCAGCGCCCTGCGGAGACAGGACAAGAGTCAGCTGTAAGGAGTAGTGGGGGGGGCACAGACGGAGGAGGGACAGGAGCAGCGCCCTGCAGAGAGAGGACAAGAGTCAGCTGTAAGGAGTAGTGGGGGGACAGATAGAGGAGGGACAGGAGCAGCGCCCTGCAGAGACAGGACAAGAGTCAGCTGTAAGGAGTAGTGGGGGGGACACAGATGAAGGAGGGACAAGAGCAGCGCCCTGCAGAGACAGGACAAGAGTCAGCTGTAAGGAGTAGTGGGGGGGACAGATAGAGGAGGGACAGGAGCAGCGCCCTGCGGAGACAGGACAAGAGTCAGCTGTAAGGAGTAGTGGGGGGGGCACAGACGGAGGAAGGACAGGAGCAGCGCCCTGCAGATACAGGACAAGAGTCAGCTGTAAGGAGTAGTGGGGGGACAGATAGAGGAGGGACAGGAGCAGCGCACTGCAGAGAGAGGACAAGAGTCAGCTGTAAGGAGTAGTGGGGGGACAGATAGAGGAGGGACAGGAGCAGCGCCCTGCAGAGACAGGACAAGAGTCAGCTGTAAGGAGTAGTGGGGGGGACACAGATGAAGGAGGGACAAGAGCAGCGCCCTGCGGAGACAGGACAAGAGTCAGCTGTAAGGAGTAGTGGGGGGACAGATAGAGGAGGGACAGGAGCAGCGCACTTCAGAGACAGGACAAGAGTCAGCTGTAAGGAGTAGTAGGGGGGACACAGACGGAGGAGGGACAGGAGCAGCGCCCTGCAGATACAGGACAAGAGTCAGCTGTAAGGAGTAGTGGGGGGACAGATAGAGGAGGGACAGGAGCAGCGCCCTGAAGAGACAGGACAAGAGTCAGCTGTAAGGAGTAGTGGGGGGACAGATAGAGGAGGGACAGGAGCAGCGCACTGCAGAGACAGGACAAGAGTCAGCTGTAAGGAGTAGTGGGGGGACAGATAGAGGAGGGACAGGAGCAGCGCACTGCAGAGACAGGACAAGAGTCAGCTGTAAGGAGTAGTGGGGGGGACACAGACGGAGGAGGGACAGGAGCAGCGCCCTGCAGATACAGGACAAGAGTCAGCTGTAAGGAGTAGTGGGGACACAGACGGCGGAGGGACAGGAGCAGCGCCCTGCAGAGACAGGACAAGAGTCAGCTGTAAGGAGTAGTGGGGGGGACACAGATGAAGGAGGGACAAGAGCAGCGCCCTGCGGAGACAGGACAAGAGTCAGCTGTAAGGAGTAGTAGGGGGACAGATAGAGGAGGGACAGGGGCAGCACCCTGCATAGACAGGATAAGAGTCTGGACATAAATACCGAGGGCAGTGGAGGGATTTGGGATACACATGGAGCAGACGGGGGAGGTGAGGGGTGACTGCAGTATACACCACGTATGCCCACACCGGTCACACAGATGCTATGCGGCACATTTGGCCACGGCGTCGGCTGCCCGCACTAGACTGACCATTACCTGCTTCGCTCTGGTCGGCATGGTCCTGTCAGTCTCTAAATAGCAAGCAATTCTGCAAAAGAAGAAAAAATATATATTTCAGAGGTTTTATTTTAGTTATTTATCAGAACGAAAGATCATTTCAGAGATTTCACCCCAAGGTAAAAAAAACATGACGCCGTCCACTTGAACTGTGCTGCGATGTAGCAGCAACACCTTGTGAACGATGGTTCAATGGATCGTTCGACAGATGCCACAGCGGCAGTGCAGCCCGGCCTCACCCCCAGGTGGATGGAGAAGTGTCACGGGTGTGTCAGATGTGACAATCGCACTGCGGTTGGTTGCAGAAGATCTCTTCATTTGGCATTACAGACACCTTCTTAGATCTGTCTCACTCTAGGACCCAGCGGCTACCACCCTCCTGCTAATTGACACACAGGCCCGGGTGTTTAAATACTTGCTGTTTGCTATAGGGAGGCGCTGGTGATATTCACATACTCTCTTGTGAAGGCTTGGAGCTATTGCAGTCTGCTTACTTCGTCTTTGGTGCTAGGAGGACGTTTGGTGTAATCTCCCTGAAGTTGGCTGAAGCCAAGCTACTTTCCCCCCATGTTGTCTCCTTTGTTGTCTTTAGTTGTTAGTGGGGACTTATTAGTGCTATCCAGGGCCAATCGCTAGGGAAATACAGGGTTTAGGTTCCTGTGCGGCAATTGGTGAGGAACCAATATAGGGACAATAGGGGAGACACTGTGATATCAGATCAGCTTAGGAGGTCTCCACACACCCCTTTCCCTAGAGTCTGGGCTCCCTTCCCCTCTTCCCTTCGTGTTGCACTTAGTCTTTCTCTCACCTTGCGTGACATTATCACCAGCCGTGCACATTTAGAAATAAAAAACAAAAAACTGACACTTTGGTTTATTTGTGTGTAGTTTTTTTTCTAGGGCGTGTTTTTTTTTTCCCCTTTCTCCTTTGATGAGTTCAGTTGCAGAGCTCGCAGACCGGCTGTGCTGTTTGTCTCTGGAGGTGAATGACCTTCGCTGTGAGGTTCAGCAACAGCATCAGCAGCTACAGGTCGCCAATGTGGAGGTCTCTGCAGGTAGGCCTGTCCAGCCTGAACCCAAGGTTGCCCTCCCGGAAAGGTTTTCAGGAGGTAGGGACATGTTTTTTGTATTCAAGGAGGCCTGTAATCTGTACCTTAAACTTCGTCCTTACTCCTCCAGAAGTGAGGTGCAACGTGTGGGAATTGTGATCTCTCTACTGCAGGGAGATCCTTAGTCGTGGGCTCTCTCTTTGCCGCAGTAGTCGGTTTGTCTCCAATCTGTGGAGGGTTTTTTTGGGGCCCTGGAACTCTTCTATGATGTCCCTGACCTAATCACCTTGGCTGAGTCCAGGCTACATCACCTTCAACTCAACAGGGGAATCGGTCAGTGGAGACATACAGTTCTGAATTCAGCAGATGGGCAATGGATTCCAAATGGAAGGACTCAGCCCTTAGAAGACAATTTTGTGAGGCCCTTGCTGAAAGGTTGAAGGATGCTTTGGCAGTATATGAAACCCCTGAGTCCTTGGAGGCAGCCATGTTGTTGGCCATACGTCTTGTTAGACGCCTTCGGGAAAGGCGGGTGAGACCACCTTCTGCAGGGCCTACTTGTCGGTGTTGTGTTCCTCTGCTGGGGGAGCGGTCTGGTGGTGAACCAGTACTGGGAGAGGTAGAGGAACCCATGCAGTTAGGGCGTGCCTCTGCATCATACACCTTCCCGGAGATTCGCAAGAAAAATAGGTGTGTGCTTTTTTTGTGGGTAAAGGGGACATTTTATTAGGGCCCGTCCTTCGATTCCAAGGCAAAAGGAGACTCGATTAACTCTTAGTAGTCTGGCGTTGAATAAGCAAGGGGTGCATTTATCGCCAACCAGCAGTTCCTGGTTTGCCCTGACAGCAGAGGTGGTGCTAGAAAGCAAAACCGAGAAAATTTCTGTGATTGGCAGTGGAGCTGGAATCAGCATGGTTGATGCTGAGTTTGCGAAGACTGTCTTGTTTGCTGTACGTTAGCTGAACCTATTCTCATCTTCGCCATCGACTCAGCGCCACTTGCACAGAAAGTACTAACCCAGATTGTACATAATTTAAAACTGAGGGTGGAGTCAGTTCATTGTGAGATAATCCCTTGCTACGCCCTGGACGGTCTTCCCCCACCCCAATTGTTTTGGGTCTTCCCACCCCAATTGTTTTGGGTCTTCCCTGGTTGGTGAAACATAATCCGATGTTGGATTGGCAAGCCAGGGAAATCATTGAATGGGGAGATTACTTCCATGAGAACTGTTTAGCCATTTCCTTTGCTACAGTCTCTACTGAAATATTACCTGCTTTTCTGTCTGGTTTTGAGGATGTTTTTTCTGAGAGGGGGTGTCAGGATTTGTCTCCTCATCGTGCTTATGACTGTCCTATTAACCTGACCCCCAGAGCTAAACTACCTAAGTCCAGACTGTGTAATCTTTCTGCCACTGAGAGACAAGCCATGAAGGATTTCATTGCGGAAAGTCTAGAGAAGGGACACATCAGGCCCTCATCTTCGCCCGTGGCGGCTGGGTTCTTCTTTGTGATGAAAAAGGATGGTGGCCTACATCCCTGTTTAGATTTCTGGGAATGAAATCAAATTACCATCCGTGATCCATACCCTTTTCCTTTGATTCCTGATTTGTTCAGCCAGGTTGTGGGAGCTAAGGTATTCTCCAAGCTGGATTTAAGGGGAGCCTACAATCTGGTTAGAATCAGAGAAGGGGATGAAGGGCATTTTGAGAGTCTGGTTATGCCTTTCGATCTGACCAATGCACCTGCGGTATTCCAGCATTTCATAAATGATATTTTCCATCATTTGGTGGGGAGGTTTGTGGTGGTCTATCTGGACGATATTTTGGTTTACTCACCTGATTTTAAGACACACCGGGGGCATGTCAAACAGGTGCTCCAGATATTAAGGGATAACAAACTTTATGCCAAACCAGAAAAATGTGTTTTCGCTGTTCAGGAGGACCAGTTTTAGGGGTATTTCTTGTCATCTTCGGGTTTTCGGATGGATCCGGAGAAGATCCGTGCAGTCCTTGATTTGGACCGTCCCGAGAACCTGAAGGCCCTACAACGTTTTCTGGGCTTTACTAATCTTTACCGGAAATTCATCCAAAATTACTCAGTAATCGTGAAACCCCTTACTAACATGACAAGGAAGGGGACTGATTTTTCCAAATAGTCGGGGGCTTCCCTCCAGGCTTTTTCTTCCTTAAAGAATTGCTTTGCTACGGCACCTATACTCAGTCAACCCGATGTTTCCCAACCCTTTATTGTGGAAGTTGATGCGTCGGATGTTGGGGTTGGGGCTATATTGTCTCAGGTTTCGTTCCCCTGGTAAATAGCGTCCATGCGCCTTCTTTTCTAAAAAGTTGTCTTCGGCTGAGAGAAATTATGACGTGGCTAATAGGGAACTTTTGGCGATCAAATTGGCATTCGAAGAATGGCGACATTGGTTGGAGGGGGCTGTCCATCCTATTACTGTTATTACTGACCATAAGAACCTGTCATATCTCCAGTCAGCTAAACATCTCAACCCTAGGCAAGCCAGATGGTGCCTGTTTTAACTAGGTTCAATTTTGTTATCACTTTCCGTCCAGGGGTCAAAAATGTCAAGAATGATGCTTTGTCTCGGAGATTCCCTGGTGGCGGTGACCATGAGAACCCTGCCCCGATATTACAGAAGGGGGTAGTAATTTCGGCATTGTACCCTGAACTGGAGGGTGAGATGTTGGAGGCCCAGGGGGACGCCCCTGCCTTCTGCCCTTCAGGAAGGTTGCTTCTACCATCTAATCAGCGCTGAAAAGTAATTAAGGAACATCACAACTCTGTGCTTGCTGGACATCCAGGTGGTAAGGCAACCGCGGACATCCTCTCTCGTCGTTTTTGGTGGCCGGGGTTGCATCAGAATGTATTTGAACACGTAGCTGCTTGTAGTATTTGCACGCGTTCTAAGGTTTCGCACTCCCGTCCATTGCTTTGATAGCAGCCTTCAGCTCGTCAGCATTGTTGCGTCTGGTGTCTCTCATCTTCCTCTTGACAATACCCCATAGATTCTCTATAATAGATTCTCTATGGGGTTAAGGTCAGGTGAGTTTGCTGAACAATCAAGCACAGTGAAACTGTTGTTTTTAACCCTTTCGTGGCACAGCCTGTTTTCGCCTTTGTGACCAGGCCAATTTTTTAAATTCTAACCACTGTCCTTTTATGAGGTAATAGCTCTGGAACGCTTCAACGGATCCCCCTGATTCTGAGACTGTTTTTTCGTGACATATTGTACTTCATGATTGTGGTAAAATTTCTTCGATATCACTTGCGTTTATTTGTGGAAAAAAAAAAATTGGACAAAAATTTTGAAAATTTTGCAATTTTCAAACTTTGAATTTTTATGCCCTTAAATCAGAGAGATATGTCACACAAAATAGATCATAAATAACATTTCCCACATGTCTACTTTACATCAGCACAATTTTGGAACCAAATTTTTTTTTTTTGTTAGGAAGTTATAAGGGTTAATAGTTGACCAGCGATTTCTCATTTTTCCAACAAAATTAACAAAACCATTTTTTTAGGGACCACATCTTATTTGAAGTGACTTTGAGGAGCCTTTATGACAGAAAATACCCAAAAGTGACACCATTCTAAAAACTGCATCCCTCAAGGTGCTCAAAACCACATTCAAGAAGTTTATTAACCCTTTAGGTGCTTCACAGGAATTTTGGGAATGTGGAAGAAAGCAATGTTCATTTAACTTTTTTCACAAAAATGTTACTTTAGACCCAATTTTTTTATTTTCACAAGGGTAACAGGAAAAAATGGACTACACAATTTGTAGTGCAATTTCTCTTGAGCATGCTGATAGCCCATATGTGAGGTAAAACCACTGTTGGGCGCACGGCAGGGTTCGGAAGGGAAGGAGCGCCATTAGACTTTTTGAATGTAAAATTTGTTTGAATAATTAGCAGATGCCATGTTGCGTTTGGAGAGCTCCTGATGTGCCTAAACAATGGAAACCTCCCACAAGTGACACCATTTTGGAAACTAGACCCCTTAGGGAACTTATCTAGATGTGTGGTGAGCACCTTGAAGCCCCAGGTGCTTCACAGAAGTTTATAATATTGAGCCGTAAAAATAAAATTTTCACATTTTTCCCACAAAAATGTTCTTCATCCCCTAATTTTGCATTATCATAAGGGTAACAGGAGAAATTGCACCATGAAACTTGTTGTGCAATTTCTCCTGAGTACGCCGATACCCCATATGTGGTGGAAAACCACTGCTTTGGTGTACGGCAGGACTTGTAAGAGAAAGGAGCGCTATGTTGGTTGGGATAGGCAGCAGACACCGTGTCACATTTGAAGAGTCGCTGACATGCCGAAACAGCAGAAACCCCCACAAGTGACCCCGTTTTGTAAACTACACCTCTCATCTAGGGAAGTAGTGAGTATTTTTTTATTTTTTAAATTTATACCATTGGGCAGTGAAGAAAAAATAATTATATTTTTACCACAAAAAAATTGTTTTAGCCTCAGATTTTACATTTTCACACAGGGCAATGGCTAAAAATGGTGCCGAAATGTGTCACACAATTTCTTCTAAACGTGGCAATACCCGATATGTGGCTGTATCGTACCGCTTAGCCATACGGCAAGACCCGGGAGGGACGGAGCGCTATTTGACTCTTGGAGAACAACTTATTGTAGAATAGTTTGCGGACTCCACATACACAGCCCCTAAGTGCTAGAAGAGCAGAATCCCCCCTCAAGTGACTCCATTTTGGAAATTATACCCCTTTGGGAATTTACCTACAGGTGTAGTGACCATTTTGACTCCATGGGTCTTTTCCAGAAACAAGCAGCAGTTGGATGTTGCGGAGTGAAAATTTCAAACTGCCGTTGAAGTGACCAGTACGCTGTAGTGACCAGTATGTTGTGCCCAGATTGTGCTTCTGGAGACATGCACCTGTAAATTAGGCAAGCTCTCATCGCTACAGGAATGTAAAACATGTGGACCCGAAATGTAGTTTAGGCACATTGTGGGGCTCAGAAGGGAGGGGGCATTTGGATTTGGGAGCACAAAATCTTCTGAATTTCTTTTGGGGGACAAGGGCCATTTCAATTTTCCAGAGCCTTTCTGCTACCAGTAACTTGGAAGTCCCTTATATTTTTAACAGATGACGGACCTGAGTGGGGACTAGCTTTTTTTGAGGACTGAGTTGAAGCTTTTATTGGGAACATTTTACGTAACATTTATCCGGCGCTCTAGGCTGAGCACTTACATCGGGGTTTCCATCTAAATATCCAAGTGATGTAATTCAGATGAAACCCCTGCGGGATCCATTCACTGTAATGAGGCAGCAGAGTTACTCTGGACTCCGTCTGGCCTCTGTTTAGCGGTGTCCTTTTAATCAGAAGTGCACAAAACTGTGGTCAACTGCACTTTTATGCACGCCTAAAAAAAACTGACACCGTGGGATCCCAGGCTAGACGGCGTCCACAGTGGCCTATATCTGCCTCATTACAGGGAATCTTCCGTCATGGGTTCCATCTGAATCACGTATTTCAGAGATTTACACGGAAACCCCGGTGTAAGTGCTCAGCGCAGAGCGCAGGATAAATGTGAGTAGAGCCTTACTGCGATCTTTGGGAGACATAATAAACAAATCAACAGCAGGTGAAGAATTGGTTTTATTTATTTTTTACGCCGTTCCTCGTGCGGTATAAGTGATTAGGCGACTTTATTCTTCGGGTCGGTGCGATTACAGCGATACCAGAATCATATCGGGTTTTTATGATCACACACTTAAAAGACGCTTTTTTTTTTTGCAAAATCTAGTTTTTGCATCGAGATATTTTGAGAGCTATAATTTTTCCATATTTCGGCCGACAGTCATGTGATAGCTTTTTTTTTTGCGGGACAAGTTGACGTTTTTATTGGTACCATTTTTGGGTACGTGACATTTTTTGATCGCCTTCTATTCTGTTTTTGGGAGGTAAAATGAACAAAAAACAGCAATTCAGGATTTGTTTTTTGATTTTTTTTTATGCTGTTCCTAGTGTGGTAAAATTGATAAGGCAGCGTTATTTTTTGGGTCAGTACGTTTACAGCGATACCACATTTATTTCCATTTGGCTTTTTGATCGCATTTTATTCCACTTTTTGTTTGGCGATATGATGAAAAAGCATTGTTTTTTGCTCCGTTTTTTATTTTTATTTTTTTACGGTGTGCACAGAAGGGGTTAATTAGTGCGACAGTTTTATAGATCGGGTTGTTTCGGACGCGGCGATACCAAATATGTGTACTTTTTTTGTTTTTGCATAAATATACGGATTTATTGGTTTAATATTTTTTTTATTTTTATTTTGTGATTTATTTTTACATTTTGACTTAGTCCCTGTATGGGACTTCAAGTTTTATTATTCTAATGACTGGTCTCATGCAATGCAATAGACATGTATTGCATTGCATGAGAGCAGACAGTGTCTCCTGCTAGACTTCAGCTGCTGGCTGAGCCTAGCAGGACACCGTACATGGCAGACCCAGAGGTGGTCATGTGACCTCCGGCTGCCATGACGCCAGGTCCTCTCAGGCATCACGGGGGCAGTCGGAAAGGTAAGTGGACCACCCCCTCTCCTCTCACTATCTTCTAGAAGATAGCAAAGGGTTAACATCATTGGGACCTGATCCAATCAGGTCCCGATGATGTCCCCTGTCAGAGCTACTGCTCTGCACCGCACCCAGAGTTCTTGCAGGACCCTGGGGGTCCTGAACGCTGCGGGACCACCGACCATTTATAAACGTTGGCGCTGCACAGAGCCCAGGCAGCGCTGATGTTTATATACAGTGGGTGGTCGGGAAGCGATTAAACCAGGTATTGGTACTTTTGGCAGTGTGGACAGGGGCCAAGTCCTGCTGGAGAATGACATTTCCATCTCCAAAAAGCTTGTCGGCAGAGGGAAGCATGAAGTGCTGTAAAATGTCCTGGTAGACGGCTGCGCTGACTTTGGTCTTGATAAAACACAGTGGACCTACACCAGCAGGTGACATGGCTCCCCAAACCATCACTGATTGTGGAGACTTCACACTAGACCTCCAGCAGCTTGAATTGTGTCCTCTCCACTCTCCCTCCAGACTCTGGGACCTTGTGGAGTGTGTCAATGACTGCCTTCTGGACATCTGTCAAGTCAGCAGTCTTCCCCGTGATTGTGGAGCCTACTGAAACAGACTAAGGGACCTTTTTAAACGCGTAGGAAGCCTTTGCAGGTGTTGTTATAAATTATTCTAATTTACTGAGATAAATGACTTTTGTGTTTTCATTGGCTGTAAGCCATAATCATCAACATTAACAGAAATAAACACGTGAAATAGATCCCTCTGTGTGTAATGACTCTATATAATAGATCCCTCTGTGTAATGACTCTATATAATAGATCACTCTGTCTGTAATGACTCTATATAATAGATCCCTCTGTGTGTAATGACTATATAATAGATCCCTCTGCGTGTAATGACTCTATATAATAGATCCCTCTGCGTGTAATGACTCTATATAATAGATCCCTCTGCGTGTAATGACTCTATATAATAGATCCCTCTGCGTGTAATGACTCTATATAATAGATCCTTCTGTGTGTAATGACTCTATATAATAGATCCCTCTGCGTGTAATGACTATATAATAGATCCCTCTGCGTGTAATGACTCTATATAATAGATCCCTCTGTGTGTAATGACTCTATATAATAGATCCCTCTGTGTGTAATGACTCTATATAATAGATCCCTCTGTGTGTAATAACTCTATATAATAGATCCCTCTGTGTGTAATGACTATATAATAGATCCCTCTGTGTGTAATGACTCTATATAATAGATCCCTCTGTGTGTAATGACTCTATATAATATATGAATAACAATATATTATATATTTGTTAGTTGTACATGGAGGTAGCTGCTCCTAGTAAGCACCTGTTCACACCTTGTTTTGGAAGTGCTGGCCAGTTTTTTTCTGTTTCTATATAATATAGGAGTTTCACTTTTTGTATTGAAGAACTGAAATATATTCACTTTTTGATGATATTCTAATTTAGTGAGATGCGCCTGTACATACATCTCTTGTTACACGTAGTTTCCATAACTAATCACAGAATTTCATTATTAAGGAACACATCAAATGTTGTTTATTTCGTTTTATGTGCTAGTTGTGATTTGATCTACGTGGGGTTGTGCCACTAGGAAACTCAAGGTTCGCATTTCTGAGCATTTATCTGACATTCCCTCTCTTTCCCGTATACCCGCAATGTATCGCAAGCCTCCAAACACTTCATTTCTTACCATCAACGCTGCACGGACTCTCTCCAAGTAACTGGCATAGAAAGAATACAGAAAGCCCCTAGAGGTGGAGATGTGTAACGACAGCTACTTACAAGAGAGGCTTTCTGGATCTATAATCTTGGGGCACGTTTTCCTGCCGGTCTGAATGCGCGCCGAGAGATAAAGTTTCAATACTTATATTCATGTTGTCCCTTGGTCTAATTGCATGTCTTTGATTATGTATATCTCAGTTTTGTGTGTATTTTTTTTTTACAAAGGTTTTTCTTGAAAGTTACGAGTTTTAAATATTCATGAGGTTGTTTTCCATGTGATCACAGGGATCATTCCCATTTGTTGTCATCAAGTATATAACTACCACAAGATATATCAGAGACAGCTTTGAGAAAAAACACCCGTGTGTGTGAAACATGTCGCTCTGCTATGTAAGATTATCTCAGGCCATGGAGGTTTTTTTGTTTTTTTTAATTGTGTGAAGCTACTTTTTTTATCAATAAGCTTTGGATTTTTGGAAGCTGGATTTTCTCGTCTTTTTGCTGTTTACATGTGGCCACACGTTTCCCTTGCTTCCATGCACCACAAGCCGTCCAGGTGAGCTGATTTTCTTGTTCACATGTAATCTCCCTGAAGTCGGCTCAAGCTAAGTTACTTTCCCCCGTGTTGTCTCCTTTGTTGTCTTTAGTTGTTAGTGGGGACTGACTAGTGCTATCCAGGGCCGCACAGGAGAGCGATGGCGCGGCGTGTTCCCCATGGCTCGGCTGCTCTGATCTCGTCTGCTGGATGTGTTCTGTGATTACGGCACAGGCCAGAGAGCCGTCTACACAAGCCCCCCGAAGCAGGTGAACGGGAGGTCTCAGTATGATGTAGTAGGAGCTGTATATACAGGATGTAGTGAGAGATGTGAGTGTGCGTGGGGCAGGAGGGGCCGTGTAGTGAGCAGGTGGGGTGCATAGTTGGGGGTGCTGTGTGTGTATATACAGCCCCTCTATATAGGGAACATGTAATGGAAAGCACGGGGAGGGGGCAGAGCACAGAGAAAGTGGGACAGGAGGGGGCCATGTAGTGAGCAGGTGGGGTGCATGTTGGGGGCACTATGTGTATGGGGGCGATGGTGTAGTGGGGAGGCGCTGTGTGTACAGGGGGGGTGTAGTGGGGAGGCGCTGTGTGTACAGGGGGGGTGTAGTGAGGGGGTGCCGTGTGCACAGGGGGGTGTAGTGGGGGGCGCTGTGTGCACGGGGGGTGTAGTGGGGGGCGCTGTGTGTATGGGGGGGGCGCTGTGTGTGTATAGGGGGCGTAGTTGGGGGACGCTGTGTGTATAGGGGGGTGTGGTGGGGGGCACTGTGTGTGTGTATAGGGGGTGTGGTGGGGGGGCGCTGTGTGTACGGGGGGTGTGGTGGGGGGGAACTGTGTGTGTATAGGGGGGTGTGGTGGAGGGGCGCTGTGTGTATAGGGGGGCGCTGTGTGTGTATAGGGGGGTGTAGTTGGGGGGCGCTGTGTGTAATAGGGGGGTGTAGTGGGGGGGCGCTGTGTGTGTATAGGGGGTGTAGTGGAGGGGCGCTGTGTGTACAGGGGATGTGGTGGGGGCGCTGTGTGTATAGGGGGTGTGGTGGAGGGGCACTGTGTGTATAGGGGAATGTGGTGGGGGGGAGCTGAGTGTGTATAGGGGGTGTAGTGGGGGGGCGCTGTGTGTATGGGGAGAGTGGTGGAAGGGCGCAGTGTGTATAGGGGGGTGTGGTGGGGGGGCGGTGTGTGTATAGGGGGTTGTGGTGGAGGGACGCTGTGTGTGTATAGGGGGGTGTGGTTGGGGGGAGCTGAGTGTATAGGGGGTGTAGTGGGGGGGCGCTGTGTGTATGGGGAGAGTGGTGGAAGGGCGCAGTGTGTATAGGGGTGTGTGGTGGGGGGGCGGTGTATGTATAGGGGGTTGTGGTGGAGGGACGCTGTGTGTATAGGGGGGTGTGGTGGAGGGACGCTGTGTGTGTATAGGGGGTGTGGTGGAGGGACGCTGTGTATGGGGGGTGTGGTAGAGGGGCGCTGTGTATGGGGGGGTCTGGTGGGGGGCGCTGTGTGTATAGGGGGGTCTGGTGGGGGGGCTGAGTGTGTATAGGGGGTGTGGTGGGGGGGCGCTGTGTGTGTATAGGGGGGTGTGGTGGGGGGGCGCTGTGTGCATAGGGGGGTGTGGTGGGGGCGCTGTGTGTATGGGTGGGTGTGGTCGGGGGCGCTTTGTGTGTGTATGAGGGGTGTGGTGGAGGGGCGCTGTGTGTATAGGGGTATGTGGTGGAGGGGCGCTGTGTGTATGGGGGGCGCTGTGTGTATAGGGGTGTGTGGTGGAGGGGCTCTGTGTGTATAGGGGGGTGTGGTGGGGGGGCGCTGTGTGCATAGGGGGTGTGGTGGAGGGGCGCTGTGTGTACGGGGGGGTGTGGTGGAGGTGTGCTGTGTGTATGGGGGTGTGTGGTGGAGGGGCGCTGTGTGTGTATGGGTGGGTGTGGTCGGGGGCGCTTTGTGTGTGTATGGGGGGTGTGGTGGAGGGGCGCTGTGTGTATGAGGGGTGTGGTGGAGGGGCGCTGTGTGTATAGGGGGGTGTGGTGGAGGGGCGCTGTGTGTATGGGGGGCGCTGTGTGTATAGGGGTGTGTGGTGGAGGGGCGCTGTGTGTATAGGGGGGTGTGGTGGGGGGGTGCTGTGTGTACGGGGGGGTGTGGTGGAGGTGTGCTGTGTGTATGGGGGTGTGTGGTGGGGGGGCGCTGTGTGTATGGGTGGGTGTGGTCGGGGGCGCTTTGTGTGTGTATGGGGGGTGTGGTGGAGGGGCACTGTGTGTGTGAGGGGTGTGGTGGAGGGGTGATGTGTGTATAGGGGGTGTGGTGGAGGGGAGCTGTGTGTATGGGGGGGCGCTGTGTGTATAGGGGGGTGTGGTGGGGGGGCGCTGTGTGCATAGGGGGGTGTGGTGGGGGGCGCTGTGTGTATGGGTGGGTGTGGTCGGGGGCGCTTTGTGTGTGTATGAGGGGTGTGGTGGAGGGGTGCTGTGTGTATAGGGGGGTGTGGTGGAGGGGCGCTGTGTGTATAGGGGTATGTGGTGGAGGGGCGCTGTGTGTATGGGGGGGCGCTGTGTGTATAGGGGTGTGTGGTGGAGGGGCGCTGTGTGTATAGGGGGTGTGGTGGAGGGGCGCTGTGTGTATAGGGGGGTGTGGTGGGGGGGTGCTGTGTGTACGGGGGGGTGTGGTGGAGGGGCACTGTGTATGGGGGTGTGGTGGAGGGGCGCTGTGTGTGTGTATGGGGGGTCTGGTGGGGGGGCGCTGTGTGTGTATAGGGGGGTCTGGTGGGGGGGTGCTGTGTGTGTATAGGGGGGTGTGGTGGAGGGGCGCTGTGTGTGTATAGGGGGGTGTAGTTGGGGGGCGCTGTGTGTAATAGGGGGGTGTAGTGGGGGGGCGCTGTGTGTGTATAGGGGGTGTAGTGGAGGGGCGCTGTGTGTACAGGGGATGTGGTGGGGGCGCTGTGTGTATAGGGGGTGTGGTGGAGGGGCACTGTGTGTATAGGGGAATGTGGTGGGGGGGAGCTGAGTGTGTATAGGGGGTGTAGTGGGGGGGCGCTGTGTGTATGGGGAGAGTGGTGGAAGGGCGCAGTGTGTATAGGGGGGTGTGGTGGGGGGGCGGTGTGTGTATAGGGGGTTGTGGTGGAGGGACGCTGTGTGTGTATAGGGGGGTGTGGTTGGGGGGAGCTGAGTGTATAGGGGGTGTAGTGGGGGGGCGCTGTGTGTATGGGGAGAGTGGTGGAAGGGCGCAGTGTGTATAGGGGTGTGTGGTGGGGGGGCGGTGTATGTATAGGGGGTTGTGGTGGAGGGACGCTGTGTGTATAGGGGGGTGTGGTGGAGGGACGCTGTGTGTGTATAGGGGGTGTGGTGGAGGGACGCTGTGTATGGGGGGTGTGGTAGAGGGGCGCTGTGTATGGGGGGGTCTGGTGGGGGGCGCTGTGTGTATAGGGGGGTCTGGTGGGGGGGCTGAGTGTGTATAGGGGGTGTGGTGGGGGGGCGCTGTGTGTGTATAGGGGGGTGTGGTGGGGGGGCGCTGTGTGCATAGGGGGGTGTGGTGGGGGCGCTGTGTGTATGGGTGGGTGTGGTCGGGGGCGCTTTGTGTGTGTATGAGGGGTGTGGTGGAGGGGCGCTGTGTGTATAGGGGTATGTGGTGGAGGGGCGCTGTGTGTATGGGGGGCGCTGTGTGTATAGGGGTGTGTGGTGGAGGGGCTCTGTGTGTATAGGGGGGTGTGGTGGGGGGGCGCTGTGTGCATAGGGGGTGTGGTGGAGGGGCGCTGTGTGTACGGGGGGGTGTGGTGGAGGTGTGCTGTGTGTATGGGGGTGTGTGGTGGAGGGGCGCTGTGTGTGTATGGGTGGGTGTGGTCGGGGGCGCTTTGTGTGTGTATGGGGGGTGTGGTGGAGGGGCGCTGTGTGTATGAGGGGTGTGGTGGAGGGGCGCTGTGTGTATAGGGGGGTGTGGTGGAGGGGCGCTGTGTGTATGGGGGGCGCTGTGTGTATAGGGGTGTGTGGTGGAGGGGCGCTGTGTGTATAGGGGGGTGTGGTGGGGGGGTGCTGTGTGTACGGGGGGGTGTGGTGGAGGTGTGCTGTGTGTATGGGGGTGTGTGGTGGGGGGGCGCTGTGTGTATGGGTGGGTGTGGTCGGGGGCGCTTTGTGTGTGTATGGGGGGTGTGGTGGAGGGGCACTGTGTGTGTGAGGGGTGTGGTGGAGGGGTGATGTGTGTATAGGGGGTGTGGTGGAGGGGAGCTGTGTGTATGGGGGGGCGCTGTGTGTATAGGGGGGTGTGGTGGGGGGGCGCTGTGTGCATAGGGGGGTGTGGTGGGGGGCGCTGTGTGTATGGGTGGGTGTGGTCGGGGGCGCTTTGTGTGTGTATGAGGGGTGTGGTGGAGGGGTGCTGTGTGTATAGGGGGGTGTGGTGGAGGGGCGCTGTGTGTATAGGGGTATGTGGTGGAGGGGCGCTGTGTGTATGGGGGGGCGCTGTGTGTATAGGGGTGTGTGGTGGAGGGGCGCTGTGTGTATAGGGGGTGTGGTGGAGGGGCGCTGTGTGTATAGGGGGGTGTGGTGGGGGGGTGCTGTGTGTACGGGGGGGTGTGGTGGAGGGGCACTGTGTATGGGGGTGTGGTGGAGGGGCGCTGTGTGTGTGTATGGGGGGTCTGGTGGGGGGGCGCTGTGTGTGTATAGGGGGGTCTGGTGGGGGGGTGCTGTGTGTGTATAGGGGGGTGTGGTGGAGGGGCGCTGTGTGTATAGGGGGGCGCTGTGTGTGTATAGGGGGTTGTGGTGGAGGGACGCTGTGTGTATAGGGGGATGTGGTGGAGGGGCGCTGTGTGTATAGGGGGGTGTAGTGGGGGGCGCTGCATGTATAGGGGGATGTGGTGGAGGGGCGCTGCGTGTATAGGGGGATGTGGTGGAGGGGCGCTGCGTGTATAGGGGTGTGGTGGAGGGGCGCTGCGTGTATAGGGGGTGTGGTGGAGGGGCGCTGTCTGTATAGGGGGGTGTGGTGGAGGGGCGCTGTGTGTATAGGGGGATGTGGTGGAGGGGCGCTGCGTGTATAGGGGGGTGTGGTGGAGGGGCGCTGCGTGTATAGGGGGTGTGGTGGAGGTGCGCTGTGTGTATAGGGGGGTGTGGTGGAGGGGCGCTGTGTGTATAGGGGGTGTGGTGGAGGGGCGCTGCGTGTATAGGGGGTGTGGTGGAGGGGCGCTGCGTGTATAGGGGGATGTGGTGGAGGGGCGCTGCATGTATAGGGGGGTGTGGTGGAGGGGCGCTGCGTGTATAGGGGGGTGTGGTGGGGGGGAGCTGTGTGTGTATAGGGGGTGTGGTGGGGGGGCGCAGTGTGTATAGGGGTGTGTGGTGGGGGGGCGCTGTGTGTGTGTGTATGGGGGGTCTGGTGGGGGGGCGCTGTGTGTGTATAGGGGGGTCTGGTGGGGGGGTGCTGTGTGTGTATAGGGGGTTGTGGTGGAGGGACGCTGTGTGTATAGGGGGTTATGGTGGAGGGACGCTGTGTGTATAGGGGGATGTGGTGGAGGGGCGCTGTGTATAGGGGGTGTGATGGAGGTGCGCTGTGTGTGTGTATGGGGGGTCTGGTGGGGGGGCGCTGTGTGTATGGGGGTGTGTGGTGGAGGGGCGCTGTGTGTATAGGGGGGTGTAGTGGGGGGCGCTGTGTTTATAGGGGGGTGTGGTGGAGGGGCGCTGTGTGTATAGGGGTGTGTGGTGGAGGGGCGCTGTGTGTACAGGGGGATGTGGTGGAGGGGCGCTGCGTGTATAGAGGGGTGTGGTGGAGGGGCGCTGCATGTATAGGGGGATGTGGTGGAGGGGCGCTGCGTGTATAGGGGGATGTGGTGGAGGGGCGCTGCGTGTATAGGGGGATGGGGTGGAGGGGCGCTGCGTGTATAGGGGGGTGTGGTGGAGGGGCGCTGCGTGTATAGGGGGTGTGGTGGAGGGGCGCTGCGTGTATAGGGGGGTGTGGTGGAGGGGCGCTGCGTGTATAGGGGGGTGTGGTGGAGGGGCGCTGCGTGTATAGGGGGGTGTGGTGGAGGGGCGCTGTGTGTATAGGGGTGTGTGGTTGGGGGGCGCTGTGTATGAGGGGTGTGGTGGAGGGGCACTGTGTGTACGGGGGGTGTGGTGGGGGAGCGCTATGTGTATGAGGGGTGTGGTGGAGGGGCACTGTGTGTATGAGGGGTGTGGTGGAGGGGCGCTGTGTGTATAGGGGGATGTGGTGGAGGGGCGCTGTGTGTATAGGGGGGTGTAGTTGGGGGCGCTGTGTGTATGAGGGGTGTGGTGGTGGGGCACTGTGTGTACGGGGGGTGTGGTGGGGGAGCGCTGTGTGTATGAGGGGTGTGGTGGAGGGGCACTGTGTGTACAGGGGGTGTGGTGGAGGGGCGCTGCGTGTATAGGGGGATGTGGTGGAGGGGCGCTGTGTGTATGGGGGGGTGTAGTGGGGGGGGCGCTGTGTGTAGTGAGGAGGGCGCTGTGTGTATAGGGGGGTATAATGGAGGGGCGCTGTGTGTATAGGGGGGTTTAGTGGAGGGGCGCTGCGTGTATAGGGGGGTGTAGTGGGGGGGCTGTGTGTGTATGGGGGGTGTGGTGGGGGGGCGCTGTGTGTATAGGGGGGTTTAGTGGGGGGGCGCTGTGTGTATAGGGGGGTGTAGTGGGGGGGCGCTGTGTGTATAGTGGGGTGTAGTGAGGAGGGCGCTGTGTGTATAGGGGGGTGTAGTGGGGGGGCGCTGTGTGTATAGGGGGGTGTAGTGGGGGGGCGCTGTGTGTATAGGGGGGTGTAGTGGGGGGGCGCTGTGTGTATAGGGGGGTGTAGTGGGGGGGCGCTGTGTGTATAGGGGGGTGTAGTGGGGGGGCGCTGTGTGTATAGAGGGGTGTGGTGGAGGGGCGCTGTGTGTATAGTGGGGTGTGGTGGAGGGGCGCTGTGTGTATGAGGGGCGCTGTGTGTATAGGGGGGTGTAGTGGGGGGGCGCTGTGTGTATAGTGGGGTGTGGTGGAGGGGCGCTGCGTGTAAATGGGGGTGTGGTGGAGGGGCGCTGTGTGTATAGGGGGTGTAGTGGGGGGGCGCTGTGTGTATAGGGGGGTGTAGTGGGGGGGCGCTGTGTGTATGGGGGGTGTGGTGGGGGGGCGCTGTGTGTATAGGGGGGTGTGGTGGGGGGGCGCTGTGTGTATAGGGGGGTGTAGTGGGGGGGCGCTGTGTGTATGGGGGGTGTGGTGGGGGGGCGCTGTGTGTATAGGGGGGTGTAGTGGGGGGGCGCTGTGTGTATGGGGGGTGTGGTGGAGGGGCGCTGCGTGTAAATGGGGGTGTGGTGGAGGGGCGCTGTGTGTATAGGGGTGTGTAGTGGGGGGGCGCTGTGTGTATAGGGGGGTGTGGTGGAGGTGCGCTGTGTGTATAGGGGGATGTGGTGGAGGGGCGCTGCGTGTATAGAGGGGTGTGGTGGAGGGGCGCTGCGTGTATAGGGGGATGTGGTGGAGGGGCGCTGCGTGTATAGGGGGATGTGGTGGAGGGGCGCTGCGTGTATAGGGGGATGGGGTGGAGGGGCGCTGCGTGTATAGGGGGGTGTGGTGGAGGGGCGCTGCGTGTATAGGGGGTGTGGTGGAGGGGCGCTGCGTGTATAGGGGGGTGTGGTGGAGGGGCGCTGCGTGTATAGGGGGGTGTGGTGGAGGGGCGCTGCGTGTATAGGGGGGTGTGGTGGAGGGGCGCTGTGTGTATAGGGGTGTGTGGTTGGGGGGCGCTGTGTATGAGGGGTGTGGTGGAGGGGCACTGTGTGTACGGGGGGTGTGGTGGGGGAGCGCTATGTGTATGAGGGGTGTGGTGGAGGGGCACTGTGTGTATGAGGGGTGTGGTGGAGGGGCGCTGTGTGTATAGGGGGATGTGGTGGAGGGGCGCTGTGTGTATAGGGGGGTGTAGTTGGGGGCGCTGTGTGTATGAGGGGTGTGGTGGTGGGGCACTGTGTGTACGGGGGGTGTGGTGGGGGAGCGCTGTGTGTATGAGGGGTGTGGTGGAGGGGCACTGTGTGTACAGGGGGTGTGGTGGAGGGGCGCTGCGTGTATAGGGGGATGTGGTGGAGGGGCGCTGTGTGTATGGGGGGGTGTAGTGGGGGGGGCGCTGTGTGTAGTGAGGAGGGCGCTGTGTGTATAGGGGGGTATAATGGAGGGGCGCTGTGTGTATAGGGGGGTTTAGTGGAGGGGCGCTGCGTGTATAGGGGGGTGTAGTGGGGGGGCTGTGTGTGTATGGGGGGTGTGGTGGGGGGGCGCTGTGTGTATAGGGGGGTTTAGTGGGGGGGCGCTGTGTGTATAGGGGGGTGTAGTGGGGGGGCGCTGTGTGTATAGTGGGGTGTAGTGAGGAGGGCGCTGTGTGTATAGGGGGGTGTAGTGGGGGGGCGCTGTGTGTATAGGGGGGTGTAGTGGGGGGGCGCTGTGTGTATAGGGGGGTGTAGTGGGGGGGCGCTGTGTGTATAGGGGGGTGTAGTGGGGGGGCGCTGTGTGTATAGGGGGGTGTAGTGGGGGGGCGCTGTGTGTATAGAGGGGTGTGGTGGAGGGGCGCTGTGTGTATAGTGGGGTGTGGTGGAGGGGCGCTGTGTGTATGAGGGGCGCTGTGTGTATAGGGGGGTGTAGTGGGGGGGCGCTGTGTGTATAGTGGGGTGTGGTGGAGGGGCGCTGCGTGTAAATGGGGGTGTGGTGGAGGGGCGCTGTGTGTATAGGGGGTGTAGTGGGGGGGCGCTGTGTGTATAGGGGGGTGTAGTGGGGGGGCGCTGTGTGTATGGGGGGTGTGGTGGGGGGGCGCTGTGTGTATAGGGGGGTGTGGTGGGGGGGCGCTGTGTGTATAGGGGGGTGTAGTGGGGGGGCGCTGTGTGTATGGGGGGTGTGGTGGGGGGGCGCTGTGTGTATAGGGGGGTGTAGTGGGGGGGCGCTGTGTGTATGGGGGGTGTGGTGGAGGGGCGCTGCGTGTAAATGGGGGTGTGGTGGAGGGGCGCTGTGTGTATAGGGGTGTGTAGTGGGGGGGCGCTGTGTGTATAGGGGGGTGTGGTGGAGGTGCGCTGTGTGTATAGGGGGGTGTGGTGGGGGGGGCGCTGTGTGTATAGGGGGGTGTGGTGGGGGGGCGCTGTGTGTATAGTGGGGTGTAGTGGGGGGGCGCTGTGTGTATAGTGGGGTGTAGTGGGGGGGCGCTGTGTGTATAGGGGGGTTTAGTGGGGGGGCGCTGTGTGTATAGGGGGTGTAGTGGGGGGGCGCTGTGTGTATAGGGGGTGTAGTGGGGGGGCGCTGTGTGTATAGGGGGGTGTAGTGGGGGGGCGCTGTGTGTATGGGGGGTGTGGTGGGGGGGCGCTGTGTGTATAGGGGGGTGTGGTGGGGGGGCGCTGTGTGTATAGGGGGGTGTAGTGGGGGGGCGCTGTGTGTATGGGGGGTGTGGTGGGGGGGCGCTGTGTGTATAGGGGGGTGTAGTGGGGGGGCGCTGTGTGTATGGGGGGTGTGGTGGGGGGGCGCTGTGTGTATAGGGGGGTGTGGTGGGGGGGCGCTGTGTGTATGGGGGGTGTGGTGGGGGGGCGCTGTGTGTATAGGGGGGTGTGGTGGGGGGGCGCTGTGTGTATAGGGGGGTGTAGTGGGGGGGCGCTGTGTGTATGGGGGGTGTGGTGGGGGGGCGCTGTGTGTATAGGGGGGTGTAGTGGGGGGGCGCTGTGTGTATGGGGGGTGTGGTGGGGGGGCGCTGTGTGTATAGGGGGGTGTAGTGGGGGGGCGCTGTGTGTATAGTGGGGTGTAGTGGGGGGGCGGTGTCTGTATAGGGGGGTGTAGGAGAACATGTACTAGTACCTCTACCCTCCCCATCTACCTCCTGACTTCGCTGTGTGGTGACCACACATTTACTGTGCCTTTCTCGGCTAACACATCACACGGCCATGGACACATAATACACAGATAACAGCACATTCCGCTGACATATCACAATATGACATCACGATAAAACGAGGATCACTCACCTGGTCCCCCTGCGCAGCTGCCGGAAGTTGATGTCTGGTTGCTAGGATACGGCGACTCCAGCGCTGTCCAGACGAAAAGGTAAACACCACCTGAGGGCGGGGCGATGATCACATGACAGAACATGCACGTCCTGATTGGTGAGAGCGGTTACCATGCACACGGCGTTATGCGCGCTCCGTCTTCTCTTCCTTTTCTCTCATCTGCCGGATCCACGTGTCCGCTCCTCAGCGCCGTATAACGGGGCAGCTGACGGCTGTGCTGGTGCAGAGCGGTGATCAGTGCTGAGAGGGATCGTCCACTAGAGGGAAACATTGCTCCTGTGTGCAGGGAGGAGAGAGCAGTGACGGCAGCGGCCGGAGCTCCACACACTGCGAGCGCAAATATATACAGCGTGTACGCCTCCTCTATATACAGCGCATACACCGCCTCCTCTATATACAGCGCGTACACCGCCTCCTCTATATACAGCGTGTACACCTCTATATACAGCGTGTACGCCTCCTCTATATACAGCACGTACACCTCTATATACAGCGTGTACACCTCTATCTACAGCGCGTACGCCTCCTCTATACAGCGCGTACGCCTCCTCTATCTACAGCGCGTACGCCTCCTCTATATACAGCGCGTACGCCTCCTCTACAGCGCGTACACCTCCTCTATATACAGCGCATACACCGCCTCCTCTATATACAGCGCGTACACCGCCTCCTCTATATACAGCGCGTACACCGCCTCCTCTATATACAGCGTGTACACCTCTATATACAGCGTGTACGCCTCCTCTATATACAGCACGTACACCTCTATATACAGCGTGTACACCTCTATCTACAGCGCGTACACCTCCTCTATATACAGCGCGTACGCCTCCTCTATCTACAGCGCGTACACCTCCTCTATCTACAGCGCGTACGCCTCCTCTATCTACAGCGCGTACGCCTCCTCTATATACAGCGCGTACGCCTCCTCTACAGCGCGTACACCTCCTCTATATACAGCGTGTACGCCTCCTCTATATACAGCGTGTACGCCTCCTCTATATACAGCGCGTACGCCTCTATATACAGCGTGTACGCCTCCTCTATATACAGCGCGTACGCCTCCTCTATATACAGCGCGTACGCCTCCTCTATATACAGCGTGTACGCCTCCTCTATATACAGCGTGTACTCCTCCTCTATCTACAGCGCGTACGCCTCCTCTATCTACAGCGCGTACGCCTCCTCTATCTACAGCGCGTACACCTCCTCTATATACAGCGTGTACGCCTCCTCTATCTACAGCGCGTACGCCTCCTCTATCTACAGCGCGTACGCCTCCTCTATCTACAGCGCGTACGCCTCCTCTATCTACAGCGCGTACGCCTCCTCTATATACAGCGCGTACGCCTCCTCTATATACAGCGCGTACGCCTCCTCTATATACAGCGCGTACGCCTCCTCTATCTACAGCGCGTACGCCTCCTCTATCTACAGCGCGTACACCTCCTCTAAATACAGTGTATACGCCTCCTCTATATACAGCGTGTACGCCTCCTCTATATACAGTGTATACGCCTCCTCTATATACAGCGTGTACGCCTCCTCTATATACAGCGCGTACGCCTCCTCTATATACAGCGTGTACACCTCCTCCTCTATATACAGCGCGTACGCCTCCTCTATATACACCTCCTCTATATACAGCGTGTACACCTCCTCTATATACAGCGCGTACTCCTCCTCTACATACACCTCTATATACAGCGCGTACGCCTCCTCTATATACAGCACGTACACCTCCTCTATATACACCTCCTCTGTAAACACCTGCTCTATATACAGCGTGTACACCTCCTCTATATACAGCGTGTACACCTCCTCTATGTACAGCGCGTACGCCTCCTCTATATACAGCGCGTACACCTCCTCTATATACAGCGTGTACACCTCCTCTATATACAGCGTGTACACCTCCTCTATATACACCTCCTCTATATACAGCGTGTACACCTCCTCTATATACACCTCCTCTATATTCAGCGTTTACACCTCCTCTATTTACAGCGTGTACACCTCCTCTATATACAGCGCGTACGCCTCCTCTATTTACAGCGTGTACACCTCCTCTATATACAGCATGTACGCCTCCTCTATATACAGCGCCTACGCCTCCTCTATATACACCTCCTCTATATACAGCGTGTACACCTCCTCCTCTATATACAGCGCGTACGCCTGCTCTATGTACACCTCCTCTATATACAGCGTGTACACCTCCTCCTCTATATACAGCGCGTACGCCTCCTCTATATACACCTCCTCTATATACGGCGTGTACACCTCCTCTATATACAGCGTGTACACCTCCTCTATATACACCTCCTCTATATACAGCGCGGACGCCTCCTCTATATACACCTCCTCTGTAAACACCTGCTCTATATACAGCGCGTACGCCTCCTCTATATACAGCGCGTACGCCTCCTCTATATACAGCGTGTACACCTCCTCTATATACACCTCCTCTATATACAGCGTTTACACCTCCTCTATATACAGTGTATACACCTCCTCTATTTACAGCGTATACACCTCCTCTATTTACAGCGTGTACACCTCCTCTATATACAGTGTATACACCTCCTCTATATACAGCGTGTACGCCTCCTCTATATACAGTGTATACACCTCCTCTATATACAGCGTGTACGCCTCCTCTATATACAGCGCCTACGCCTCCTCTATATACACCTCCTCTATATACAGCGTGTACACCTCCTCTATATACAGCGCATACGCCTCCTCTATATACACCTCCTCTATATACAGCGTGTACACCTCCTCCTCTATATACAGCGTGTACACCTCCTCTATATACAGCGTGTACACCTCCTCTATACACAGTGTGTTACCTCCTCTATATACAGCGTGTACACCTCCTCCTCTATATACAGCGCTTACACCTCCTCTATATACACCTCCTCTATATACAGCGTGTACACCTCCTCTGTAAACACCTCCTCTATATACAGCGTGTACACTTCCTCTATGTACAGCGCGTACGCCTCCTCTATATACAGCGTGTACACCTCCTCCTCTATATACACCTCCTCTATATACAGCGAGTACACCTCCTCTATATACGCCTCCTCTATATACAGCGCGTACACCGCCTCCTCTATATACAGCGCGTACACCTCCTCTATATACACCTCCTCTATATACAGGGTGTACGCCTCCTCTATATACAGCGCGTACACCGCCTCCTCTATATACAGCGCGTACACCACCGCCTCTATATACAGCGCATACACCTCCTCTATATACACCTCCTCTATATAGAGCGTGTACACCTCCTCTATATACAGCGTGTACACCTCCTCTATATACACCTCCTCTATATACAGCGCGTACACCTCCTCTATATACACCTCCTCTATATACAGCGTGTACACCTCCTCTATATACACCTCCTCTATATACAGCGCGTACACCTCCTCTATATACAGCGAGTACGCCTCCTCTATATACAGCGTGTACACCTCCTCTATATACACCTCCTCTATATACAGCGTGTACACCTCCTCTATATACACCGTGTACACCTCCTCTATATACACCTCCTCTATATACAGCGTGTACGCCTCCTCTATATACAGCTCCTCTATATACAGCGTGTACACCTCCTCTATATACAGCGCGTACACCTCCTCTATATACACCTCCTCTGTAAACACCTCCTCTATGTACAGCGCGTACACCTCCTCTATATACAGCGTGTACACCTCCTCTATATACAGCGTGTACACCTCCTCTATATACACCTCCTCTATATACACCTCCTCTATATACAGCGTTTACACCTCCTCTATATACAGTGTGTACACCTCCTCTATTTACAGCGTGTACACCTCCTCTATATACAGTGTATACACCTCCTCTATATACAGCGTGTACGCCTCCTCTATATACACCTCCTCTATATACAGCGTGTACACCTCCTCTATATACAGCGCGTACGCCTCCTCTATATACACCTCTTCTATATGCAGCGTGTACACCTCCTCCTCTATATACAGCGTGTACACCTCCTCTATATACACCTCCTCTATATACAGCGCGTACACCTCCTCTATACACAGTGTGTAACCTCCTCTATATACAGCGTGTACACCTCCTCTATATACAGCGCTTACACCTCCTCTATATACACCTCCTCTATATACAGCGTGTACACCTCCTCTATGTACAGCGCGTACGCCTCCTCTATATACAGCGCTTACACCTCCTCTATATACACCTCCTCTATATACAGCGCGTACACCTCCTCTATACACAGTGTGTAACCTCCTCTATATACAGCGTGTACACCTCCTCTATATACAGCGCTTACACCTCCTCTGTAAACACCTCCTCTATGTACAGCGCGTACGCCTCCTCTATATACAGCGTGTACACCTCCTCCTCTATATACACCTCCTCTATATACAGCGTGTACACCTCTTCTATATACACCTCCTCTATATACGCCTCCTCTATATACAGCGCGTACACCGCCTCCTCTATATACAGCGCGTACACCGCCTCCTCTATATACAGCGCGTACACCGCCTCCTCTATATACAGCGCATACACCTCCTCTATATACACCTCCTCTATATACAGCGTGTACACCTCCTCTATATACACCTCCTCTATATACAACGCGTACACCTCCTCTATATACACCTCCTCTATATACAGCGCGTACACCTCCTCTATATACAGCGCGTACGCCTCCTCTATATACAGCGTGTACACCTCCTCTATATACACCTCCTCTATATACAGCGTGTACACCTCCTCCTCTATATACAGCGCGTACGCCTCCTCTATATACAGCGCGTACGCCTCCTCTATATACAGCGTGTACACCTCCTCTGTATACACCTCCTCTATCTACAGCGTGTACACCTCCTCTATATACACCTCCTCTATATACAGCGTGTACACCTATATATACACCTCCTCTATATACAGCGTGTACGCCTCCTCTATATACAGCGTGTACACCTCCTCTATATACACCTCCTCTATGTACGCCTCCTCTATATACACCTCCTCTATATACAGCGTGTACACCTATATATACACCTCCTCTATATACAGCGTGTACGCCTCCTCTATATACAGCGTGTACACCTCCTCTATATACACCTCCTCTATATACACCTCCTCTATATACAGCGCGTACACCTCCTCTATATACACCTCCTCTATCTACAGCGTGTACACCTCCTCCTCTATATACAACGCGTACGCCTCCTCTATATACACCGCGTACACCTCCTCTATATACAGCTTGTACGCGTCCTCTTTATACAGCGTGTACACCTCTATATACGCCTCCTCTATATACAGCGTGTACACCTCCTCTATATACAGCGTGTACGCGTCCTCTATATACAGCGTGTACGCGTCCTCTATATACAGCGTGTACGCCTCCTCTATATACAGCCTGTACGCGTCCTCTATATACAGCGTGTACGCCTCCTCTATATACAGCGTGTACACCTCCTCCTCTATATACAGCGCGTATGCCTCCTCTATATACAGCGTGTACACCTCCTCTATATACACCTCCTCTATATACAACGTGTACACCTCCTCCTCTATCTACAGCGTGTACACCACCTCTATATACACCTCCTCTATATACAGCGTGTACACCTCCTCTATATACACCTCCTCTATATACAGCGTGTACACCTCCTCCTCTATATACAGCGCGTACACCTCCTCTATATACAGCGCGTACGCCTCCTCTTTATACAGCGTGTACGCCTCCTCTATATACAGCGTGTACACCTCCTCTATATACAGCGTGAACACCTCCTCTATATACACCTCCTCTATATACTGCATGTACACCTCCTCTATATACAGCGTGTACGCCTCCTCTATATACAGCGTGTAGACCTCCTCTATATACACCTCCTCTATATACAGCGTGTACACCTCCTCTATGTACAGCGTGTACACCTCCTCTATATGCAGCGTGTACGCCTCCTCTATATACAGCGTGTACGCCTCCTCTATATACACCGCCTCTATACAGCGTGTACACCTCCTCTATATACAGCCTGTACACCTCCTCTATATACAGCGTGTACACCTCCTCTATATACAGCGTGTACACCTCCTCTATATACAGCGCGTACGCCTCCTCTATATACAGCGCGTACGCCTCCTCTATATACAGCGCGTACGCCTCCTCTATATACAGCGCGTACACCTCCTCTATATACAGCGCGTACGCCTCCTCTATCTACAGCACGTACGCCTCCTCTATCTACAGCACGTACGCCTCCTCTATATACAGCGTGTACACCTCTATATACACCTCCTCTATATACACCTCCTCTATATACAGCGTGTACGCCTCCTCTATATACACCTCCTCTATATACAGCGTGTACGCCTCCTCTATATACAGCGCGTACACCTCCTCTATATACAGCGCGTACGCCTCCTCTATATACAGCGCGTACGCCTCCTCTATATACAGCGCGTACGCTTCCTCTATATACAGCGCGTACGCCTCCTCTATATACAGCGCGTACACCTCCTCTATATACAGCGCGTACACCTCCTCTATATACAGTGTGTACGCCTCCTCTATCTACAGCACGTACGCCTCCTCTATCTACAGCACGTACACCTCCTCTATATACAGCACGTACACCTCCTCTATATACAGCACGTAAACCTCTATATAAAGCGTGTACTCCTCCTCTATATACAGTGTATACACCTCCTCCTCTATATACAGCGTGTGCGCCTCCTCTATATACAGCGTGCACACCTCCTCTATATACAGCACGTACGCCTTCTCTATATTCAGCGCGTACGCCTCCTCTATATACAGCGTTTACACCTCCTCTATATACAGTGTATACACCTCTATATACAGCGTGTACACCTCCTCTATATACAGTGTATACACCTCCTCTATATACAACGTGTACACCTCCTCTATATACAGTGTATACACCTCTATATACAGCGTGTACGCCTCCTCTATATACAGCGCGTACGCCTCCTCTATATACAGCGTGTACACCTCCTCTATATACAGCGCGTACGCCTCCTCTATCTACAGCGCGTACACCTCCTCTATATACAGCGCGTACTCCTCCTCCTCTATATACAGCGCGTACGCCTCCTCTATATACACCTCCTCTATATACAGCGTGTACACCTCCTCTATATACAGCGCGTACGCCTCCTCTATATACACCTCCTCTATATACAGCGTGTACACCTCCTCTGTATACACCTCCTCTATATACAGTGCGTACGCCTCCTCTATATACAGCGTGTACACCTCCTCTATATACAGCGTGTACACCTCCTCTATATACACCTCCTCTATATACGGCGTGTACACCTCCTCTATATACACCTCCTCTATATACAGCGTGTACTCCTCCTTTATATACACCTCTATATACACCTCCTCTATATACAGCGTGTACGACTCCTCTATAAACAGCACGTGCGCCTCCTCTATATACAGCGTGTACACCTCCTCTATATACACCTCCTCTAAATACAGCGTGTACGCCTCCTCTATATACAGCACGTGCGCCTCCTCTATATACAGCGTGTACACCTCCTCTATATACACCTCCTCTATATACACCTCCTCTATATACAGCGTGTACGCCTCCTCTATATACACCTCCTCTATATACAGCGTGTACGCCTCCTCTATATACAGCGCGTACGCCTCCTCTATATACAGCGCGTACGCCTTTTCTATATACAGCGCGTACGCCTCCTCTATATACAGCGCGTACGCCTCCTCTATATACAGCGCGTACACCTCCTCTATATACAGTGTGTACGCCTCCTCTATATACACCTCCTCTATATACAGTGTGTACACCTCCTCTATATACAGCGTGTACGCCTCCTCTATATACAGCGCGTACACCTCCTCTATATACAGCATGTACACCTCCTCTATATAAACCTCCTCTATATACACCTCCTCTATATACACCTCCTCTATATACAGCGTGTACTCCTCCTCTATATACACCTCCTCTATATACACCTCCTCTATATACAGCGCGTACGCCTCCTCTATATACAGCATGCACACCTCCTCTATATACAGCGCGTACGCCTCCTCTATATACAGCGCGTACGCCTCCTCTTTATACAGCGTGTACACCTCCTCTATATACACCTCCTCTATATACAGCTTGTACGCCTCCTCTATATACACCTCCTCTATATACACCTCCTCTATATACACTGTGTACGCCTCCTCTATATACAGCGCGTACACCTCCTCTATATACAGCGCGTACGCCTCCTCTATATACAGCGTGTACGCCTCCTCTATATACAGCGTGTACACCTCCTCTATATACAGCGTGTACACCTCCTCTATATACAGCGTGTACACCTCCTCCTCTATATACAGCGCGTACACCTCCTCTATATACACCTCCTCTATATACAGCGTGTACGCCTCCTCTATATACACCTCCTCTATATACAGCGTGTACACCTCCTCCTCTATATACAGCGCGTACACCTTCTCTATATACACCTCCTCTATCTACAGCGTGTACACCACCTCTATATACACCTCCTCTATATACGGCGTGTACACCTCCTCTATATACAGCGCGTACACCTCCTCCTCTATATACAGCGTGTACGCCTCCTCTATATACAGCGTGTACGCCTCCTCTATATACAGCGTGTACACCTCCTCCTCTATATACAGCGTGAACACCTCTTCTATATACAGCATGTACACCTCCTCTATACACAGTGTGTAACCTCTATATACAGTGTGTATGCCTCCTCTATATACAGCGTGTACACCTCCTCTATATACAGCGTGTACACCTCCTCTATATACAGCGCGTACGCCTCCTCTATATACAGCGTGTACGCCTCCTCTTTATACAGCGTGTACGCCTCCTCTATATACAGCGTGTACGCCTCCTCTATATACAGCGTGTACACCTCTTTATACAGCGTGTACACCTCCTCTATGTACAGCGTGTATACCTCCTCTATATGCAGCATGTACGCCTCCTCTATATACAGCGTGTACGCCTCCTCTATATACACCGCCTCTATATACAGCGTGTACACCTCCTCTATATACAGCGTGTACACCTCCTCTATATACAGCGTGTATTCCTCCTCTATATACAGCGTGTATTCCTCCTCTATATACAGCGTTTACGCCTCCTCTATATACAGCGTGTACGCCTCCTCTATATACAGCGCGTACGCCTCCTCTATATACAGCACGTACGCCTCCTCTATATACAGCGCGTACACCTCCTCTATATACAGCGCGTACGCCTCCTCTATATACAGTGCGTACACCTCCTCTATATACACCTCCTCTATATACACCTCCTCTATATACAGCGTGTACGCCTCCTCTATCTACAGCGCGTACACCTCTATATACAGCACGTACACCTCCTCTATATACAGCACGTACACCTCCTCTATATAAAGCGTGTACTCCTCCTCTATATACGGTGTATACACCTCCTCCTCTATATACAGCGCGTACACCTCCTCTATCTACAGCACGTACACCTCCTCTATATAAAGCGTGTACTCCTCTATATACAGTGTATACACCTCCTCCTCTATATACAGCGTGTGCGCCTCCTCTATATACAGCGTGCACACCTCCTCTATATACAGCACGTACACCTCCTCTATATACAGCACGTACACCTCCTCTATATACAGCGCGTACGCCTCCTCTATATACAGCGTTTACACCTCCTCTTTATACAGTGTATACACCTCTATATACAGTGTATACACCTCCTCTATATACTACGTGTACACCTCCTCTATATACAGTGTATACACCTCTATATACAGCGTGTACGCCTCCTCTATATACAGCGCGTACGCCTCCTCTATATACACCTCCTCTATATACAGTGTGTACACCTCCTCCTCTATATACAGCGTGTACGCCTCCTCTATATACACCTCCTCTATATACAGCGTGTACACCTCCTCTGTATACACCTCCTCTATATACAGCGTGTATGCCTCCTCTATATACAGTGCGTACGCCTCCTCTATATACAGCGTGTACGCCTCCTCTATATACAGCGTGTACACCTCCTCTATATACAGTGCGTACGCCTCCTCTATATACAGCGTGTACACCTCCTCTATATACACCTCCTCTATATACAGCGTGTACGACTCCTCTATATACAGCACGTACACCTCCTCTATATACACCTCCTCTAAATACAGCGTGTACGCCTCCTCTATATACAGCACGTATGCCTCCTCTATATACAGCGTGTACACCTCCTCTATATACACCTCCTCTATATACAGCGTGTACGCCTCCTCTATATACACCTCCTCTATATACAGCGTGTACGCCTCCTCTATATACAGCGCGTACACCTCCTCTATATACAGCGCGTACGCCTCCTCTATATACAGCGCGTACACCTCTATATACAGCGCGTACACCTCCTCTATATACAGTGTGTACGCCTCCTCTATATACACCTCCTCTATATACGGCGCGTACACCTCCTCTATATACGGCGTGTACACCTCCTCTATATACAGTGTATACACCTCCTCTATATACAGCGTGTACACCTCCTCTATATACAGCGCGTACGCCTGCTCTATATACAGCGTGTACACCTCCTCTATATACAGCGCGTACACCGCCTCCTCTATATACAGCGTATACGCGTCCTCTATATACAGCGCGTACATCTCCTCTATATACGGCGTGTACACCTCCTCTATATACGGCGCGTACACCTCCTCTATATACAGCGTGTACGCCTCCTCTATATACAACGTGTACACCTCCTCTATATACACCTCCTCTATATACAGCGCGTACGCCTCCTCTATATACAGCGCGTACACCTCCTCTATATACAGCGCGTACACCTCCTCTATATACACCTCCTCTATATACACCTCCTCTATATACAGCGTGTACACCTCCTCCTCTATATACAGCGTGTACGCCTCCTCTATATACAGCGCGTACACCTCCTCTATATACAGCGCGTACACCTCCTCTATATACAGCGTGTACACCTCCTCTATATACACCTCCTCTATATACAGCGTGTACACCTCCTCTATATACAGCGTGTACACCTCCTCTATATACAGCGTGTACACCTCCTCTATATACAGCGTGTACGCCTCCTCTATATACACCTCCTCTATATACGGCGTGTACACCTCCTCTATATACACCTCCTCTATATACAGCGCATACGCCTCCTCTATATACACCTCCTCTATATACAGCGCGTACGCCTCCTCTATATACAGCGTGTACACCTCCTCTATATACAGCGCATACGCCTCCTCTATATACACCTCCTCTATATACAGCGCGTACACCTCCTCTATCTACAGCGCGTACACCTCCTCTATACACAGCGTGTACACCTCCTCTATATACAGCGTGTACACCTCCTCTATATACACCTCCTCTATATACACCTCCTCTATATACAGCGTGTACACCTCCTCTATATACACCTCCTCTATATACAGTGTGTACGCCTCCTCTATATACAGCGTGTACACCTCCTCTATATACAGCGTGTACGCCTCCTCTATATACACCTCCTCTATATACAGCGCGTACGCCTCCTCTATATACAGCGCGTACGCCTCCTCTATATACAGCGTGTACACCTCCTCTATATACAGCGCATACGCCTCCTCTATATACGCCTCCTCTATATACACCTCCTCTATATACAGCGCGTACACCTCCTCTATATACAGCGTGTACACCTCCTCTATATACACCTCCTCTATATACAGCGTGTACACCTCCTCTATATACACCTCCTCTATATACAGCGCGTACGCCTCCTCTATATACAGCGTGTACGCCTCCTCTATATACAGCGCGTACACCTCCTCTATCTACAGCGCTTATGCCTCCTCTATATACAGCGTGTACACCTCTTCTATACACAGTGTGTATGCCTCCTCTATATACAGCGCGTACGCCTCCTGTATACACAGTGTGTACGCCTCCTCTATATACAGCGCGTACACCTCCTCTATCTACAGCGTGTACGCCTCCTCTATATACACCTCCTCTATATACAGCGTGTACGCCTCCTCTATCTACAGCGTGTACACCTCCTCCTCTATATACAGCGTGTACGCCTCCTCTATCTACAGCGTGTACACCTCCTCTATATACACCTCCTCTATATACAGCGTGTACGCCTCCTCTATCTACAGCGTGTACACCTCCTCCTCTATATACAGCGTGTACGCCTCCTCTATATACAGCGTGTACACCTCGTCTATATACACCTCCTCTATCTACAGCGTGTACACCTCCTCCTCTATATACAGCGCGTACACCTCCTCTATCTACAGCGTGTACACCTCCTCCTCTATATACAGCGTGTACGCCTCCTCTATCTACAGCGTGTACACCTCGTCTATATACACCTCCTCTATATACAGCGTGTACACCTCCTCCTCTATATACAGCGTGTACGCCTCCTCTATCTACAGCGTGTACGCCTCCTCTATACACAGTGTGTATGCCTCCTCTATATACAGCGCATTCACCTCCTCTATATACAGCGCATTCACCTCCTCTATATACAGCGTGTACACCTCCTCTATATACAGCGCATTCACCTCCTCTATATACAGCGTGTACGCCTCCTCTATATACAGCGTGTACACCTCCTCTATACACAGTGTGTATGCCTCCTCTATATACAGCGCGTACGCCTCCTCTATATACAGGGTGTACACCTCCTCTATATACACCTCCTCTATATACAGCGCGTACGCCTCCTCTATATACAGCACGTACGCCTCCTCTATATACAGCGTGTATGCCTCCTCTATATACAGTCATGGCCAAAAGTTTTGAGAATGACACCAAAATGATATTTTCACATGATCTGCTGGCCTCTGGTTTTTATTAGTGTTTGTCTGATGTTTATATCACATACAGAAATATAATTGCAATCATATTATGAGTACCAATAGGTTATATTGACAGTTAGAATGAGTTAATGCAGCAAGTCAATATTTGCAGTGTTGCCCCTTCTTCTTCAAGACCTCTGCAATTCTCCCTGGCATGCTCTCAATCAACTTTTGGACCAAATCCTGACTGATAGCAGTCCATTCTTGCATAATCAATGCTTGCATTTTGCCAGAATTTGTTGGTTTTTGTTTGTCCACCCGTCTCTTGATGATTGACCACAAGTTCTCAATGGGATTAAGATCTGGGGAGTTTCCAGGCCATGGACCCAAAATCTCTATGTTTTGTTCCATGAGCCATTTAGTTATCACCTTTGCTTTATGGCAAGGTGCTCCATCATGCTGGAAAAGGCATTGTTGGGCGCCAAACTGCTCTTGGACGGTTGGGAGAAGTTGCTCTTGGAGGACATTCTGGTACCATTCTTTATTCATGGCTGTGTTTTTAGGCAAGACTGTGAGTGAGCCGATTCCCTTGGCTGAGAAGCAACCCCACACATGAATGGTTTCAGGATGCTTTACAGTTGGCATGAGACAAGACTGGTGGTAGCGCTCACCTCTTCTTCTCCGAATAAGCAGTTTTCCAGATGTCCCAAACAATCGAAAAGGGGATTCATGAGAGAAAATGACTTTGCCCCAGTCCTCAGCAGTCCACTCCCTGTACCTTTTGCAGAATATCAGTCGGTCCCTGATGTTTTTTCTGGAGAGAAGTGGCTTCTTTGCTGCCCTCCTTGAAACCAGCCCTTGCTCAAAGAGTCTCCGCCTCACAGTGCATGCAGAAGCACTCACACCAGCCTGCTGCCATTCCTGAGCAAGCTCGGCACTGCTGGTAGTCCGATCCCGCAGCTGAAACAGTTTTAAGATACGGTCCTGGCGCTTGCTGGTCTTTCTTGGGCGCCCTGGAGCCTTTTTGACAACAATGGAAGCTCTCTCCTTGAAGTTCTTGATGATGCGATAGATTGTTGACTGAGGTGCAATCTTTGTAGATGCGATACTCTTCCCTGTTAGGCCATTTTTGTGCAGTGCAATGATGGCTGCACGTGTTTCTTTAGAGATAACCATGGTTAACTGAAGAGAAACAATGATAGCAAGAACCAACCTCCTTTTAAAGTGTCCAGTGATGTCATTCTTACTTAATCATGACTGATCGCCAGCCCTGTCCTCATCAACACCCACACCTGTGTTAATGGATCAGTCACTAAAACTATGTTAGCTGCTCCTTTTAAGGCAGGACTGCAATGATGTTGAAATGTGTTTTGGGGGTTAAAGTTCATTTTCTGGGCAAATATTGACTTTGCAAGTACAGTAATTGCTGTTAAGCTGATCACTCTTTGACATTCAGGAGTATATGCAAATTGCCATTACAAAAAATGAAGCAGTAAACTTTGGAAAAATTACTATTTGTCTCATTCTCAATACTTTTGGCCATGACTGTACAGCGCGTACGCCTCCTCTATATACAGCGCGTACGCCTTCTCTATATACAGCGCGTACACCTCCTCTATATACAGCGCGTACACCTCCTCTATATACGGCGTGTACGCCTCCTCTATATACAGCGTGTACGCCTCCTCTATATACAGCGCGTACGCCTTCTCTATATACAGCGCGTACACCTCCTCTATATACAGCGCGTACACCTCCTCTATATACGGCGTGTACGCCTCCTCTATATACAGCGTGTACGCCTCCTCTATATACAGCGTGTACACCTCCTCTATATACAGCGCGTACGCCTCCTCTATATACAGCGCGTACACCGCCTCTATATACAGCGTGTACACCTCCTCCTCTATATACAGCGTGTACACCTCCTCTATACACAGTGTGTAACCTTCTCTATATACAGCGTGTACGCCTCCTCTATATACAGCGTGTACGCCTCCTCTATATACAGCGTGTACGCCTCCTCTATATACAGCGTGTACGCCTCCTCTATATACAGCGTGTACACCTCCTCTATATACAGCGTGTACACCTCCTCCTCTATATACAGCGTGTACACCTCCTCCTCTATATACAGCGCGTACACCTTCTCTATATACAGCATGTACGCCTCCTCTATATACAGCGTGTACGCCTCCTCTATATACAGCTCGTACACCTCCTCCTCTATATACAGCGTGTACACCTCCTCTATATACAGCGTGTACACCTCCTCCTCTATATACAGCACGTACACCTCCTCTATATACAGCGCGTACGCCTCCTCTATATACAGCGTGTACACCTCCTCTATATACAGCGCGTACACCTCCTCTATACACAGTGTGTAATCTCCTCTATATACAGCGCGTACGCCTCCTCTATATACAGCGCGTACGCCTCCTCTATATACAGCGTGTACACCTCCTCTATATACAGCACGTACACCTCCTCTATATACAGCGCGTACGCCTCCTCTATATACAGCGTGTACACCTCCTCTATATACGGCGTGTACACCTCCTCTATATACGGCGTGTACACCTCCTCTATACACAGTGTGTAACCTCTATATACAGTGTGTATGCCTCCTCTATATACAGCGTGTACACCTCCTCTATATACAGCGTGTACACCTCCTCTATATACAGCGTGTACGCCTCCTCTATATACAGCGTGTACGCCTCCTCTATCTACAGCGTGTACGCCTCCTCTATCTACAGCGTGTACGCCTCCTCTATATACAGCGTGTACGCCTCCTCTATATACAGCGCGTACGCCTCCTCTGTATACAGCGCGTACGCCTCCTCTGTATACAGCGTGTACACCTCCTCTATATACAGCGTGTACACCTCCTCTATATACAGCGCGTACGCCTCCTCTATATACAGCGTGTACGCCTCCTCTATATACAGCGCGTACGCATCCTCTATATACACCTCCTCTATCTACAGCGTGTACACCTCCTCTATATACAGCGTGTACACCTCCTCTATATACAGCACGTATGCCTCCTCTATATACAGCGTGTACACCTCCTCTATATACAGCGTGTACACCTCCTCTATATACAGCGTGTACGCCTCCTCTATATACAACACGTACACCTCCTCTATATACAGCACGTACGCCAACTCTATATACACCTCCTCTATATACAGCGCGTACACCTCCTCTATATACAGCACGTACGCCTCCTCTATATACAGCGTGTACACCTCCTCTATATACAGCACGTACGCCTCCTCTATATACAGCGTGTACACCTCCTCTATCTACAGCATGTACACCTCCTCTATCTACAGCGTGTACACCTCCTCCTCTATATACAGGGTGTACGCCTCCTCTATATACAGCGTGTACTCCTCCTCTATATACAGCATGTACACCTCCTCTATATACAGCGCGTACGCCTCCTCTATATACAGCGTGTACGCCTCCTCTGTATACAGCGTGTACGCCTCCTCTGTATACAGCGTGTACACCTCCTCTATATACAGCGTGTACACCTCCTCTATATACAGCGTGTACGCCTCCTCTATATACAGCGTGTACACCTCTATATACAGCGCGTACACCTCCTCTATATACAGCGTGTACGCCTCCTCTATATACAGCGCGTACGCATCCTCTATATACACCTCCTCTATATACACCTCCTCTATCTACAGCGTGTACACCTCCTCCTCTATATACAGCGTGTACACCTCCTCCTCTATATACAGCGTGTACACCTCCTCCTCTATATACAGCGTGTACACCTCCTCCTCTATATACAGCGTGTACGCCTCCTCTATCTACAGCGCGTACACCTCCTCTATATACAGCATGTACGGCTCCTCTATATACAGCGCGTACGCATCCTCTATATACACCTCCTCTATATACACCTCCTCTATCTACAGCGTGTACACCTCCTCCTCTATATACAGCGTGTACACCTCCTCCTCTGTATACAGCGTGTACACCTCCTCCTCTATATACAGCGTCTACACCTCCTCCTCTATATACAGCGTGTACACCTCCTCTATATACAGCGTGTACACCTCCTCTATATACAGCGTGTACGCCTCCTCTATATACAGCACGTACGCCTCCTCTATATACAGCGTGTACACCTCCTCTATATACAGCACGTACGCCTCCTCTATATACAGCGTGTACACCTCCTCTATATACAGCACGTACGCCTCCTCTATATACAGCGTGTACACCTCCTCTATATACAGCGTGTACACCCCCTCTATATACACCTCCTCTATCTACAGCGTGTACACCTCCTCCTCTATATACAGCGTGTACGCCTCCTCTATATACAGCGTGTACTCCTCCTCTATATACAGCGTGTACACCTCCTCTATATACAGCGTGTACTCCTCCTCTATATACGGCGTGTACACCTCCTCTATATACAGCGTGTACGCCTCCTCTATATACAGCGTGTACTCCTCCTCTATATACAGCATGTACACCTCCTCTACATACAGTGTGTACGCCTCCTCTATATACAGCGTTTACACCTCCTCTATATACAGCGTGTACACCTCCTCTATACACAGTGTGTAACCTCCTCTATATACAGCACGTACACCTCCTCTATATACAGCACGTACACCTCCTCTATATACACCTCCTCTATATACAGTGTGTACGCCTCCTCTATATACAGCACGTACGCCTCCTCTATATACAGCACGTACGCCTCCTCTATATACAGCACGTACGCCTCCTCTATATACAGCACGTACACCTCCTCTATATACACCTCCTCTATATACAGCGCGTACACCTCCTCTATATACAGCGCGTACGCCTCCTCTATATACACCTCCTCTATATACAGCGCGTACACCTCCTCTATATACAGCACGTACACCTCCTCTATATACACCTCCTCTATATACAGCGCGTACACCTTCTCTATATACAGCGCGTACGCCTCCTCTATATACAGCACGTACACCTCCTCTATATACACCTCCTCTATATACAGCGCGTACACCTCCTCTATATACAGCGCGTACACCTCCTCTATATACAGCGCGTACACCTCCTCTATATACAGCGCGTACACCTCCTCTATATACAGCGCGTACACCTCCTCTATATACACCTCCTCTATATACAGCGTGTACACCTCCTCTATATACAGCGTGTACACCTCCTCTATATTCAGCGTGTACACCTCCTCTATACACAGTGTGTAACCTCCTCTATATACAGTGTGCACGCCTCCTCTATATACAGCGTGTACACCTCCTCTATACACAGTGTGTAATCTCTGTATACAGCGCGTACGCCTCCTCTATATACAGCGCGTACGCCTCCTCTATATACAGCGTGTACACCTCCTCTATATACAGCGTGTACGCCTCCTCTATACACAGCGTGTACGCCTCCTCTATATACAGCGTGTACGCCTCCGCTATATACAGCGTGTACGCCTCCTCTATATACAGCGTGTACGCCTCCTCTATATACAGCGTGTACGCCTCCTCTATATACAGCGTGTACACCTCCTCTATATACAGCACGTACACCTCCTCTATATACACCTCCTCTACATACAGCGTGTACACCTCCTCTATATACAGCGCGTACGCCTCCTCTATATACAGCGTGTACACCTCCTCTATATACAGCGCGTACGCCTCCTATATATACAGCACGTACACCTCCTCTATATACAGCACGTACACCTCCTCTATATACAGCACGTACACCTCCTCTATATACAGCACGTACACCTCCTCTATATACAGCACGTACACCTCCTCTATATACAGCGTGTACGCCTCCTCTATACACAGTGTGTATGCCTCCTCTATATACAGCGTGTACGCCTCCTCTATATACAGCATGTACGCCTCCTCTATATACAGCGTGTACGCCTCCTCTATATACAGCGTGTACACCTCCTCTATATACAGCACGTACACCTCCTCTATATACAGCACGTACACCTCCTCTATATACAGCGCATACACCTCCTCTATATACAGCGCGTACGCCTCCTCTATATACAGCGCGTACGCCTCCTCTATATACAGCGTGTACACCTCCTCTATATACAATGTGTAATCTCCTCTATATACAGCGCGTACACCTCCTCTATATACAGCGCGTACACCTCCTCTATATACAGCGTGTACACCTCCTCTATATACAATGTGTAATCTCCTCTATATACAGCACGTACACCTCCTCTATATACAGCGCGTACACCTCCTCTATATACAGCGTGTACACCTCCTCTATATACAATGTGTAATCTCCTCTATATACAGCACGTACACCTCCTCTATATACAGCGCGTACACCTCCTCTATATACAGCGTGTACACCTCCTCCATATACAATGTGTAATCTCCTCTATCTACAGCACGTACACCTCCTCTATATACAGCGCGTACACCTCCTCTATATACAGCGTGTACACCTCCTCTACATACAGCGTGTACACCTCCTCTATATACAGCACGTACACCTCCTCTATATACAGCACGTACACCTCCTCTATATACAGCACGTACGCCTCCTCTATATACAGCGTGTACACCTCCTCTATATACAGCACGTACACCTCCTCTTTATACAGCGTGTACACCTCCTCTATATACAGCGTGTACACCTCCTCTATATACAATGTGTAATCTCCTCTATATACAGCACGTACACCTCCTCTATATACAGCGCGTACACCTCCTCTATATACAGCGTGTATGCCTCCTCTATATACAGCGTGTACACCTCCTCTATCTACAGCACATACACCTCCTCTATCTACAGCACGTACACCTCCTCTATATACAGCGTGTACACCTCCTCTATATACAGCGTGTACACCTCCTCTATATACAGCACGTACGCCTCCTTTATATACAGCACGTACGCCTCCTCTATATACAGCATGTACACCTCCTCTATATACAGCGTGTACACCTGCTCTATATACAGCGTGTACACCTCCTCTATATACAGCACGTACGCCTCCTCTATATACAGCGTGTCCAGCTCCTCTATATACAGCACGTACGCCTCCTCTATATACAGCGCGTACACCTCCTCTATATACAGCGCGTACACCTCCTCTATATACAGCGTGTACACCTCCTCTATATACAGCGTGTACACCTCCTCTATATACAGCGTGTACGCCTCCTCTATCTACAGCGTGTACACCTCCTCCTCTATATACAGCGTGTACTCCTCCTCTATATACAGCATGTACACCTCCTCTATATACAGCGCGTACGCCTCTATATACAGCGTGTACACCTCCTCTATATACAGCGTGTACACCTCCTCTATATACAGCGTGTACACCTCCTCTATATACAATGTGTAATCTCCTCTATATACAGCACGTACACCTCCTCTATATACAGCGCGTACACCTCCTCTATATACAGCACGTACACCTCCTCTATATACAGCGCGTACACCTCCTCTATATACAGCGTGTACACCTCCTCTATATACACCTCCTCTATCTACAGCGTGTACACCTCCTCTATATACAATGTGTAATCTCCTCTATATACAGCACGTACACCTCCTCTATATACAGCGCGTACACCTCCTCTATATACAGCACGTACACCTCCTCTATATACAGCGCGTACACCTCCTCTATATACAGCGTGTACACCTCCTCTATATACACCTCCTCTATATACAGCGTGTACACCTCCTCTATATACACCTCCTCTATCTACAGCGTGTACGCCTCCTCTATATACAATGTGTAATCTCCTCTATATACAGCACGTACACCTCCTCTATATACAGCGCGTACACCTCCTCTATATACAGCACGTACACCTCCTCTATATACAGCGCGTACACCTCTATATACACCTCCTCTATATACAGCGCGTACACCTCTATATAAAGCGCGTACACCTCCTCTATATACAGCGCGTACGCCTCCTCTATCTACAGCACGTACACCTCCTCTATATACAGCGCGTACACCTCCTCTATATACAGCACGTACACCTCCTCTATATACAGTGCGTACACCTCCTCTATATACAGCGCGTACACCTCCTCTATATACACCTCCTCTATATACAGCGTGTACGCCTCCTCTATACACAGCGTGTACGCCTCCTCTATATACAGCGTGCACGCCTCCTCTATATACAGCGTGTACGCCTCCTCTATATACAATGTGTAATCTCCTCTATATACAGCACGTACACCTCCTCTATATACAGCGCGTACACCTCCTCTATATACAGCGTGTACACCTCCTCCATATACAATGTGTAATCTCCTCTATCTACAGCACGTACACCTCCTCTATATACAGCGCGTACACCTCCTCTATATACAGCGTGTACACCTCCTCTACATACAGCGTGTACACCTCCTCTATATACAGCACGTACACCTCCTCTATATACAGCACGTACACCTCCTCTATATACAGCACGTACGCCTCCTCTATATACAGCGTGTACACCTCCTCTATATACAGCACGTACACCTCCTCTTTATACAGCGTGTACACCTCCTCTATATACAGCGTGTACACCTCCTCTATATACAATGTGTAATCTCCTCTATATACAGCACGTACACCTCCTCTATATACAGCGCGTACACCTCCTCTATATACAGCGTGTACACCTCCTCTATATACAGCGTGTACACCTCCTCTATATACAGCGTGTACACCTCCTCTATATACAATGTGTAATCTCCTCTATCTACAGCGCGTACACCTCCTCTATATACAGCACGTACACCTCCTCTTTATACAGCGTGTACACCTCCTCTATATACAGCGTGTACACCTCCTCTATATACAATGTGTAATCTCCTCTATATACAGCACGTACACCTCCTCTATATACAGCGCGTACACCTCCTCTATATACAGCGTGTATGCCTCCTCTATATACAGCGTGTACACCTCCTCTATCTACAGCACGTACACCTCCTCTATCTACAGCACGTACACCTCCTCTATATACAGCGTGTACACCTCCTCTATATACAGCGTGTACACCTCCTCTATATACAGCACGTACGCCTCCTTTATATACAGCACGTACGCCTCCTCTATATACAGCATGTACACCTCCTCTATATACAGCGTGTACACCTGCTCTATATACAGCGTGTACACCTCCTCTATATACAGCACGTACGCCTCCTCTATATACAGCGTGTCCAGCTCCTCTATATACAGCACGTACGCCTCCTCTATATACAGCGCGTACACCTCCTCTATATACAGCGCGTACACCTCCTCTATATACAGCGTGTACACCTCCTCTATATACAGCGTGTACGCCTCCTCTATCTACAGCGTGTACACCTCCTCCTCTATATACAGCGTGTACTCCTCATCTATATACAGCATGTACACCTCCTCTATATACAGCGCGTACGCCTCTATATACAGCGTGTACACCTCCTCTATATACAGCGTGTACACCTCCTCTATATACAGCGTGTACACCTCCTCTATATACAATGTGTAATCTCCTCTATATACAGCACGTACACCTCCTCTATATACAGCGCGTACACCTCCTCTATATACAGCACGTACACCTCCTCTATATACAGCGCGTACACCTCCTCTATATACAGCGTGTACACCTCCTCTATATACACCTCCTCTATCTACAGCGTGTACGCCTCCTCTATATACAATGTGTAATCTCCTCTATATACAGCACGTACACCTCCTCTATATACAGCGCGTACACCTCCTCTATATACAGCACGTACACCTCCTCTATATACAGCGCGTACACCTCTATATACACCTCCTCTATATACAGCGCGTACACCTCCTCTATATACAGCGCGTACGCCTCCTCTATCTACAGCACGTACACCTCCTCTATATACAGCGCGTACACCTCCTCTATATACAGCACGTACACCTCCTCTATATACAGTGCGTACGCCTCCTCTATCTACAGCACGTACACCTCCTCTATATACAGCGCGTACACCTCCTCTATATACAGCGCGTACACCTCCTCTATATACAGCACGTACACCTCCTCTATATACAGCGCGTACGCCTCCTCTATCTACAGCACGTACACCTCCTCTATATACAGCGCGTACGCCTCCTCTATCTACAGCACGTACACCTCCTCTATATAAAGCGCGTACACCTCCTCTATATACAGCGCGTACGCCTCCTCTATCTACAGCACGTACACCTCCTCTATATACAGCGCGTACACCTCCTCTATATACAGCACGTACACCTCCTCTATATACAGTGCGTACACCTCCTCTATATACAGCGCGTACACCTCCTCTATATACACCTCCTCTATATACAGCGTGTACGCCTCCTCTATACACAGCGTGTACGCCTCCTCTATATACAGCGTGCACGCCTCCTCTATATACAGCGTGTACGCCTCCTCTATATACAGCGTATACGCCTCCTCTATATACAGCGTGTACGCCTCCTCTATATACAGCGTGTACGCCTCCTCTATATACACCTCCTCTACATACAGCGTGTACACCTCCTCTATATACAGCGCGTACGCCTCCTCTATATACAGCGTGTACACCTCCTCTATATACAGCACGTACGCCTCCTATATATACAGCACGTACACCTCCTCTATATACAGCACGTACACCTCCTCTATATACAGCACGTACACCTCCTCTATATACAGCACGTACACCTCCTCTATATACAGCACGTACACCTCCTCTATATACAGCGTGTACGCCTCCTCTATACACAGTGTGTATGCCTCCTCTATATACAGCGTGTACGCCTCCTCTATATACAGCATGTACACCTCCTCTATATACAGCACGTACACCTCCTCTATATACAGCACGTACACCTCCTCTATATACAGCACGTACACCTCCTCTATATACAGCGCGTACACCTCTATATACACCTCCTCTATATACAGCGCGTACACCTCTATATAAAGCGCGTACACCTCCTCTATATACAGCGCGTACGCCTCCTCTATCTACAGCGCGTACACCTCCTCTATATACAGCACGTACACCTCCTCTATATACAGCGCGTACACCTCTATATACTCCTCTATATACAGCATGTACACCTCCTCTATATACACCTCCTCTATATACAGCACGTACACCTCCTCTATATACAGCGCATACACCTCCTCTATATACAGCACGTACACCTCCTCTATATACAGCGCGTACGCCTCCTCTATATACAGCGTGTACACCTCCTCTATATACAATGTGGAATCTCCTCTATATACAGCGCGTACACCTCCTCCATATACAATGTGTAATCTCCTCTATCTACAGCACGTACACCTCCTCTATATACAGCGCATACACCTCCTCTATATACAGCGTGTACACCTCCTCTATATACAGCGTGTACACCTCCTCTATATACAATGTGTAATCTCCTCTATATACAACACGTACACCTCCTCTATATACAGCGCGTACACCTCCTCCATATACAATGTGTAATCTCCTCTATCTACAGCGCGTACACCTCCTCTATATACAGAACGTACACCTCCTCTATATACAGCGTGTGCACCTCCTCTATATACGGCGTGTACACCTCCTCTATATACAATGTGTAATCTCCTCTATATACAGCACGTACACCTCCTCTATCTACAGCACGTACACCTCCTCTATATACAGCGTGTACACCTCCTCTATATACAGCGTGTACGCCTCCTCTATATACAGCACGTACACCTCTATATACAGCGTGTACACCTCCTCTATATACAGAGTGTACGCCTCCTCTATATACAGCATGTACACTTCCTCTATATACAGCGTGTACACCTCCTCTATATACAGCACGTACGCCTCCTCTATATACAGCGTGTCCAGCTCCTCTATATACAGCACGTACGCCTCCTCTATATACAGCGTGTACACCTCCTCTATATACAGCGCGTACACCTCCTCTATATACTGCACGTACACCTCCTCTATATACACCTCCTCTATATACAGCGTGTACACCTCCTCTATATACAGCGTGTACACCTCCTCTATATACAGCGTGTACACCTCCTCTATATACAGCGTGTACACCTCCTCTATATACAATGTGTAATCTCCTCTATATACAGCGCGTACACCTCCTCTATATACAGCGCGTACACCTCCTCTATATACAGCGCGTACACCTCCTCTATATACAGCGCGTACACCTCTATATACAGCGTGTACACCTCCTCTATATACACCTCCTCTATCTACAGCATGTACACCTCCTCCTCTATATACAGCGTGTACGCCTCCTCTATATACAATGTGTAATCTCCTCTATCTACAGCACGTACACCTCCTCTATATACAGCGCGTACACCTCCTCTATATACAGCACGTACACCTCCTCTATATACAGCGCGTACACCTCCTCTATATACAGCGTGTACACCTCCTCTATATACAATGTGTAATCTCCTCTATCTACAGCACGTACACCTCCTCTATATACAGCGTGTACACCTCCTCTATATACAGCGTGTACACCTCCTCTATATACAGCGTGTACACCTCCTCTATATACAGTGTGTACGCCTCCTCTATATACAGCACGTACGCCTCCTCTATATACAGCGTGTACACCTCCTCTATATACAGCGTGTACACCTGCTCTATATACAGCGTGTACACCTGCTCTATATACAGCGTGTACACCTCCTCTATATACAGCGTGTACACCTCCTCTATATACAGCACGTACGCCTCCTCTATATACAGCACGTATGCCTCCTCTATATACAGCACGTACGCCTCCTCTATATACAGCGTGTACACCTGCTCTATATACAGCGTGTACACCTCCTCTATATACAGCACGTACGCCTCCTCTATATACAGCGTGTACACCTCCTCTATATACAGCGCGTACGCCTCCTCTATATACAGCGTGTACACCTCCTCTATATACAGCGTGTACACCTCCTCTATATACAGCGTGTACACCTCCTCTATATACACCTCCTCTATCTACAGCGTGTACTCCTCCTCCTCTATATACAGAGTGTACGCCTCCTCTATATACAGCGTGTACACCTCCTCTATATACAGCGCGTACGCCTCCTCTATATACAGCGTGTACTCCTCCTCTATATACAGCGTGTACTCCTCTATATACGGCGTGTACACCTCCTCTATATACAGCGTGTACGCCTCCTCTATATACACCTCCTCTATATACAGCGTGTACACCTCCTCTATATACACCTCCTCTATATACACCTCCTCTATATACAGCGTGTACACCTCTATATACACCTCCTCTATATACAGCGTGTACACCTCCTCTATATACACCTCCTCTATATACAGCGTGTACACCTCCTCTATATACACCTCCTCTATATACAGCGTGTACTCCTCCTCTATATACAGCATGTACACCTCCTCTATATACAGCGCGTACGCCTCCTCTATATACAGCGTGTACACCTCCTCTATAAACAGCGTGTACTCCTCCTCTACATACGGCGTGTACACCTCCTCTATATGCAGCGTGTACACCTCCTCTATATACAGCGTGTACGCCTCCTCTATATACAGCGTGTACACCTCCTCTATATACACCTTCTGTATATACAGCGTGTACACCTCCTCTATATGCAGCGTGTACACCTCCTCTATATGCAGCGTGTACACCTCCTCTATATACAGCGTGTACACCTCCTCTATATACACCTCCTCTAGATACAGCGTGAACGCCTCCTCTATATACAGCGCGTACACCTCCTCTATATACAGCGCGTACGCCTCCTCTATATACAGCGTGTACACCTCCTCTATATACACCTCCTCTATATACACCTCCTCTATATACACCTCCTCTATATACAGCACGTACACCTCCTCTATATACAGCGCGTACACCTCCTCTATATACAGCGCGTACGCCTCCTCTATATACAGCGTGTACACCTCCTCTATATACACCTCCTCTATATACAGCGTGTACACCTCCTCTATATACACCTCCTTTATATACAGCGTGTACACCTCCTCTGTATACAGCGTGTACACCTCCTCTATATACACCTCCTCTATATACGGCATGTACACCTCCTCTATATACACCTCCTCTATATACACCTCCTCTATACAGTGTGTAATCTCCTCTATATACAGCGCGTACGCCTCCTCTATCTACAGCGCGTACGCCTCCTCTATATACAGCGTGTACGCCTCCTCTATCTACAGCGTGTACGCCTCCTCTATATACAGCGCGTACGCCTCCTCTATATACAGCGCGTACGCCTCCTCTATATACAGCGCGTACGCCTCCTCTATATACAGCGCGTACTCCTCTTCTATATACAGCGCGTACACCTCCTCTATATACACCTCCTCTATATACACCTCCTCTATATACAGCGCGTACACCTCCTCTATCTACAGCGCGTACTCCTCCTCTATATAAAGCGCGTACGCCTCCTCTATATACAGCGTGTACGCCTCCTCTATATACAGCGCGTACGCCTTCTCTATATACAGCGCGTACGCCTCCTCTATATACAGCGCATACGCCTCCTCTATATACAGCGCTTACGCCTCCTCTATATACAGCGCGTACGCCTCCTCTATATACAGCACGTACACCTCCTCTATCTACAGCGTGTACACCTCCTCTATATACAGCGTGTACACCTCCTCCTCTATATACAGCGTGTACACCTCCTCTATACACAGTGTGTAACCTTCTCTATATACAGCGTGTACGCCTCCTCTATATACAGCGTGTACGCCTCCTCTATATACAGCTCGTACACCTCCTCCTCTATATACAGCGTGTACACCTCCTCTATACACAGTGTGTTACCTCCTCTATATACAGCGTGTACACCTCCTCTATATACACCTCCTCTATATAAACCTCCTCTATATACAGCGTGTACGCCTCCTCTATATACACCTCCTCTATATACAGCGTGTACACCTCCTCTATATACAGCGTGTACGCCTCCTCTATATACAGCGTGTACACCTCCTCCTCTATATACACCTCCTCTATATACAGCGTGTACACCTCCTATATATACAGCGTGTACACCTCCTCTATATACAGCACGTACGCCTCCTCTATATACAGCGTGTACACCTCCTCTATATACAGCGTGTACACCTCCTCTATATACACCTCCTCTATATACACCTCCTTTATCTACAGCGTGTACACCTCCTCCTCTATATACAGCGTGTACACCTCCTCTATACAGTGTGTAATCTCCTCTATATACAGCGCGTACACCTCCTCTATATACAGCACGTACGCCTCCTCTATATACAGCGTGTACACCTCCTCTATATACAGCGTGTACACCTCCTCTATATACAGCACGTACGCCTCCTCTATATACAGCGTGTACACCTCCTCTATATACAGCGCGTACACCTCCTCTATATACAGCACGTACTCCTCCTCTATATACAGCGTGTACACCTCTTCTATATACAGCGTGTACACCTCCTCTATATACAGCGTGTACACCTCCTCTATATACAGCGCGTACGCCTCCTCTATATACAGCGTGTACACCTCCTCTATATACAGCACGTACGCCTCCTCTATATACAGCGTGTACACCTCCTCTATATACAGCGTGTACACCTCCTCTATATACACCTCCTCTATATACACCTCCTCTATCTACAGCGTGTACACCTCCTCCTCTATATACAGCGTGTACGCCTCCTCTATATACAGCGTGTACTCCTCCTCTATATACAGCATGTACACCTCCTCTATATACAGCGCGTACGCCTCCTCTATATACAGCGTGTACGCCTCCTCTATATACAGCGCGTACACCTCCTCTATACACAGCGTGTACGCCTCCTCTATATACAGCGTGTACACCTCCTCTATATACAACGTGTACATCTCCTCTATACACAGTGTGTAACCTCCTCTATATACAGCACGTACACCTCCTCTATATACAGCACGTACACCTCCTCTATATACAGCGTGTACGCCTCCTCTGTATACAGCGTGTACGCCTCCTCTATATACAGCGCGTACACCTCCTCTATATACAGCGTGTACACCTCCTCTATATACAGCACGTACGCCTCCTCTATATACAGCATGTACGCCTCCTCTATATACAGCACGTACACCTCCTCTATATACACCTCCTCTATATACAGCGCGTACACCTCCTCTATATACAGCGCGTACGCCTCCTCTATATACAGCGCGTACACCTCCTCTATATACACCTCCTCTATATACAGCGCGTACACCTTCTCTATATACAGCGCGTACGCCTCCTCTATATACAGCACGTACACCTCCTCTATATACACCTCCTCTATATACAGCGTGTACGCCTCCTCTATATACAGTGTGTACGCCTCCTCTATATACAGCGCGTACACCTCCTCTATATACAGCGCGTACACCTCCTCTATATACAGCGTGTACACCTCCTCTATATACACTTCCTCTATATACACCTCCTCTATATACAGCGCGTATACCTCCTCTATCTACAGCGCGTACTCCTCCTCTATATACAGCGCGTACGCCTCCTCTATATACAGCGTGTACACCTCCTCTATATACAGCGTGTACACCTCCTATATATACAGCGCGTACGCCTCCTCTATATACAGCGCGTGCACCTCCTCTATATACAGCGCTTACGCCTCCTCTATATACAGCGCGTACGCCTCCTCTATATACAGCGCGTACACCTCCTCTATATACACCTCCTCTATCTACAGCGTGTACGCCTCCTCTATATACAGCGCGTACGCCTCCTCTATATACAACTCCTCTATATACAGCGTGTACGCCTCCTCTATATACAGCGTGTACACCTCCTCCTCTATATACAGCGTGTACACCTCCTCTATACACAGTGTGTAACCTTCTCTATATACAGCGTGTACGCCTCCTCTATATACAGCGTGTACACCTCCTCTATATACAGCGTGTACACCTCCTCTATATACACCTCCTCTATATACAGCGTGTACGCCTCCTCTATATACAGCGTGTACGCCTCCTCTATATACACCTCCTCTATATACAGCGTGTACACCTCCTCTATACACAGTGTGTAACCTCCTCTATATACAGCACGTACACCTCCTCTATATACACCTCCTCTATATACAGCGTGTACACCTCCTCTATATACAGCACGTACGCCTCCTCTATATACAGCACGTACGCCTCCTCTATATACAGCACGTACACCTCCTCTATATACAGCACGTACACCTCCTCTATATACACCTCCTCTATATACAGCGCGTACACCTCCTCTATATACAGCACGTACACCTCCTCTATATACACCTCCTCTATATACAGCGCGTACACCTTCTCTATATACAGCGCGTACGCCTCCTCTATATACAGCACGTACACCTCCTCTATATACAGCGTGTACACCTCCTCTATATACAGCGCGTACACCTCCTCTATATACAGCGCGTACACCTCCTCTATATACAGCGCGTACACCTCCTCTATATACAGCGTGTACACCTCCTCTATATACACCTCCTCTATATACAGCGTGTACTCCTCCTCTATATACAGCGTGTACACCTCATCTATATACACCTCCTCTATATACAGCGCGTACGCCTCCTCTATATACAGCGTGTACACCTCCTCTATATACAGCGTGTACACCTCCTCTATATACAGCGCGTACGCCTCCTCTATATACAGCGCGTACGCCTCCTCTATATACAGCGCTTACGCCTCCTCTATATACAGCGCTTACGCCTCCTCTATATACAGCGCTTACGCCTCCTCTATATACAGCGTGTAAACCTCCTCTATATACAGCGTGTACGCCTCCTCTATCTACAGCGTGTACACCTCCTCTATATACAGCGCGTACGCCTCCTCTATATACAGCGTGCACGCCTCCTCTATATACAGCACGTACGCATCCTCTATATACACCTCCTCTATCTACAGCGTGTACACCTCCTCCTCTATATACAGCGTGTACACCTCCTCTATACACAGTGTGTAATCTCCTCTATATACAGCGCGTACACCTCCTCTATATACAGCGTGTACACCTCCTCTATATACAGCGTGTACGCCTCCTCTATATACAGCACGTACGCCTCCTCTATATACAGCGCGTACACCTCCTCTATATACACCTCCTCTATATACAGCACGTACGCCTCCTCTATATACAGCGTGTACACGTCCTCTATATACAGCGTGTACACCTCCTCTATATACACCTCCTCTATCTACAACGTGTACACCTCCTCCTCTATATACAGCGTGTACGCCTCCTCTTTATACAGCGTGTACTCCTCCTCTGTATACAGCATGTACACCTCCTCTATATACAGCGCGTACCCCTCCTCTATATACAGTGTGTATACCTCCTCTATATACAGCGTGTACTCCTCCTCTATATACGGCGTGTACACCTCCTCTATATACAGCGTGTACGCCTCCTCTATATACAGCGCGTACACCTCCTCTATACACAGTGTGTACGCCTCCTCTATATACAGCGTGTACACCTCCTCTATATACAGCGTGTACACCTCCTCTAAACACAGTGTGTAACCTCCTCTATATACAGCACGTACACCTCCTCTATATACAGCACGTACACCTCCTCTATATACAGCACGTACACCTCCTCTATATACACCTCCTCTATATACAGCGTGTACACCTCCTCTATATACAGCACGTACGCCTCCTCTATATACAGCACGTACGCCTCCTCTATATACAGCACGTACACCTCCTCTATATACACCTCCTCTATATACAGCGCGTACACCTCCTCTATATACAGCGCGTACGCCTCCTCTATATACACCTCCTCTATATACAGAGCATACACCTCCTCTATATACAGCACGTACCCCTCCTCTATATACATCTCCTCTATATACAGCGCGTACACCTTCTCTATATACAGCGCGTACGCCTCTATATACAGCACGTACACCTCCTCTATATACACCTCCTCTATATACAGCGCTTACACCTCCTCTATATACAGCGCGTACACCTCTTCTATATACAGCGTGTACACCTCCTCTATATACAGCGTGTACACCTCCTCTATATACAGCGCTTACACCTCCTCTATATACAGCGCGTACACCTCCTCTATATACACCTCCTCTACATACAGCGTGTACACCTCCTCTATATTCAGTGTGTAACCTCCTCTATATACAGTGTGTACGCCTCCTCTATATACAGCGTGTACACCTCCTCTATATACAGCGCGTACGCCTCCTATATATACAGCGTGTACACCTCCTCTATATACAGTGTGTATCCCTCCTCTATACACAGTGTGTATCCCTCCTCTATATACAGCGTGTACGCCTCCTCTATATACAGCGTGTACGCCTCCTCTATATACAGCGTGTACGCCTCCTCTATATACAGCGTGTACGCCTCCTCTATATACAGCGCGTACACCTCCTCTATATACACCTCCTCTACATACAGCGTGTACACCTCCTCTATATACAGCATGTACACCTCCTCTATATTCAGCGTGTACACCTCCTCTATACACAGTGTGTAACCTCCTCTATATACAGTGTGTACGCCTCCTCTATATACAGCGTGTACACCTCCTCTATACACAGTGTGTAATCTCCTCTATATACAGCGCGTACGCCTCCTCTATATACAGCGCGTACACCTCCTCTATATACAGCGCGTACACCTCCTCTATATACAGCGTGTACACCTCCTCTATATACAGCGTGTACTCCTCCTCTATACACAGTGTGTATTCCTCCTCTATATACAGTTTGTACGCCTCCTCTATATACAGCGTGTACGCTTCCTCTATATACAGCGTGTACGCCTCCTCTATATACAGCGTGTACGCCTCCTCTATATACAGCGTGTACGCCTCCTCTATATACAGCACGTACACCTCCTCTATATACAGCACGTACACCTCCTCTATATAGAGCGCGTACACCTCTATATACACCTCCTCTATATAGAGCGCGTACACCTCTATATACACCTCCTCTATATACAGCGTGTACACCTCCTCTATATACAGCGCGTACACCTCCTCTATATACAGCGCGTACGCCTCCTCTATCTACAGCGCGTACACCTCCTCTATATACATCGCGTACACCTCCTCTATATACAGCGCGTACACCTCTATATACTCCTCCTCTATAAACAGCATGTACACCTCCTCTATATACAGCACGTACACCTCCTCTATATACAGCGCGTACACCTCTATATACTCCTCCTCTATAAACAGCATGTACACCTCCTCTATATACAGCGCGTACGCCTCCTCTATATACAGCGTGTACACCTCCTCTATATACAGCGTGTACACCTCCTCTATATACACCTCCTCTATATACAGCGCGTACACCTCCTCTATATACAGCGCGTACACCTCTATATACACCTCCTCTATATACAGCGCGTACACCTCTATATACTCCTCCTCTATATACAGCGCGTACACCTCCTCTATATACAGCGCGTACGCCTCCTCTATATACAGCGTGTACACCTCTATATACAGCGTGTACTCCTCCTCTATATACGGCGTGTACTCCTCCTCTATATACAGAGTGTACACCTCCTCTATATACAGCGTGTAACCTCCTCTATATACAGCGCGTACGCCTCCTCTATATACAGCGTGTACACCTCCTCTATATACAGTGTGTAATCTCCTCTATATACAGCGCGTACGCCTCCTCTATATACAGCGCGTACGCCTCCTCTATATACAGCGTGTACACCTCCTCTATCTACAGCGTGTACACCTCCTCTATATACAGCACGTACACCTCCTCTATATACAGCACGTACACCTCCTCTATATACAGCGTGTACACCTCCTCTATATACAGCACGTACACCTCCTCTATATACAGCACGTACACCTCCTCTATATACAGCACGTATACCTCCTCTATATACAGCGCGTACACCTCCTCTATATACAGCGCGTACACCTCCTCTATATACAGCGTGTACACCTCCTCTATATACACCTCCTCTATATACGCCTCCTCTATCTACAGCGTGTACACCTCCTCTATATACAGCACGTATGCCTCCTCTATCTACAGCACGTACACCTCCTCTATCTACAGCGTGTACACCTCCTCTATCTACAGCACGTACACCTCCTCTATATACAGCACGTACGCCTCCTCTATATACAGCGTGTACGCCTCCTCTATATACAGCGTGTACACCTCCTCTATATACAGCGTGTACGCCTCCTCTATATACAGCACGTACGCCTCCTCTATATACAGCGTGTACACCTCCTCTATATACAGCACGTACACCTCCTCTATATACAGCACGTACACCTCCTCTATATACACCTCCTCTATATACAGCGTGTACACCTCCTCTATATACAGCGTGTACGCCTCCTCTATATACAGCACGTACGCCTCCTCTATATACACCTCCTCTATATACAGCGCGTAGACCTCCTCTATATACAGCACGTACACCTCCTCTATATACACCTCCTCTATATACAGCACGTACTCCTCCTCTATATACACCTCCTCTATATACAGCACGTACACCTCCTCTATATACAGCGTGTACACCTCCTCTATATACAGCGTGTAACCTCCTCTATATACAGCGCGTACGCCTCCTCTATATACAGCGTGTACACCTCCTCTATATACAGTGTGTAATCTCCTCTATATACAGCGCGTACGCCTCCTCTATATACAGCGTGTACACCTCCTCTATCTACAGCGTGTACACCTCCTCTATCTACAGCGTGTACACCTCCTCTATATACAGCACGTACACCTCCTCTATATACAGCACGTACACCTCCTCTATATACAGCGCGTATACATCCTCTATATACAGCATGTACACCTCCTCTATATACAGCGTGTACACCTCCTCTATATACAGCATGTACACCTCCTCTATATACAGCGCGTACACCTCCTCTATATACAGCACGTACACCTCCTCTATCTACAGCGCGTACACCTCCTCTATATACAGCGCGTACACCTCCTCTATATACAGCACGTACACCTCCTCTATATACAGCGCGTACACCTCCTCTATATACAGCGCGTACACCTCCTCTATCTACAGCGTGTACAACTCCTCTATATACAGCACGTATGCCTCCTCTATCTACAGCGCGTACACCTCCTCTATATACAGCACGTACACCTCTATATACAGCACGTACGCCTCCTCTATATACAGCGTGTACGCCTCCTCTATATACAGCGTGTACACCTCCTCTATATACAGCGTGTACGCCTCCTCTATATACAGCACGTACGCCTCCTCTATATACAGCGTGTACACCTCCTCTATATACAGCACGTACACCTCCTCTATATACAGCACGTACACCTCCTCTATATACACCTCCTCTATATACAGCACGTACACCTTCTCTATATACAGCGCGTACGCCTCCTCTATATACAGCACGTACACCTCCTCTATATACACCTCCTCTATATACAGCGTGTACACCTCCTCTATATACAGCGTGTACACTTCCTCTATATACAGCGCGTACACCTCCTCTATATACAGCGCGTACACCTCCTCTATATACAGCGTGTACACCTCCTCTATATACACCTCCTCTATATACAGCGTGTACACCTCCTCTATATACAGCGTTTACACTTCCTCTATATACAGCGCGTATACCTCCTCTATATACAGCGCGTACACCTCCTCTATATACAGCGTGTACGCCTCCTCTATATACACCTCCTCTATATACAGCGCGTACACCTCCTCTATATACAGCACGTACCCCTCCTCTATATACACCTCCTCTATATACAGCACGTACACCTTCTCTATATACAGCGCGTACGCATCCTCTATATACAGCACGTACACCTCCTCTATATACACCTCCTCTATATACAGCGTGTACACCTCCTCTATATACAGCGTGTACACTTCCTCTATATACAGCGCGTACACCTCCTCTATATACAGCGCGTACACCTCCTCTATATACAGCGTGTACACCTCTATATACAGTGCTTACACCTCCTCTATATACAGCGCGTACACCTCCTCTATATACACCTCCTCTACATACAGCGTGTACACCTCCTCTATATACAGCGTGTACAACTCCTCTATATACAGCGTGTACACCTCCTCTATATTCAGCGTGTACACCTCCTCTATACACAGTGTGTAAACTCCTCTATGTACAGCGTGTACGCCTCCTCTATGTACAGCGTGTACACCTCCTCTATATACAGTGTGTATCCCTCCTCTATACACAGTGTGTATCCCTCCTCTATATACAGCGTGTACACCTCCTCTATATACAGCGTGTACAACTCCTCTATATACAGCGTGTACACCTCCTCTATATTCAGCGTGTACACCTCCTCTATACACAGTGTGTAACCTCCTCTATATACAGTGTGTACACCTCCTCTATATACAGCGCGTACGCCTCCTATATATACAGCGTGTACACCTCCTCTATATACAGTGTGTATCCCTCCTCTATACACAGTGTGTATCCCTCCTCTATATACAGCGCGTACACCTCCTCTATATACAGCACGTACACCTCCTCTATATACAGCGCGTACGCCTCCTCTATATACAGCACGTACGCCTCCTCTATATACAGCACGTACGCCTCCTCTATATACAGCACGTACGCCTCCTCTATATACAGCACGTACGCCTCCTCTATATACAGCACGTACACCTCCTCTATATACAACTCCTCTATATACAGCGCGTACACCTCCTCTATATACAGCGCGTACGCCTCCTCTATAAACACCTCCTCTATATACAGCGCGTACACCTTCTCTATATACAGCGCGTACGCCTCCTCTATATACAGCACGTACACCTCCTCTATATACAGCGCGTACACCTCCTCTATATACAGCGCGTACACCTCCTCTATATACAGCGCGTACACCTCCTCTATATACAGCGCGTACACCTCCTCTATATACAGCGCTTACACCTCCTCTATATACAGCGCGTACACCTCCTCTATATACACCTCCTCTATATACAGCGCGTACAACTTCTCTATATACAGCGCGTACACCTTCTCTATATACAGCGCGTACGCCTCCTCTATATACAGCATGTACACCTCCTCTATATACACCTCCTCTATATACAGCGCGTACACCTCCTCTATATACAGCGCGTACACCTCCTCTATATACAGCGCGTACACCTCCTCTATATACAGCGCGTACACCTCCTCTATATACACCTCCTCTACATACAGCGTGTACACCTCCTCTATATACAGCGTGTACAACTCCTCTATATACAGCGTGTACACCTCCTCTATATTCAGCGTGTACACCTCCTCTATACACAGTGTGTAAACTCCTCTATGTACAGCGTGTACGCCTCCTCTATGTACAGCGTGTACACCTCCTCTATATACAGTGTGTATCCCTCCTCTATACACAGTGTGTATCCCTCCTCTATATACAGCGTGTACACCTCCTCTATACACAGTGTGTAACCTCCTCTATATACAGTGTGTACACCTCCTCTATATACAGCGCGTACGCCTCCTATATATACAGCGTGTACACCTCCTCTATATACAGTGTGTATCCCTCCTCTATACACAGTGTGTATCCCTCCTCTATATACAGCGCGTACACCTCCTCTATATACAGCACGTACACCTCCTCTATATACAGCGCGTACGCCTCCTCTATATACAGCACGTACGCCTCCTCTATATACAGCACGTACGCCTCCTCTATATACAGCACGTACGCCTCCTCTATATACAGCACGTACGCCTCCTCTATATACAGCACGTACACCTCCTCTATATACAACTCCTCTATATACAGCGCGTACACCTCCTCTATATACAGCGCGTACGCCTCCTCTATAAACACCTCCTCTATATACAGCGCGTACACCTTCTCTATATACAGCGCGTACGCCTCCTCTATATACAGCACGTACACCTCCTCTATATACAGCGCGTACACCTCCTCTATATACAGCGCGTACACCTCCTCTATATACAGCGCGTACACCTCCTCTATATACAGCGCGTACACCTCCTCTATATACAGCGCTTACACCTCCTCTATATACAGCGCGTACACCTCCTCTATATACACCTCCTCTATATACAGCGCGTACAACTTCTCTATATACAGCGCGTACACCTTCTCTATATACAGCGCGTACGCCTCCTCTATATACAGCACGTACACCTCCTCTATATACACCTCCTCTATATACAGCGCGTACACCTCCTCTATATACAGCGCGTACACCTCCTCTATATACAGCGCGTACACCTCCTCTATATACAGCGCGTACACCTCCTCTATATACAGCGCTTACACCTCCTCTATATACAGCGCGTACACCTCCTCTATATACACCTCCTCTATATACAGCGCGTACGCCTCCTCTATATACAGCACGTACACCTCCTCTATATACACCTCCTCTATATACAGCGCGTACACCTCCTCTATATACAGCGCGTACACCTCCTCTATATACAGCGCGTACACCTCCTCTATATACAGCGCTTACACCTCCTCTATATACAGCGCGTACACCTCCTCTATATACACCTCCTCTACATACAGCGTGTAGACCTCCTCTATATACAGCGTGTACAACTCCTCTATATACAGCGTGTACACCTCCTCTATATTCAGCGTGTACACCTCCTCTATAAACGGTGTGTAACCTCCTCTATATACAGTGTGTACGCCTCCTCTATATACAGCGTGTACACCTCCTTTATATACAGCGTGTACACCTCCTCTATATACAGTGTGTACACCTCCTCTATACACAGTGTGTACACCTCCTCTATATACAGCGTGTACGCCTCCTGTATATACAGCGTGTACGCCTCCTCTATATACAGCGTGTACGTCTCCTCTATATACAGCGTGTACGCCTCCTCTATATACAGCGTGTACGCCTCCTCTGTATACAGCGCGTACACCTCCTCTATATACACCTCCTCTACATACAGCGTGTACACCTCCTCTATATACAGCGTGTACACCTCCTCTATATTCAGCGTGTACACCTCCTCTATACACCGTGTGTAACCTCCTCTATATACAGTGTGTACGCCTCCTCTATATACAGCGTGTACACCTCCTCTATACACAGTGTGTAATCTCCTCTATATACAGCGCGTACGCCTCCTCTATATACAGCGTGTACACCTCCTCTATATACAGCGCATACGCCTCCTCTATATACAGCACGTACACCTCTATATACAGCGCATACGCCTCTTCTATACACAGTGTGTATGCCTCCTCTATATACAGTTTGTACGCCTCCTCTATATGCAGCGTGTACGCCTCCTCTATATACAGCATGTACGCCTCCTCTATATACAGCGTGTACGCCTCCTCTATATACAGCACGTACGCCTCCTCTATATACAGCACGTACACCTCCTCTATATACAGCACGTACACCTCCTCTATATACAGCACGTACACCTCCTCTATATAGAGCGCGTACACCTCTATATACACCTCCTCTATATACAGCGTGTACACCTCCTCTATATACAGCGCGTACACCTCCTCTATATACAGCGCGTACGCCTCCTCTATATACAGCGTGCACACCTCCTCTATATACAGCGCGTACGCCTCCTCTATCTACAGCGCGTACACCTCCTCTATATACAGCGCGTACGCCTCCTCTATCTACAGCGCGTACACCTCCTCTATATACAGCACGTACACCTCCTCTATATACAGCACGTACACCTCCTCTATATACAGCGCGTACACCTCTATATACACCTCCTCTATCTACAGCGCGTACACCTCCTCTATATACAGCGCGTACGCCTCCTCTATCTACAGCACGTACACCTCCTCTATATACAGCGCGTACACCTCCTCTATATACAGCGCGTACGCCTCCTCTATATACAGCGTGTACACCTCCTCTATATACAGCGTGTACACCTCCTCTCTATACACCTCCTCTATATACAGCGCGTACACCTCCTCTATATACAGCGCGTACACCTCTATATACACCTCCTCTATATACAGCGCGTACACCTCTATATACTCCTCCTCTATATACAGCGTGTACACCTCCTCTATATACAGCACGTACACCTCCTCTATATACAGCACGTACACCTCCTCTATATACAGCACGTACACCTCCTCTATATACAGCACGTACACCTCCTCTATATACGGCGTGTACTCCTCCTCTATATACAGCGCGTACGCCTCCTCTATATACAGCGTGTACACCTCCTCTATATACAGCGTGTACACCTCCTCTATATACAGCACGTACACCTCCTCTATATACAGCACGTACACCTCCTCTATATACAGCACGTACACCTCCTCTATATACAGCACGTACGCCTCCTCTATATACAGCACGTACGGCTCCTCTATATACAGCGCGTACGCCTCCTCTATATACACCTCATCTATATACAGCGCGTACACCTCCTCTATATACAGCACGTACCCCTCCTCTATATACACCTCCTCTATATACAGCGCGTACACCTTCTCTATATACAGCGCGTACGCCTCCTCTATATACAGCACGTACACCTCCTCTATATACACCTCCTCTATATACAGCGTGTACACCTCCTCTATATACAGCGCGTACACCTCCTCTATATACAGCGCGTACACCTCCTCTATATACAGCGCGTACACCTCCTTTTTATACAGCGTGTACACCTCCTCTATATACACCTCCTCTACATACAGCGTGTACACCTCCTCTACATACAGCGTGTACAACTCCTCTATATACAGCGTGTACACCTCCTCTATATTCAGCGTGTACACCTCCTCTACATACAGCGTGTACACCTCCTCTATATACAGCGTGTACAACTCCTCTATATACAGCGTGTACACCTCCTCTATATTCAGCGTGTACACCTCCTCTATATTCAGCGTGTACACCTCCTCTATACACAGTGTGTACGCCTCCTCTATATACAGCGTGTACACGTCCTCTATATACAGCGCGTACGCCTCCTCTATATACAGCGCGTACACCTCCTCTATACACAGCGTGTACGCCTCCTCTATATACAGCGTGTACACCTCCTCTATATACAACGTGTACATCTCCTCTATACACAGTGTGTAACCTCCTCTATATACAGCACGTACACCTCCTCTATATACAGCACGTACACCTCCTCTATATACAGCGTGTACGCCTCCTCTATATACAGCGTGTACGCCTCCTCTATATACAGCGCGTACACCTCCTCTATATACAGCGTGTACACCTCCTCTATATACAGCACGTACGCCTCCTCTATATACAGCATGTACGCCTCCTCTATATACAGCACGTACACCTCCTCTATATACACCTCCTCTATATACAGCGCGTACACCTCCTCTATATACAGCGCGTACGCCTCCTCTATATACAGCGCGTACACCTCCTCTATATACACCTCCTCTATATACAGCGCGTACACCTTCTCTATATACAGCGCGTACGCCTCCTCTATATACAGCACGTACACCTCCTCTATATACACCTCCTCTATATACAGCGTGTACGCCTCCTCTATATACAGTGTGTACGCCTCCTCTATATACAGCGTGTACACCTCCTCTATATACAGCGCGTACACCTCCTCTATATACAGCGCGTACACCTCCTCTATATACAGCGCGTACACCTCCTCTATATACAGCGTGTACACCTCCTCTATATACACTTCCTCTATATACACCTCCTCTATATACAGCGCGTATACCTCCTCTATCTACAGCGCGTACTCCTCCTCTATATACAGCGTGTACACCTCCTCTATATACAGCGTGTACACCTCCTCTATATACACTTCCTCTATATACACCTCCTCTATATACAGCGCGTATACCTCCTCTATATACAGCGCGTACGCCTCCTCTATATACAGCGTGTACACCTCTATATACAGCGTGTACACCTCCTATATATACAGCGCGTACGCCTCCTCTATATACAGCGCGTGCACCTCCTCTATATACAGCGCTTACGCCTCCTCTATATACAGCGCGTACGCCTCCTCTATATACAGCGCGTACACCTCCTCTATATACACCTCCTCTATCTACAGCGTGTACGCCTCCTCTATATACAGCGCGTACGCCTCCTCTATATACACCTCCTCTATATACAGCGTGTACGCCTCCTCTATATACAGCGTGTACACCTCCTCCTCTATATACAGCGTGTACACCTCCTCTATACACAGTGTGTAACCTTCTCTATATACAGCGTGTACGCCTCCTCTATATACAGCGTGTACATCTCCTCTATATACAGCGTGTACACCTCCTCTATATACACCTCCTCTATATACAGCGTGTACGCCTCCTCTATATACAGCGTGTACGCCTCCTCTATATACACCTCCTCTATATACAGCGTGTACACCTCCTCTATATACAGCACGTACGCCTCCTCTATATACAGCACGTACGCCTCCTCTATATACAGCACGTACACCTCCTCTATATACACCTCCTCTATATACAGCGTGTACACCTCCTCTATATACAGCACGTACGCCTCCTCTATATACAGCACGTACGCCTCCTCTATATACAGCACGTACACCTCCTCTATATACAGCACGTACACCTCCTCTATATACACCTCCTCTATATACAGCGCGTAGACCTCCTCTATATACAGCACGTACACCTCCTCTATATACACCTCCTCTATATACAGCGCGTACACCTTCTCTATATACAGCGCGTACGCCTCCTCTATATACAGCACGTACACCTCCTCTATATACAGCGTGTACACCTCCTCTATATACAGCGCGTACACCTCCTCTATATACAGCGCGTACACCTCCTCTATATACAGCGCGTACACCTCCTCTATATACAGCGCGTACACCTCCTCTATATACAGCGTGTACACCTCCTCTATATACACCTCCTCTATATACAGCGTGTACTCCTCCTCTATATACAGCGTGTACACCTCCTCTATATACAGCGTGTACACCTCCTCTATATACAGCGCGTACACCTCCTCTATATACAGCGTGTACACCTCCTCTATATACACTTCCTCTATATACACCTCCTCTATATACAGCGCGTATACCTCCTCTATCTACAGCGCGTACTCCTCCTCTATATACAGCGCGTACGCCTCCTCTATATACAGCGTGTACACCTCCTCTATATACAGCGTGTACACCTCCTATATATACAGCGCGTACGCCTCCTCTATATACAGCGCGTGCACCTCCTCTATATACAGCGCTTACGCCTCCTCTATATACAGCGCGTACGCCTCCTCTATATACAGCGCGTACACCTCCTCTATATACACCTCCTCTATCTACAGCGTGTACGCCTCCTCTATATACAGCGCGTACGCCTCCTCTATATACACCTCCTCTATATACAGCGTGTACGCCTCCTCTATAAACAGCGTGTACACCTCCTCCTCTATATACAGCGTGTACACCTCCTCTATACACAGTGTGTAACCTTCTCTATATACAGCGTGTACGCCTCCTCTATATACAGCGTGTACACCTCCTCTATATACAGCGTGTACACCTCCTCTATATACACCTCCTCTATATACAGCGTGTACGCCTCCTCTATATACAGCGTGTACGCCTCCTCTATATACACCTCCTCTATATACAGCGTGTACACCTCCTCTATACACAGTGTGTAACCTCCTCTATATACAGCACGTACACCTCCTCTATATACAGCACGTACACCTCCTCTATATACACCTCCTCTATATACAGCGTGTACACCTCCTCTATATACAGCACGTACGCCTCCTCTATATACAGCACGTACGCCTCCTCTATATACAGCACGTACACCTCCTCTATATACAGCACGTACACCTCCTCTATATACACCTCCTCTATATACAGCGCGTACACCTCCTCTATATACAGCACGTACACCTCCTCTATATACACCTCCTCTATATACAGCGCGTACACCTTCTCTATATACAGCGCGTACGCCTCCTCTATATACAGCACGTACACCTCCTCTATATACAGCGTGTACACCTCCTCTATATACAGCGCGTACACCTCCTCTATATACAGCGCGTACACCTCCTCTATATACAGCGCGTACACCTCCTCTATATACAGCGTGTACACCTCATCTATATACACCTCCTCTATATACAGCGCGTACTCCTCCTCTATATACAGCGTGTACACCTCCTCTATATACAGCGTGTACACCTCCTCTATATACAGCGCGTACGCCTCCTCTATATACAGCGCGTACGCCTCCTCTATATACAGCGCGTACGCCTCCTCTATATACAGCGCGTACGCCTCCTCTATATACAGCGCTTACGCCTCCTCTATATACAGCGCTTACGCCTCCTCTATATACAGCATGTACGCCTCCTCTATCTACAGCGTGTATGCCTCCTCTATATACAGCGCGTACACCTCCTCTATATACAGCGCGTACACCTCCTCTATATACAGCGTGTACACCTCATCTATATACACCTCCTCTATATACAGCGCGTACTCCTCCTCTATATACAGCGTGTACACCTCCTCTATATACAGCGCGTACACCTCCTCTATATACAGCGCGTACGCCTCCTCTATATACAGCGCGTACGCCTCCTCTATATACAGCGCTTACGCCTCCTCTATATACAGCGCTTACGCCTCCTCTATATACAGCGCTTACGCATCCTCTATATACAGCGTGTAAACCTCCTCTATATACAGCGTGTACGCCTCCTCTATCTACAGCGTGTATGCCTCCTCTATATACAGCGCGTACGCCTCCTCTATATACAGCGTGCACGCCTCCTCTATATACAGCACGTACGCATCCTCTATATACACCTCCTCTATCTACAGCGTGTACACCTCCTCCTCTATATACAGCGTGTACACCTCCTCTATACACAGTGTGTAATCTCCTCTATATACAGCGCGTACACCTCCTCTATATACAGCGTGTACACCTCCTCTATATACAGCGTGTACGCCTCCTCTATATACAGCACGTACGCCTCCTCTATATACAGCGCGTACACCTCCTCTATATACACCTCCTCTATATACAGCACGTACGCCTCCTCTATATACAGCGTGTACACGTCCTCTATATACAGCGTGTACACCTCCTCTATATACACCTCCTCTATCTACAACGTGTACACCTCCTCCTCTATATACAGCGTGTACGCCTCCTCTTTATACAGCGTGTACTCCTCCTCTGTATACAGCATGTACACCTCCTCTATATACAGCGCGTACCCCTCCTCTATATACAGTGTGTATACCTCCTCTATATACAGCGTGTACTCCTCCTCTATATACGGCGTGTACACCTCCTCTATATACAGCGTGTACGCCTCCTCTATATACAGCGCGTACACCTCCTCTATACACAGTGTGTACGCCTCCTCTATATACAGCGTGTACACCTCCTCTATATACAGCGTGTACACCTCCTCTAAACACAGTGTGTAACCTCCTCTATATACAGCACGTACACCTCCTCTATATACAGCACGTACACCTCCTCTATATACAGCACGTACACCTCCTCTATATACAGCACGTACACCTCCTCTATATACACCTCCTCTATATACAGCGTGTACACCTCCTCTATATACAGCACGTACGCCTCCTCTATATACAGCACGTACGCCTCCTCTATATACAGCACGTACACCTCCTCTATATACACCTCCTCTATATACAGCGCGTACACCTCCTCTATATACAGCGCGTACGCCTCCTCTATATACACCTCCTCTATATACAGAGCATACACCTCCTCTATATACAGCACGTACCCCTCCTCTATATACACCTCCTCTATATACAGCGCGTACACCTTCTCTATATACAGCGCGTACGCCTCTATATACAGCACGTACACCTCCTCTATATACACCTCCTCTATATACAGCGCGTACACCTCCTCTATATACAGCGCGTACATCTCTTCTATATACAGCGTGTACACCTCCTCTATATACAGCTTGTACACCTCCTCTATATACAGCGCTTACACCTCTATATACAGCGCGTACACCTCCTCTATATACACCTCCTCTACATACAGCGTGTACACCTCCTCTATATTCAGTGTGTAACCTCCTCTATATACAGTGTGTACGCCTCCTCTATATACAGCGTGTACACCTCCTCTATATACAGCGCGTACGCCTCCTATATATACAGCGTGTACACCTCCTCTATATACAGTGTGTATCCCTCCTCTATACACAGTGTGTATCCCTCCTCTATATACAGCGTGTACGCCTCCTCTATATACAGCGTGTACGCCTCCTCTATATACAGCGTGTACGCCTCCTCTATATACAGCGTGTACGCCTCCTCTATATACAGCGCGTACACCTCCTCTATATACACCTCCTCTACATACAGCGTGTACACCTCCTCTATATACAGCATGTACACCTCCTCTATATTCAGCGTGTACACCTCCTCTATACACAGTGTGTAACCTCCTCTATATACAGTGTGTACGCCTCCTCTATATACAGCGTGTACACCTCCTCTATATTCAGCGTGTACACCTCCTCTACATACAGCGTGTACACCTCCTCTATATACAGCGTGTACAACTCCTCTATATACAGCGTGTACACCTCCTCTATATTCAGCGTGTACACCTCCTCTATATTCAGCGTGTACACCTCCTCTATACACAGTGTGTACGCCTCCTCTATATACAGCGTGTACACGTCCTCTATATACAGCGCGTACGCCTCCTCTATATACAGCGCGTACACCTCCTCTATACACAGCGTGTACGCCTCTATATACAGCGTGTACACCTCCTCTATATACAACGTGTACATCTCCTCTATACACAGTGTGTAACCTCCTCTATATACAGCACGTACACCTCCTCTATATACAGCACGTACACCTCCTCTATATACAGCGTGTACGCCTCCTCTATATACAGCGTGTACGCCTCCTCTATATACAGCGCGTACACCTCCTCTATATACAGCGTGTACACCTCCTCTATATACAGCACGTACGCCTCCTCTATATACAGCATGTACGCCTCCTCTATATACAGCACGTACACCTCCTCTATATACACCTCCTCTATATACAGCGCGTACACCTCCTCTATATACAGCGCGTACGCCTCCTCTATATACAGCGCGTACACCTCCTCTATATACACCTCCTCTATATACAGCGCGTACACCTTCTCTATATACAGCGCGTACGCCTCCTCTATATACAGCACGTACACCTCCTCTATATACACCTCCTCTATATACAGCGTGTACGCCTCCTCTATATACAGTGTGTACGCCTCCTCTATATACAGCGTGTACACCTCCTCTATATACAGCGCGTACACCTCCACTATATACAGCGCGTACACCTCCTCTATATACAGCGCGTACACCTCCTCTATATACAGCGTGTACACCTCCTCTATATACACTTCCTCTATATACACCTCCTCTATATACAGCGCGTATACCTCCTCTATCTACAGCGCGTACTCCTCCTCTATATACAGCGCGTACGCCTCCTCTATATACAGCGTGTACACCTCCTCTATATACAGCGTGTACACCTCCTATATATACAGCGCGTACGCCTCCTCTATATACAGCGCGTGCACCTCCTCTATATACAGCGCTTACGCCTCCTCTATATACAGCGCGTACGCCTCCTCTATATACAGCGCGTACACCTCCTGTATATACACCTCCTCTATCTACAGCGTGTACGCCTCCTCTATATACAGCGCGTACGCCTCCTCTATATACACCTCCTCTATATACAGCGTGTACGCCTCCTCTATATACAGCGTGTACACCTCCTCCTCTATATACAGCGTGTACACCTCCTCTATACACAGTGTGTAACCTTCTCTATATACAGCGTGTACGCCTCCTCTATATACAGCGTGTACACCTCCTCTATATACAGCGTGTACACCTCCTCTATATACACCTCCTCTATATACAGCGTGTACGCCTCCTCTATATACAGCGTGTACGCCTCCTCTATATACACCTCCTCTATATACAGCGTGTACACCTCCTCTATACACAGTGTGTAACCTCCTCTATATACAGCACGTACACCTCCTCTATATACAGCACGTACACCTCCTCTATATACACCTCCTCTATATACAGCGTGTACACCTCCTCTATATACAGCACGTACGCCTCCTCTATATACAGCACGTACGCCTCCTCTATATACAGCACGTACACCTCCTCTATATACAGCACGTACACCTCCTCTATATACAGCGCGTACACCTCCTCTATATACAGCACGTACACCTCCTCTATATACACCTCCTCTATATACAGCGCGTACACCTTCTCTATATACAGCGCGTACGCCTCCTCTATATACAGCACGTACACCTCCTCTATATACAGCGTGTACACCTCCTCTATATACAGCGCGTACACCTCCTCTATATACAGCGCGTACACCTCCTCTATATAGAGCGTGTACACCTCCTCTATGTACAGCGTGTACACCTCCTCTATATACACCTCCTCTATATACAGCGTGTACTCCTCCTCTATATACAGCGTGTACACCTCATCTATATACACCTCCTCTATATACAGCGCGTACTCCTCCTCTATATACAGCGTGTACACCTCCTCTATATACAGCGTGTACACCTCCTCTATATACAGCGCGTACGCCTCCTCTATATACAGCGCGTACGCCTCCTCTATATACAGCGCGTACGCCTCCTCTATATACAGCGCGTACGCCTCCTCTATATACAGCGCTTACGCCTCCTCTATATACAGCGCTTACGCCTCCTCTATATACAGCGCTTACACCTCCTCTATATACAGCGTGTACACCTCCTCTATATACAGCGTGTACGTCTCCTCTATCTACAGCGTGTATGCCTCCTCTATATACAGCGCGTACACCTCCTCTATATACAGCGCGTACACCTCCTCTATATACAGCGTGTACACCTCATCTATATACACCTCCTCTGTATACAGCGCGTACTCCTCCTCTATATACAGCGTGTACACCTCCTCTATATACAGCGTGTACACCTCCTCTATATACAGCGCGTACGCCTCCTCTATATACAGCGCGTACGCCTCCTCTATATACAGCGCGTACGCCTCCTCTATATACAGCGCTTACGCCTCCTCTATATACAGCGCTTACGCCTCCTCTATATACAGCGCTTACGCCTCCTCTATATACAGCGTGTAAACCTCCTCTATATACAGCGTGTACACCTCCTCCTCTATCTACAGCGTGTATGCCTCCTCTATATACAGCGCGTACGCCTCCTCTATATACAGCGTGCACGCCTCCTCTATATACAGCACGTACGCATCCTCTATATACACCTCCTCTATCTACAGCGTGTACACCTCCTCCTCTATATACAGCGTGTACACCTCCTCTATACACAGTGTGTAATCTCCTCTATATACAGCGCGTACACCTCCTCTATATACAGCGTGTACACCTCCTCTATATACAGCGTGTACGCCTCCTCTATATACAGCACGTACGCCTCCTCTATATACAGCGCGTACACCTCCTCTATATACACCTCCTCTATATACAGCACGTACGCCTCCTCTATATACAGCGTGTACACGTCCTCTATATACAGCGTGTACACCTCCTCTATATACACCTCCTCTATCTACAACGTGTACACCTCCTCCTCTATATACAGCGTGTACGCCTCCTCTTTATACAGCGTGTACTCCTCCTCTGTATACAGCATGTACACCTCCTCTATATACAGCGCGTACCCCTCCTCTATATACAGTGTGTATACCTCCTCTATATACAGCGTGTACTCCTCCTCTATATACGGCGTGTACACCTCCTCTATATACGGCGTGTACACCTCCTCTATAAACAGCGTGTACGCCTCCTCTATCTACAGCGTGTATGCCTCCTCTATATACAGCGCGTACGCCTCCTCTATATACAGCGTGCACGCCTCCTCTATATACAGCACGTACGCATCCTCTATATACACCTCCTCTATCTACAGCGTGTACACCTCCTCCTCTATATACAGCGTGTACACCTCCTCTATACACATTGTGTAATCTCCTCTATATACAGCGCGTACACCTCCTCTATATACAGCGTGTACACCTCCTCTATATACAGCGTGTACGCCTCCTCTATATACAGCACGTACGCCTCCTCTATATACAGCGCGTACACCTCCTCTATATACACCTCCTCTATATACAGCACGTACGCCTCCTCTATATACAGCGTGTACACGTCCTCTATATACAGCGTGTACACCTCCTCTATATACACCTCCTCTATCTACAACGTGTACACCTCCTCCTCTATATACAGCGTGTACGCCTCCTCTTTATACAGCGTGTACTCCTCCTCTGTATACAGCATGTACACCTCCTCTATATACAGCGCGTACCCCTCCTCTATATACAGTGTGTATACCTCCTCTATATACAGCGTGTACTCCTCCTCTATATACGGCGTGTACACCTCCTCTATATACAGCGTGTACGCCTCCTCTATATACAGCGCGTACACCTCCTCTATATACACCTCCTCTATATACACCTCCTCTATATACACCTCCTCTATACACAGTGTGTACGCCTCCTCTATATACAGCGTGTACACCTCCTCTATATACAGCGTGTACACCTCCTCTAAACACAGTGTGTAACCTCCTCTATATACAGCACGTACACCTCCTCTATATACAGCACGTACACCTCCTCTATATACAGCACGTACACCTCCTCTATATACACCTCCTCTATATACAGCGTGTACACCTCCTCTATATACAGCACGTACGCCTCCTCTATATACAGCACGTACGCCTCCTCTATATACAGCACGTACACCTCCTCTATATACACCTCCTCTATATACAGCGCGTACACCTCCTCTATATACAGCGCGTACGCCTCCTCTATATACACCTCCTCTATATACAGAGCATACACCTCCTCTATATACAGCACGTACTCCTCCTCTATATACACCTCCTCTATATACAGCGCGTACACCTTCTCTATATACAGCGCGTACGCCTCTATATACAGCACGTACACCTCCTCTATATACACCTCCTCTATATACAGCGCGTACACCTCCTCTATATACAGCGCGTACACCTCTTCTATATACAGCGTGTACACCTCCTCTATATACAGCGTGTACACCTCCTCTATATACAGCGCTTACACCTCCTCTATATACAGCGCGTACACCTCCTCTATATACACCTCCTCTACATACAGCGTGTACACCTCCTCTATATTCAGTGTGTAACCTCCTCTATATACAGTGTGTACGCCTCCTCTATATACAGCGTGTACACCTCCTCTATATACAGCGCGTACGCCTCCTATATATACAGCGTGTACACCTCCTCTATATACAGTGTGTATCCCTCCTCTATACACAGTGTGTATCCCTCCTCTATATACAGCGTGTACGCCTCCTCTATATACAGCGTGTACGCCTCCTCTATATACAGCGTGTACGCCTCCTCTATATACAGCGTGTACGCCTCCTCTATATACAGCGCGTACACCTCCTCTATATACACCTCCTCTACATACAGCGTGTACACCTCCTCTATATACAGCATGTACACCTCCTCTATATTCAGCGTGTACACCTCCTCTATACACAGCGTGTAACCTCCTCTATATACAGTGTGTACGCCTCCTCTATACACAGCGTGTACACCTCCTCTATACACAGTGTGTAATCTCCTCTATATACAGCGCGTACGCCTCCTCTATATACAGCGCGTACACCTCCTCTATATACAGCGCGTACACCTCCTCTATATACAGCGTGTACACCTCCTCTATATACAGCGTGTACGCCTCCTCTATACACAGTGTGTATTCCTCCTCTATATACAGTTTGTACGCCTCCTCTATATACAGCGTGTACGCCTCCTCTATATACAGCGTGTACGCCTCCTCTATATACAGCGTGTACGCCTCCTCTATATACAGCACGTACACCTCCTCTATATACAGCACGTACACCTCTATATAGAGCGCGTACACCTCTATATACACCTCCTCTATATAGAGCGCGTACACCTCTATATACACCTCCTCTATATACAGCGTGTACACCTCCTCTATATACAGCGCGTACACCTCCTCTATATACAGCGCGTACGCCTCCTCTATCTACAGCGCGTACACCTCCTCTATATACATCGCGTACACCTCCTCTATATACAGCGCGTACACCTCTATATACTCCTCCTCTATAAACAGCATGTACACCTCCTCTATATACAGCGCGTACGCCTCCTCTATATACAGCGTGTACACCTCCTCTATATACAGCGTGTACACCTCTATATACACCTCCTCTATATACAGCGCGTACACCTCCTCTATATACAGCGCGTACACCTCTATATACACCTCCTCTATATACAGCGCGTACACCTCTATATACTCCTCCTCTATATACAGCGCGTACGCCTCCTCTATATACAGCGCGTACGCCTCCTCTATATACAGCGTGTACACCTCTATATACAGCGTGTACTCCTCCTCTATATACGGCGTGTACTCCTCCTCTATATACAGAGTGTACACCTCCTCTATATACAGCGTGTAACCTCCTCTATATACAGCGCGTACGCCTCCTCTATATACAGCGTGTACACCTCCTCTATATACAGTGTGTAATCTCCTCTATATACAGCGCGTACGCCTCCTCTATATACAGCGCGTACGCCTCCTCTATATACAGCGTGTACACCTCCTCTATCTACAGCGTGTACACCTCCTCTATATACAGCACGTACACCTCCTCTATATACAGCACGTACACCTCCTCTATATACAGCGCGTATACCTCCTCTATATACAGCATGTACACCTCCTCTATATACAGCGTGTACACCTCCTCTATATACAGCACGTAGACCTCCTCTATATACAGCACGTACACCTCCTCTGTATACAGCACGTATACCTCCTCTATATACAGCGCGTACACCTCCTCTATATACAGCGCGTACACCTCCTCTATATACAGCGTGTACACCTACTCTATATTCAATGTGTAATCTCCTCTATCTACAGCGCGTACACCTACACTATCTACAGCGTGTACACCTCCTCTATATACAGCACGTATGCCTCCTCTATCTACAGCACGTACACCTCCTCTATATACAGCGTGTACACCTCCTCTATATACAGCACGTATGCCTCCTCTATCTACAGCACGTACACCTCCTCTATCTACAGCGTGTACACCTCCTCTATATACAGCACGTATGCCTCCTCTATCTACAGCACGTACACCTCCTCTATATACAGCGTGTACACCTCCTCTATATACAGCACGTACGCCTCCTCTATATACAGCGTGTACGCCTCCTCTATATACAGCGTGTACACCTCCTCTATATACAGCGTGTACGCCTCCTCTATATACAGCACGTACGCCTCCTCTATATACAGCGTGTACACCTCCTCTATATACAGCACGTACACCTCCTCTATATACAGCACGTACACCTCCTCTATATACACCTCCTCTATATACAGCGTGTACACCTCCTCTATATACAGCGTGTACGCCTCCTCTATATACAGCACGTACGCCTCCTCTATATACACCTCCTCTATATACAGCGCGTAGACCTCCTCTATATACAGCACGTACCCCTCCTCTATATACACCTCCTCTATATACAGCACGTACACCTCCTCTATATACAGCGTGTACACCTCCTCTATATACAGCGTGTAACCTCCTCTATATACAGCGCGTACGCCTCCTCTATATACAGCGTGTACACCTCCTCTATATACAGTGTGTAATCTCCTCTATATACAGCGCGTACGCCTCCTCTATATACAGCGTGTACACCTCCTCTATCTACAGCGTGTACACCTCCTCTATCTACAGCGTGTACACCTCCTCTATATACAGCACGTACACCTCCTCTATATACAGCACGTACACCTCCTCTATATACAGCGCGTATACCTCCTCTATATACAGCATGTACACCTCCTCTATATACAGCGTGTACACCTCCTCTATATACAGCACGTACACCTCCTCTATATACAGCACGTACACCTCCTCTATATACAGCACGTATACCTCCTCTATATACAGCGCGTACACCTCCTCTATGTACAGCGCGTACACCTCCTCTATATACAGCGTGTACAACTCCTCTATATACAATGTGTAATCTCCTCTATATACAGCGTGTACACCTCCTCTATCTACAGCGCGTACACCTCCTCTATCTACAGCGCGTACACCTCCTCTATATACAGCACGTACACCTCCTCTATATACAGCGCGTACACCTCCTCTATATACAGCACGTACACCTCCTCTATATACAATGTGTAATCTCCTCTATATACAGTGCGTACACCTCCTCTATCTACAGCGTGTACAACTCCTCTATATACAGCACGTATGCCTCCTCTATCTACAGCGCGTACACCTCCTCTATATACAGCACGTACACCTCCTCTATATACAGCACGTACGCCTCCTCTATATACAGCGTGTACGCCTCCTCTATATACAGCGTGTACACCTCCTCTATATACAGCGTGTACGCCTCCTCTATATACAGCACGTACGCCTCCTCTATATACAGCGTGTACACCTCCTCTATATACAGCACGTACACCTCCTCTATATACAGCATGTACACCTCCTCTATATACACCTCCTCTATATACAGCACGTACACCTTCTCTATATACAGCGCGTACGCCTCCTCTATATACAGCACGTACACCTCCTCTATATACACCTCCTCTATATACAGCGTGTACACCTCCTCTATATACAGCGCGTACACCTCCTCTATATACAGCGCGTACACCTCCTCTATATACAGCGTGTACACCTCCTCTATATACACCTCCTCTATATACAGCGTGTACACCTCCTCTATATACAGCGTGTACACTTCCTCTATATACAGCGCGTATACCTCCTCTATATACAGCGCGTACACCTCCTCTATCTACAGCGTGTACAACTCCTCTATATACAGCACGTATGCCTCCTCTATCTACAGCGCGTACACCTCCTCTATATACAGCACGTACACCTCCTCTATATACAGCACGTACGCCTCCTCTATATACAGCGTGTACGCCTCCTCTATATACAGCGTGTACACCTCCTCTATATACAGCGTGTACGCCTCCTCTATATACAGCACGTACGCCTCCTCTATATACAGCGTGTACACCTCCTCTATATACAGCACGTACACCTCCTCTATATACAGCATGTACACCTCCTCTATATACACCTCCTCTATATACAGCACGTACACCTTCTCTATATACAGCGCGTACGCCTCCTCTATATACAGCACGTACACCTCCTCTATATACACCTCCTCTATATACAGCGTGTACACCTCCTCTATATACAGCGCGTACACCTCCTCTATATACAGCGCGTACACCTCCTCTATATACAGCGTGTACACCTCCTCTATATACACCTCCTCTATATACAGCGTGTACACCTCCTCTATATACAGCGTGTACACTTCCTCTATATACAGCGCGTATACCTCCTCTATATACAGCGCGTACACCTCCTCTATATACAGCGTGTACGCCTCCTCTATATACACCTCCTCTATATACAGCGCGTACACCTCCTCTATATACAGCACGTACCCCTCCTCTATATACACCTCCTCTATATACAGCACGTACACCTTCTCTATATACAGCGCGTACGCCTCCTCTATATACAGCACGTACACCTCCTCTATATACACCTCCTCTATATACAGCGTGTACACCTCCTCTATATACAGCGTGTACACTTCCTCTATATACAGCGCGTACACCTCCTCTATATACAGCGCGTACACCTCCTCTATATACAGCGTGTACACCTCCTCTATATACAGTGCTTACACCTCCTCTATATACAGCGCGTACACCTCCTCTATATACACCTCCTCTACATACAGCGTGTACACCTCCTCTATATACAGCGTGTACAACTCCTCTATATACAGCGTGTACACCTCCTCTATATTCAGCGTGTACACCTCCTCTATACACAGTGTGTAAACTCCTCTATGTACAGCGTGTACGCCTCCTCTATGTACAGCGTGTACACCTCCTCTATATACAGTGTGTATCCCTCCTCTATACACAGTGTGTATCCCTCCTCTATATACAGCGTGTACACCTCCTCTATATACAGCGTGTACAACTCCTCTATATACAGCGTGTACACCTCCTCTATATTCAGCGTGTACACCTCCTCTATACACAGTGTGTAACCTCCTCTATATACAGTGTGTACACCTCCTCTATATACAGCGCGTACGCCTCCTATATATACAGCGTGTACACCTCCTCTATATACAGTGTGTATCCCTCCTCTATACACAGTGTGTATCCCTCCTCTATATACAGCGCGTACACCTCCTCTATATACAGCACGTACACCTCCTCTATATACAGCGCGTACGCCTCCTCTATATACAGCACGTACGCCTCCTCTATATACAGCACGTACGCCTCCTCTATATACAGCACGTACGCCTCCTCTATATACAGCACGTACGCCTCCTCTATATACAGCACGTACACCTCCTCTATATACAACTCCTCTATATACAGCGCGTACACCTCCTCTATATACAGCGCGTACGCCTCCTCTATAAACACCTCCTCTATATACAGCGCGTACACCTTCTCTATATACAGCGCGTACGCCTCCTCTATATACAGCACGTACACCTCCTCTATATACACCTCCTCTATATACAGCGCGTACACCTCCTCTATATACAGCGCGTACACCTCCTCTATATACAGCGCGTACACCTCCTCTATATACAGCGCGTACACCTCCTCTATATACAGCGCTTACACCTCCTCTATATACAGCGCGTACACCTCCTCTATATACACCTCCTCTATATACAGCGCGTACAACTTCTCTATATACAGCGCGTACACCTTCTCTATATACAGCGCGTACGCCTCCTCTATATACAGCACGTACACCTCCTCTATATACACCTCCTCTATATACAGCGCGTACACCTCCTCTATATACAGCGCGTACACCTCCTCTATATACAGCGCGTACACCTCCTCTATATACAGCGCGTACACCTCCTCTATATACAGCGCTTACACCTCCTCTATATACAGCGCGTACACCTCCTCTATATAAACCTCCTCTATATACAGCGCGTACGCCTCCTCTATATACAGCACGTACACCTCCTCTATATACACCTCCTCTATATACAGCGCGTACACCTCCTCTATATACAGCGCGTACACCTCCTCTATATACAGCGCGTACACCTCCTCTATATACAGCGCTTACACCTCCTCTATATACAGCGCGTACACCTCCTCTATATACACCTCCTCTACATACAGCGTGTAGACCTCCTCTATATACAGCGTGTACAACTCCTCTATATACAGCGTGTACACCTCCTCTATATTCAGCGTGTACACCTCCTCTATAAACGGTGTGTAACCTCCTCTATATACAGTGTGTACGCCTCCTCTATATACAGCGTGTACACCTCCTTTATATACAGCGTGTACACCTCCTCTATATACAGTGTGTATCCCTCCTCTATACACAGTGTGTACACCTCCTCTATATACAGCGTGTACGCCTCCTCTATATACAGCGTGTACGCCTCCTCTATATACAGCGTGTACGCCTCCTCTATATACAGCGTGTACGCCTCCTCTGTATACAGCGCGTACACCTCCTCTATATACACCTCCTCTACATACAGCGTGTACACCTCCTCTATATACAGCGTGTACACCTCCTCTATATTCAGCGTGTACACCTCCTCTATACACCGTGTGTAACCTCCTCTATATACAGTGTGTACGCCTCCTCTATATACAGCGTGTACACCTCCTCTATACACAGTGTGTAATCTCCTCTATATACAGCGCGTACGCCTCCTCTATATACAGCGTGTACACCTCCTCTATATACAGCGCATACGCCTCCTCTATATACAGCACGTACACCTCCTCTATATACAGCGCATACGCCTCTTCTATACACAGTGTGTATGCCTCCTCTATATGCAGCGTGTACGCCTCCTCTATATGCAGCGTGTACGCCTCCTCTATATACAGCATGTACGCCTCCTCTATATACAGCGTGTACGCCTCCTCTATATACAGCACGTACGCCTCCTCTATGTACAGCACGTACACCTCCTCTATATACAGCACGTACACCTCCTCTATATACAGCACGTACACCTCCTCTATATAGAGCGCGTACACCTCTATATACACCTCCTCTATATACAGCGTGTACACCTCCTCTATATACAGCGCGTACACCTCCTCTATATACAGCGCGTACGCCTCCTCTATATACAGCGTGCACACCTATTCTATATACAGCGCGTACGCCTCCTCTATCTACAGCGCGTACACCTCCTCTATATACAGCGCGTACGCCTCCTCTATCTACAGCGCGTACACCTCCTCTATATACAGCACGTACACCTCCTCTATATACAGCACGTACACCTCCTCTATATACAGCGCGTACACCTCTATATACACCTCCTCTATCTACAGCGCGTACACCTCCTCTATATACAACGCGTACGCCTCCTCTATCTACAGCACGTACACCTCCTCTATATACAGCGCGTACACCTCCTCTATATACAGCGCGTACGCCTCCTCTATATACAGCGTGTACACCTCCTCTATATACAGCGTGTACACCTCCTCTCTATACACCTCCTCTATATACAGCGCGTACACCTCCTCTATATACAGCGCGTACACCTCTATATACACCTCCTCTATATACAGCGCGTACACCTCTATATACTCCTCCTCTATATACAGCGTGTACACCTCCTCTATATACAGCACGTACACCTCCTCTATATACAGCACGTACACCTCCTCTATATACAGCACGTACACCTCCTCTATATACAGCACGTACACGTCCTCTATATACGGCGTGTACTCCTCCTCTATATACAGCGCGTACGCCTCCTCTATATACAGCGTGTACACCTCCTCTATATACAGCGTGTACACCTCCTCTATATACAGCACGTACACCTCCTCTATATACAGCACGTACACCTCCTCTATATACAGCACGTACACCTCCTCTATATACAGCACGTACACCTCCTCTATATACAGCACGTACGCCTCCTCTATATACAGCACGTACGGCTCCTCTATATACAGCGCGTACGCCTCCTCTATATACACCTCCTCTATATACAGCGCGTACACCTCCTCTATATACAGCACGTACCCCTCCTCTATATACACCTCCTCTATATACAGCGCGTACACCTTCTCTATATACAGCGCGTACGCCTCCTCTATATACAGCACGTACACCTCCTCTATATACACCTCCTCTATATACAGCGTGTACACCTCCTCTATATACAGCGCGTACACCTCTATATACAGCGCGTACACCTCCTCTATATACAGCGCGTACACCTCCTCTATATACAGCGTGTACACCTCCTCTATATACACCTCCTCTACATACAGCGTGTACACCTCCTCTATATACAGCGTGTACACCTCCTCTATATACAGCGTGTACACCTCCTCTATATTCAGCGTGTACACCTCCTCTATATTCAGCGTGTACACCTCCTCTATACACAGTGTGTACGCCTCCTCTATATACAGCGTGTACACGTCCTCTATATACAGCGCGTACGCCTCCTATATATACAGCGTGTACACCTCCTCTATATACAGTGTGTATCCCTCCTCTATACACAGTGTGTATCCCTCCTCTATATACAGCGTGTACGCCTCCTCTATATACAGCGTGTACGCCTCCTCTATATACAGCGTGTACGCCTTCTCTATATACAGCGTGTACGCCTCCTCTATATACAGCGTGTATGCCTCCTCTATATACAGCGCGTACGCCTCCTCTATATACACCTCCTCTACATACAGCGTGTACACCTCCTCTATATTCAGCGTGTACACCTCCTCTATATTCAGCGTGTACACCTCCTCTATGCACAGTCTGTAACCTCCTCTATATACAGTGTGTACTCCTCCTCTATATACAGCGTGTACACCTCCTCTATACACAGTGTGAAATCTCCTCTATATACAGCGCGTACGCCTCCTTTATATACAGCGTGTACACCTCCTCTATATACAGCGTGTACGCCTCCTCTATACACAGTGTGTATGCCTCCTCTATATACAGTTTGTACGCCTCCTCTATATACAGCGTGTACACCTCCTCTATATACAGCGTGTACGCCTCCTCTATACACAGTGTGTATGCCTCCTCTATATACAGTTTGTACGCCTCCTCTATATACAGCGTGTACGCCTCCTCTATATACAGCGTGTACGCCTCCTCTATATACAGCGTGTACGCCTCCTCTATATACAGCGTGTACGCCTCCTCTATATACAGCACGTACACCTCCTCTATATACAGCACGTACATCTCCTCTATATACAGCACGTACACCTCCTCTATATAGAGCGCGTACACCTCTATATACACCTCCTCTATATACAGCGTGTACACCTCCTCTATTTACAGCGCGCACACCTCCTCTATATACAGCGCGTACGCCTCCTCTATCTACAGCGCGTACACCTCCTCTATATACAGCGCGTACACCTCCTCTATATACAGCGTGTACACCTCCTCTATAAACAGCATGTACACCTCCTCTATAAACAGCATGTACACCTCCTCTATATACAGTGTGTACACCTCCTCTATATACAGCACGTACACCTCCTCTATCTACAGCGCGTACGCCTCCTCTATATACAGCGCGTACACCTCCTCTATATACAGCACGTACACCTCCTCTATCTACAGCGCGTACGCCTCCTCTATATACAGCGCGTACACCTCCTCTATATACAGCGCGTACGCCTCCTCTATCTACAGCGCGTACACCTCCTCTATATACAGCGCGTACACCTCCTCTATATACAGCACGTACATCTCCTCTATATACAGCACGTACACCTCCTCTATATAGAGCGCGTACACCTCTATATACACCTCCTCTATATACAGCGTGTACACCTCCTCTATTTACAGCGCGCACACCTCCTCTATATACAGCGCGTACACCTCCTCTATCTACAGCGCGTACGCCTCCTCTATCTACAGCGCGTACACCTCCTCTATCTACAGCGCGTACGCCTCCTCTATCTACAGCGCGTACACCTCCTCTATATACAGCGCGTACGCCTCCTCTATATACAGCGTGTACATCTCCTCTATAAACAGCATGTACACCTCCTCTATAAACAGCATGTACACCTCCTCTATATACGGCGTGTACACCTCCTCTATCTACAGCGCGTACACCTCCTCTATCTACAGCACGTACACCTCCTCTATCTACAGCGCGTACGCCTCCTCTATCTACAGCGCGTACACCTCCTCTATATACAGCGCGTACGCCTCCTCTATATACAGCGTGTACATCTCCTCTATAAACAGCATGTACACCTCCTCTATAAACAGCATGTACACCTCCTCTATATACAGCGCGTACGCCTCCTCTATCTACAGCGCGTACACCTCCTCTATCTACAGCGCGTACGCCTCCTCTATCTACAGCGCGTACACCTCCTCTATATACAGCGTGTACACCTCCTCTATAAACAGCATGTACACCTCCTCTATATACAGCGTGTACACCTCCTCTATATACAGCGTGTACACCTCCTCTATATACACCTCCTCTATATACAGCGCGTACACCTCCTCTATATACAGAGCGTACACCTCTATATACAGCGCGTACACCTCTATATACTCCTCCTCTATATACAGTATGTACACCTCCTCTATATACAGCGCGTACGCCTCCTCTATATACAGCGTGTACACCTCCTCTATATACAGCGTGTACACCTCCTCTATATACAGCGTGTACACCTCCTCTATATACAGCACGTACACCTCCTCTATATACAGCGTGTACACCTCCTCTATATACAGCACGTACACCTCCTCTATATACAGCGCGTACGCCTCCTCTATATACAGCGTGTACACCTCCTCTATACACAGTGTGTACGCCTAATCTATATACAGCGCGTACACCTCCTCTAGATACAGCACGTACACATCCTCTAGATACAGCACGTACACCTCTTCTATATACAGCACGTACACCTCCTCTATATACAGCGCGTACACCTCCTCTATATACACCTCCTCTATATACACCTCCTCTATATACAGCGTGTACACCTCCTCTATATACAGCGTGTACACCTCCTCTATATTCAGTGTGTAACCTCCTCTATATACAGTGTGTACGCCTCCTCTATATACAGCGTGTACGCCTCCTCTATATACAGCGTGTACACCTCCTCTATATACAGTGTGTAATCTCCTCTATATACAGCGCGTACGCCTCCTCTATATACAGCGCGTACGCCTCCTCTATATACAGCGTGCACACCTCCTCTATATACAGCGTGTACACCTCCTCTATCTACAGCACGTACGCCTCCTCTATATACAGCGTGTACACCTCCTCTATATACAGTGTGTAATCTCCTCTATATACAGCGCGTACGCCTCCTCTATATACAGCGCGTACGCCTCCTCTATATACAGCGTGTACGCCTCCTCTATATACAGCGCGTACGCCTCCTCTATATACAGCACGTACACCTCCTCTATATACAGCGCGTACACCTCCTCTATAAACAGCACGTATACCTCCTCTATATACAGCACGTACACCTCCTCTATATACAGCGTGTACACCTCCTCTATCTACAGCGCGTACACCTCCTCTATATACAGCACGTACACCTCCTCTATATACAGCGCGTACACCTCCTCTATATACAGCGTGTACACCTCCTCTATATACAATGTGTAATCTCCTCTATATACAGCGCGTACACCTCCTCTATCTACAGCGTGTCCAGCTCCTCTATATACAGCGCGTATGCCTCCTCTATATACAGCGCGTACGCCTCCTCTATATACAGCGTGTACACCTCCTCTATCTACAGCACGTACACCTCCTCTCTATACAGCACGTACACCTCCTCTCTATACAGCACGTACACCTCCTCTATATACAGCACGTACACCTCCTCTATATACAGCACTTACGCCTCCTCTATATACAGCGTGTACGCCTCCTCTATATACAGCGTGTACACCTCCTCTATATACAGCGTGTACACCTCCTCTATATACAGCGTGTACACCTCCTCTATATACAGCGTGTACACCTCCTCTATATACACCTCCTCTATATACAGCACGTACGCCTCCTCTATATACAGCTTGTACACCTCCTCTATATACAGCGCGTACACCTCCTCTATGTACAGCACGTACGCCTCCTCTATATACAGCGTGTACACCTCCTCTATATACAGCGTGTACACCTCCTCTATATACAGCGTGTACACGTCCTCTATATACAGCACGTACACCTCCTCTATATACAGCTTGTACGCCTCCTCTATATACAGCGCGTACACCTCCTCTATGTACAGCACGTACACCTCCTCTCTATACAGCACGTACACCTCCTCTCTATACAGCACGTACACCTCCTCTATATACAGCACGTACACCTCCTCTATATACAGCACTTACGCCTCCTCTATATACAGCGTGTACGCCTCCTCTATATACAGCGTGTACACCTCCTCTATATACAGCTTGTACACCTCCTCTATATACAGCACGTACGCCTCCTCTATATACAGCGTGTACACCTCCTCTATATACAGCGTGTACACCTCCTCTATATACAGCACGTACGCCTCCTCTATATACAGCGTGTACACCTCCTCTATATACAGCGTGTACACCTCCTCTATATACAGCACGTACGCCTCCTCTATATACAGCTTGTACACCTCCTCTATATACAGCGTGTACACCCCCTCTATATACAGCGTGTACACCTCCTCCTCTATATACAGTGTGTAACCTCCTCTATATACACCTCCTCTATCTACAGCGTTTACACCTCCTCCTCTATATACAGCGTGTACTCCTCCTCTATATACAGCATGTACACCTCCTCTATATACAGCGCATACGCCTCCTCTATATACAGCGTGTACACCTCCTCTATATACAGCGTGTACTCCTCCTCTCTATACGGCGTGTACACCTCCTCTATATACACCTCCTCTATATACAGCGTGTACGCCTCCTCTATATACACCTCCTCTATATACAGCGTGTACACCTCCTCTATATACACCTCCTCTATATACAGCGTGTACACCTCCTCTATATACACCTCCTCTATATACAGCGTGTACACCTCTTCTATATGCAGCGTGTACACCTCCTCTATATACACCTCCTCTATATACAGCGTGTACACCTCCTCTATATACAGCGCGTACACCTCCTCTATATACAGCGCGTACGCCTCCTCTATATACAGCGTGTACACCTCCTCTGTATACACCTCCTCTATATACAGCGTGTACACCTCCTCTATATACATCGCGTACACCTCTTCTATATACACCTCCTCTATATACAGCGTGTACACCTCCTCTATATACAGCGTGTACACCTCCTCCTCTATATACAGCGTGTACACCTCCTCTATATACACCTCCTCTATATACAGCGTGTACGCCTCCTCTATATACACCTCCTCTATATACGGCATGTACGCCTCCTCTATATACACCTCCTCTATATACACCTCTGTATACACCTCCTCTATATACAGCGCGTACACCTCCTCTATATACACCTCCTCTATATACAGCGCGTACACCTCCTCTATCTACACCTCCTCTATCTACAGCGCGTACACCTCCTCTATATACAGCGTGTACACCTCCTCTATATACACCTCCTCTATATACAGCACGTACGCCTCCTCTATATACAGCTTGTACACCTCCTCTATATACAGCGCGTACACCTCCTCTATGTACAGCACGTACGCCTCCTCTATATACAGCGTGTACACCTCCTCTATATACAGCGTGTACACCTCCTCTATATACAGCGTGTACACCTCCTCTATATACAGCACGTACACCTCCTCTATATACAGCTTGTACGCCTCCTCTATATACAGCGCGTACACCTCCTCTATGTACAGCACGTACACCTCCTCTCTATACAGCACGTACACCTCCTCTCTATACAGCACGTACACCTCCTCTATATACAGCACGTACACCTCCTCTATATACAGCACTTACGCCTCCTCTATATACAGCGTGTACGCCTCCTCTATATACAGCGTGTACACCTCCTCTATATACAGCTTGTACACCTCCTCTATATACAGCACGTACGCCTCCTCTATATACAGCGTGTACACCTCCTCTATATACAGCGTGTACACCTCCTCTATATACAGCACGTACGCCTCCTCTATATACAGCGTATACACCTCCTCTATATACAGCGTGTACACCTCCTCTATATACAGCACGTACGCCTCCTCTATATACAGCTTGTACACCTCCTCTATATACAGCGTGTACACCCCCTCTATATACAGCGTGTACACCTCCTCCTCTATATACAGTGTGTAACCTCCTCTATATACACCTCCTCTATCTACAGCGTTTACACCTCCTCCTCTATATACAGCGTGTACTCCTCCTCTATATACAGCATGTACACCTCCTCTATATACAGCGCATACGCCTCCTCTATATACAGCGTGTACACCTCCTCTATATACAGCGTGTACTCCTCCTCTCTATACGGCGTGTACACCTCCTCTATATACACCTCCTCTATATACAGCGTGTACGCCTCCTCTATATACACCTCCTCTATATACAGCGTGTACACCTCCTCTATATACACCTCCTCTATATACAGCGTGTACACCTCTTCTATATGCAGCGTGTACACCTCCTCTATATACACCTCCTCTATATACAGCGTGTACACCTCCTCTATATACAGCGCGTACACCTCCTCTATATACAGCGCGTACGCCTCCTCTATATACAGCGTGTACACCTCCTCTGTATACACCTCCTCTATATACAGCGTGTACACCTCCTCTATATACATCGCGTACACCTCTTCTATATACACCTCCTCTATATACAGCGTGTACACCTCCTCTATATACAGCGTGTACACCTCCTCCTCTATATACAGCGTGTACACCTCCTCTATATACACCTCCTCTATATACAGCGTGTACGCCTCCTCTATATACACCTCCTCTATATACGGCATGTACGCCTCCTCTATATACACCTCCTCTATATACACCTCTGTATACACCTCCTCTATATACAGCGCGTACACCTCCTCTATATACACCTCCTCTATATACAGCGCGTACACCTCCTCTATCTACACCTCCTCTATATACAGCGCGTACACCTCCTCTATCTACAGCGCGTACACCTCCTCTATATACAGCGTGTACGCCTCCTCTATATACAGCGTGTACGCCTCCTCTATATACAGCGCGTACACCTCCTCTATCTACAGCGCTTACGCCTCCTCTATATACAGCGCGTACGCGTCCTCTATATACAGCGTGTACACCTCCTCTATATACACCTCCTCTATATACAGCGCGCACGCCTCCTCTATATACAGCGTGTACGCCTCCTCTATATACAGCGCGTACGCCTCCTCCTTTATATACAGCGTGTACACCTCTATATACAGCGCATACACCTCCTCTATATACAGCACGTACGCCTCCTCTATATACAGCACGTACACCTCCTCTATACACAGCGTGTACACCTCCTCTATATACAGCGTGTACACCTCCTCTATATACACCTCCTCTATCTACAGCGTGTACACCTCCTCCTCTATATACAGCGTGTACGCCTCCTCTATATACAGCATGTACACCTCCTCTATATACAGCGCGTACGCCTCCTCTATATACAGCGTGTACACCTCCTCTATATACAGCGTGTACTCCTCCTCTATATACGGTGTGTACACCTCCTCTATATACAGCGTGTACGCCTCCTCTATATACAGCGCGTACGCCTCCTCTATATACAGCGTGTACACCTCCTCTATATACAGCGTGTACACCTCCTCTATACACAGTGTGTAACCTCCTCTATATACATCACGTACACCTCCTCTATATACAGCACGTACACCTCCTCTATATACAGCACGTACACCTCCTCTATATACAGCACGTACACCTCCTCTATATACAGCACGTACACCTCCTCTATATACAGCGTGTACACCTCCTCTATATACAGCATGTACGCCTCCTCTATATACAGCACGTACACCTCCTCTATATACAGCACGTACACCTCCTCTATATACACCTCCTCTATATACAGCGCGTACACCTCCTCTATATAAAGCGCGTATGCCTCCTCTATATACAGCGCGTGCACCTCCTCTATATACAGCACGTACGCCTCCTCTATATACACCTCCTCTATATACAGCGCGTGCACCTCCTCTATATACAACACGTACACCTCCTCTATATACACCTCCTCTATATACAGCGCGTATACCTTCTCTATATACAGCGCGTACACCTCCTCTATATACACCTCCTCTATATACAGCGTGTACACCTCCTCTATATACAGCGCGTACACCTCCTCTATATACAGCGCGTACACCTCCTCTATATACAGCGCGTACACCTCCTCTATATACAGCGCGTACACCTCCTCTATATACACCTCCTCTATATACAGCGTGTACACCTCCTCTATATACAGCGCTTACACCTTCTCTATATACAGTGCGTACACCTCCTCTATATACAGCGCGTACACCTCCTCTATATACAGCGTGTACACCTCCTCTATATACAGCACGTACACCTCCTCTATATACAGCGCGTACACCTCCTCTATATACACCTCCTCTATATACAGCACGTACACCTCCTCTATATACAGCGCGTACACCTCCTCTATATACAGCGTGTACACCTCCTCTATATACAATGTGTAATCTCCTCTATATACAGCGCGTACACCTCCTCTATCTACAGCGTGTCCAGCTCCTCTATATACAGCGCGTATGCCTCCTCTATATACAGCGCGTACGCCTCCTCTATATACAGCGCGTACACCTCCTCTATCTACAGCACGTACACCTCCTCTCTATACAGCACGTACACCTCCTCTCTATACAGCACGTACACCTCCTCTATATACAGCACGTACACCTCCTCTATATACAGCACTTACGCCTCCTCTATATACAGCGTGTACGCCTCCTCTATATACAGCGTGTACACCTCCTATATATACAGCGTGTACACCTCCTCTATATACAGCGTGTACACCTCCTCTATATACAGCGTGTACACCTCCTCTATATACACCTCCTCTATATACAGCACGTACGCCTCCTCTATATACAGCTTGTACACCTCCTCTATATACAGCGCGTACACCTCCTCTATGTACAGCACGTACGCCTCCTCTATATACAGCGTGTACACCTCCTCTATATACAGCGTGTACACCTCCTCTATATACAGCACGTACGCCTCCTCTATATACAGCTTGTACGCCTCCTCTATATACAGCGCGTACACCTCCTCTATGTAAAGCACGTACACCTCCTCTCTATACAGCACGTACACCTCCTCTCTATACAGCACGTACACCTCCTCTATATACAGCACGTACACCTCCTCTATATACAGCACTTACGCCTCCTCTATATACAGCGTGTACGCCTCCTCTATATACAGCGTGTACACCTCCTCTATATACAGCTTGTACACCTCCTCTATATACAGCACGTACGCCTCCTCTATATACAGCGTGTACACCTCCTCTATATACAGCGTGTACACCTCCTCTATATACAGCACGTACGCCTCCTCTATATACAGCGTGTACACCTCCTCTATATACAGCGTGTACACCTCCTCTATATACAGCACGTACGCCTCCTCTATATACAGCTTGTACACCTCCTCTATATACAGCGTGTACACCTCCTCTATATTCAGCGTGTACACCTCCTCTATACACAGTGTGTAACCTCCTGTATATACAGTGTGTACGCCTCCTCTATATACAGCGTGTACACCTCCTCTATACACAGTGTGTAATCTCCTCTATATACAGCGCGTACGCCTCCTCTATATACAGCGTGTACACCTCCTCTATATACAGCGCGTACGCCTCCTATATGTACAGCGTGTACACCTCCTCTATATACAGCGTGTACACCTCCCCTATACACAGTGTGTATGCCTCCTCTATATACAGCGTGTACGCCTCCTCTATATACAGCGTGTACGCCTACTCTATATACAGCGTGTACGCCTCCTCTATATACAGCGTGTACTCCTCCTCTATATACAGCGTGTACGCCTCCTCTATATACAGCGTGTACACCTCCTCTATATACAGCGTGTACACCTCCTCTATATACAGTGTGTACGCCTCCTCTATACACAGTGTGTATGCCTCCTCTATATATAGCGTGTACGCCTCCTCTATATACAGCGTGTACGCCTCCTCTATATACAGCGTGTACGCCTCCTCTATATACAGCGTGTACGCCTCCTCTATATACAGCACGTACACCTCCTCTATCTACAGCGCGTACACCTCCTCTATATACAGCACGTACACCTCCTCTATATACAGCACGTACACCTCCTCTATATACAGCACGTACACCTCCTCTATATACAGCGCGTACACCTCTATATACTCCTCCTCTATATACAGCATGTACACCTCCTCTATATACAACGCGTACGCCTCCTCTATATACAGCGTGTACACCTCCTCTATATACAGCGTGTACACCTCCTCTATATACACCTCCTCTATATACAGCGCGTACACCTCTATATACAGCGCGTACACCTCTATATACTCCTCCTCTATATACAGCATGTACACCTCCTCTATATACAGCGCGTACGCCTCCTCTATATACAGCGTGTACTCCTCCTCTATATACGGCGTGTACACCTCCTCTATATACAGCGTGTACACCTCCTCTATATACAGCGTGTACACCTCCTCTATATACAGCGTGTACTCCTCTATATACGGCGTGTACACCTCCTCTATATACACCTCCTCTATATACAGCACGTACGCCTTCTCTATATACAGCGTGTACTCCTCCTCTATATACGGCGTGTACACCTCCTCTATATACAGCGTGTACACCTCCTCTATACTCAGCGTGTACACCTCCTCTATACACAGTGTGTAACCTCCTCTATATACAGTGTGTACGCCTCCTCTATATACAGCGTGTACACCTCCTCTATACACAGTGTGTAATCTCCTCTATATACAGCGCGTACGCCTCCTCTATATACAGCGTGTACACCTCCTCTATATACAGCGCGTACGCCTCCTATATATACAGCGTGTACACCTCCTCTATATACAGCGTGTATGCCTCCGCTATACACAGTGTGTATGCCTCCTCTATATACAGCGCATACGCCTACTATATATACAGCGTGTACACCTCCTCTATATACAGCGTGTATGCCTCCGCTATACACAGTGTGTATGCCTCCTCTATATACAGCGCATACGCCTACTATATATACAGCGTGTACACCTCCTCTATATACAGCCTGTATGCCTCCGCTATACACAGTGTGTATGCCTCCTCTATATACAGCGCGTACGCCTCCTCTATATACAGCGTGTACACCTCCTCTATACACAGTGTGTAACCTCCTCTATATACAGTGTGTACGCCTCCTCTATATACAGCGTGTACACCTCCTCTATATACAGCATGTACGCCTCCTCTATACACAGTGTGTACTCCTGCTCTATATACAGCGTGTACGCCTCCTCTATATACAGCGTGTCCGCGTCCTCTATATACAGCGTGTACGCCTCCTCTATATACAGTGTGTACGCCTCCTCTATATACAGCGTGTACGCTTCCTCTATATACAGCACGTACACCTCCTCTATATACAGCACGTACACCTCCTCTATATACAGCGCGTACACCTCTATATACACCTCCTCTATATACAGCGCGTACACCTCTATATACACCTCCTCTATATACAGCGCGTACACCTCTATATACACCTCCTCTATATACAGCGCGTACACCTCCTCTATATACAGCGCGTACACCTCCTCTATATACAGCACGTACACCTCCTCTATATACAGCACGTACACCTCCTCTATATACAGCACGTACACCTCCTCTATATACAGCATGTACACCTCCTCTATATGCAACGCGTACACCTCCTCTATACACAGCACGTACACCTCCTCTATATACAGCGCGTACACCTCCTCTATATACAGCACGTACACCTCCTCTATATACAGCGCGTACGCCTCCTCTATATACAGCGCGTACACCTCCTCTATATACAGCGCGTACACCTCCTCTATATACAGCACGTACACCTCCTCTATATACAGCACGTACACCTCCTCTATATACAGCACGTACGCCTCCTCTATATACAGCGTGTACACCTCCTCTATATACAGCATGTACACCTCCTCTATATACAGCGTGTACACCTCCTCTACATACAGCGTGTACACCTCCTCTATGTACACCTCCTCTATATACAGCGCGTACACCTCTATATACAGCGCGTACACCTCTATATACACCTCCTCTATATACAGCGCGTGCACCTCTATATACTCCTCCTCTATATACAGCATGTACACCTCCTCTATATACAGCGCGTACGCCTCCTCTATATACAGCGTGTACTCCTCCTCTATATACGGCGTGTACACCTCCTCTATATACAGCGTGTACACCTCCTCTATATACAGCGTGTACACCTCCTCTATATACAGCGTGTACTCCTCCTCTATATACGGCGTGTACACCTCCTCTATATACAGCACGTACGCCTTCTCTATATACAGCGCGTACGCCTCCTCTATATACAGCGTGTACTCCTCCTCTATATACAGCGTGTACACCTCCTCTATATTCAGCGTGTACACCTCCTCTATACACAGTGTGTAACCTCCTCTATATACAGTGTGTATGCCTCCTCTATATACAGCGTGTACACCTCCTCTATATTCAGCGTGTACACCTCCTCTATACACAGTGTGTAACCTCCTCTATATACAGCGCGTACGCCTCCTCTATATACAGCGCGTGCACCTCCTCTATATACAGCACGTACGCCTCCTGTATATACACCTCCTCTATATACAGCGCGTGCACCTCCTCTATATACAACACGTACACCTCCTCTATATACACCTCCTCTATATACAGCGCGTATACCTTCTCTATATACAGCGCGTACACCTCCTCTATATACAGCGCGTACACCTCCTCTATATACAGCGCGTACACCTCCTCTATATACAGCGCGTACACCTCCTCTATATACAGCGCGTACACCTCCTCTATATACAGCGCGTACACCTCCTCTATATACAGCGTGTACACCTCCTCTATATACAGCGCGTACACCTCCTCTATATACAGCGCGTACACCTCCTCTATATACACCTCCTCTATATACAGCGTGTACACCTCCTCTATATACAGCGTGTACACCTCCTCTATATTCAGCGTGTACACCTCCTCTATACACAGTGTGTAACCTCCTGTATATACAGTGTGTACGCCTCCTCTATATACAGCGTGTACACCTCCTCTATACACAGTGTGTAATCTCCTCTATATACAGCGCGTACGCCTCCTCTATATACAGCGTGTACACCTCCTCTATATACAGCGCGTACGTCTCCTATTTGTACAGCGTGTACACCTCCTCTATATACAGCGCGTACGTCTCCTATTTGTACAGCGCGTACACCTCCTCTATATACAGCACGTACGCCTCCTCTATATACAGCACGTACGCCTCCTCTATATACAGCACGTACGCCTCCTCTATATACAGCACGTACACCTCCTCTATATACAGCGCGTACACCTCCTCTATATACAGCGCGTACGTCTCCTATATGTACAGCGTGTACACCTCCTCTATATACAGCGCGTACACCTCCTCTATATACAGCGCGTACACCTCCTCTATATACAGCGCGTACGTCTCCTATATGTACAGCGTGTACACCTCCTCTATATACAGCACGTACGCCTCCTCTATATACAGCACGTACGCCTCCTCTATATACAGCACGTACGCCTCCTCTATATACAGCACGTACACCTCCTCTATATACAGCGTGTACACCTCCTCTATATACAGCGCGTACGTCTCCTATATGTACAGCGTGTACACATCCTCTATATACAGCGCGTACACCTCCTCTATATACAGCGCGTACACCTCCTCTATATACAGCGCGTACACCTCCTCTATATACAGCGCGTACACCTCCTCTATATACAGCGCGTACACCTCCTCTATATACAGCGTGTACACCTCCTCTATATACAGCGCGTACACCTCCTCTATATACAGCGCGTACACCTCCTCTATATACACCTCCTCTATATACAGCGTGTACACCTCCTCTATATACAGCGTGTACACCTCCTCTATATTCAGCGTGTACACCTCCTCTATACACAGTGTGTAACCTCCTGTATATACAGTGTGTACGCCTCCTCTATATACAGCGTGTACACCTCCTCTATACACAGTGTGTAATCTCCTCTATATACAGCGCGTACGCCTCCTCTATATACAGCGTGTACACCTCCTCTATATACAGCGCGTACGTCTCCTATATGTACAGCGTGTACACCTCCTCTATATACAGCGTGTACGCCTCCCCTATACACAGTGTGTATGCCTCCTCTATATACAGCGTGTACGCCTCCTCTATATACAGCGTGTACGCCTACTCTATATACAGCGTGTACGCCTCCTCTATATACAGCGTGTACGCCTCCTGTATATACAGCGTGTACTCCTCCTCTATATACGGCGTGTACACCTCCTCTATATACAGCGTGTACACCTCCTCTATACACAGTGTGTAACCTCCTCTATATACAGTGTGTACGCCTCCTCTATATACAGCGTGTACACCTCCTCTATACACAGTGTGTAATCTCCTCTATATACAGCGCGTACGCCTCCTATATATACAGCGTGTACGCCTCCTCTATATACAGCGCGTACGCCTCCTCTATATACAGCGTGTACACCTCCTCTATATACAGCGTGTACACCTCTATACACAGTGTGTAACCTCCTCTATATACAGTGTGTACGCCTCCTCTATATACAGCGTGTACACCTCCTCTATACACAGTGTGTACGCCTCCTCTATATACAGCGTGTACACCTCCTCTATACACAGTGTGTACGCCTCCTCTATATACAGCGTGTACACCTCCTCTATACACAGTGTGTAATCTCCTCTATATACAGCGCGTACGCCTCCTCTATATACAGCACGTACACCTCCTCTATATACAGCACGTACACCTCCTCTATATACAGCACGTACGCCTCCTCTATATACAGCGTGTACACCTCCTCTATATACAGCATGTACACCTCCTCTATATACAGCGTGTACACCTCCTCTACATACAGCGTGTACACCTCCTCTATGTACACCTCCTCTATATACAGCGCGTACACCTCCTCTATATACAGCGCGTACACCTCTATATACACCTCCTCTATATACAGCGCGTGCACCTCTATATACTCCTCCTCTATATACAGCATGTACACCTCCTCTATATACAGCGCGTACGCCTCCTCTATATACAGCGTGTACTCCTCCTCTATATACGGCGTGTACACCTCCTCTATATACAGCGTGTACACCTCCTCTATATACAGCGTGTGCACCTCCTCTATATACAGCGTGTACTCCTCCTCTATATACGGCGTGTACACCTCCTCTATATACAGCACGTACGCCTTCTCTATATACAGCGCGTACGCCTCCTCTATATACAGCGTGTACTCCTCCTCTATATACAGCGTGTACACCTCCTCTATATTCAGCGTGTACACCTCCTCTATACACAGTGTGTAACCTCCTCTATATACAGTGTGTATGCCTCCTCTATATACAGCGTGTACACCTCCTCTATATTCAGCGTGTACACCTCCTCTATACACAGTGTGTAACCTCCTCTATATACAGCGCGTACGCCTCCTCTATATACAGCGCGTGCACCTCCTCTATATACAGCACGTACGCCTCCTCTATATACACCTCCTCTATATACAGCGCGTGCACCTCCTCTATATACAACACGTACACCTCCTCTATATACACCTCCTCTATATACAGCGCGTATACCTTCTCTATATACAGCGCGTACACCTCCTCTATATACACCTCCTCTATATACAGCGCGTACACCTCCTCTATATACAGCGCGTACACCTCCTCTATATACAGCGCGTACACCTCCTCTATATACAGCTCGTACACCTCCTCTATATACAGCGCGTACACCTCCTCTATATACAGCGTGTACACCTCCTCTATATACAGCGCGTACACCTCCTCTATATACAGCGCGTACACCTCCTCTATATACACCTCCTCTATATACAGCGTGTACACCTCCTCTATATACAGCGTGTACACCTCCTCTATATTCAGCGTGTACACCTCCTCTATACACAGTGTGTAACCTCCTGTATATACAGTGTGTACGCCTCCTCTATATACAGCGTGTACACCTCCTCTATACACAGTGTGTAATCTCCTCTATATACAGCGCGTACGCCTCCTCTATATACAGCGTGTACACCTCCTCTATATACAGCGCGTACGTCTCCTATATGTACAGCGTGTACACCTCCTCTATATACAGCGTGTACACCTCCTCTATATACAGCACGTACGCCTCCTCTATATACAGCACGTACGCCTCCTCTATATACAGCACGTACGCCTCCTCTATATACAGCACGTACACCTTCTCTATATACAGCGCGTACACCTCCTCTATATACAGCGCGTACGTCTCCTATATGTACAGCGTGTACACCTCCTCTATATACAGCGCGTACACCTCCTCTATATACAGCGCGTACACCTCCTCTATATACAGCGCGTACGTCTCCTATATGTACAGCGTGTACACCTCCTCTATATACAGCACGTACGCCTCCTCTATATACAGCACGTACGCCTCCTCTATATACAGCACGTACGCCTCCTCTATATACAGCACGTACACCTCCTCTATATACAGCGTGTACACCTCCTCTATATACAGCGCGTACGTCTCCTATATGTACAGCGTGTACACCTCCTCTATATACAGCACGTACGCCTTCTCTATATACAGCGCGTACGCCTCCTCTATATACAGCGTGTACTCCTCCTCTATATACAGCGTGTACACCTCCTCTATATTCAGCGTGTACACCTCCTCTATACACAGTGTGTAACCTTCTCTATATACAGTGTGTATGCCTCCTCTATATACAGCGTGTACACCTCCTCTATATTCAGCGTGTACACCTCCTCTATACACAGTGTGTAACCTCCTCTATATACAGCGCGTACGCCTCCTCTATATACAGCGCGTGCACCTCCTCTATATACAGCACGTACGCCTCCTCTATATACACCTCCTCTATATACAGCGCGTGCACCTCCTCTATATACAACACGTACACCTCCTCTATATACACCTCCTCTATATACAGCGCGTATACCTTCTCTATATACAGCGCGTACACCTCCTCTATATACACCTCCTCTATATACAGCGCGTACACCTCCTCTATATACAGCGCGTACACCTCCTCTATATACAGCGCGTACACCTCCTCTATATACAGCTCGTACACCTCCTCTATATACAGCGCGTACACCTCCTCTATATACAGCGTGTACACCTCCTCTATATACAGCGCGTACACCTCCTCTATATACAGCGCGTACACCTCCTCTATATACACCTCCTCTATATACAGCGTGTACACCTCCTCTATATACAGCGTGTACACCTCCTCTATATTCAGCGTGTACACCTCCTCTATACACAGTGTGTAACCTCCTGTATATACAGTGTGTACGCCTCCTCTATATACAGCGTGTACACCTCCTCTATACACAGTGTGTAATCTCCTCTATATACAGCGCGTACGCCTCCTCTATATACAGCGTGTACACCTCCTCTATATACAGCGCGTACGTCTCCTATATGTACAGCGTGTACACCTCCTCTATATACAGCGTGTACACCTCCTCTATATACAGCACGTACGCCTCCTCTATATACAGCACGTACGCCTCCTCTATATACAGCACGTACGCCTCCTCTATATACAGCACGTACACCTCCTCTATATACAGCACGTACACCTCCTCTATATACAGCGCGTACGTCTCCTATATGTACAGCGTGTACACCTCCTCTATATACAGCGCGTACACCTCCTCTATATACAGCGCGTACACCTCCTCTATATACAGCGCGTACGTCTCCTATATGTACAGCGTGTACACCTCCTCTATATACAGCACGTACGCCTCCTCTATATACAGCACGTACGCCTCCTCTATATACAGCACGTACGCCTCCTCTATATACAGCACGTACACCTCCTCTATATACAGCGTGTACACCTCCTCTATATACAGCGCGTACGTCTCCTATATGTACAGCGTGTACACCTCCTCTATATACAGCGCGTACACCTCCTCTATATACAGCGCGTACACCTCCTCTATATACAGCGCGTACACCTCCTCTATATACAGCGCGTACACCTCCTCTATATACAGCGCGTACACCTCCTCTATATACAGCGTGTACACCTCCTCTATATACAGCGCGTACACCTCCTCTATATACAGCGCGTACACCTCCTCTATATACACCTCCTCTATATACAGCGTGTACACCTCCTCTATATACAGCGTGTACACCTCCTCTATATTCAGCGTGTACACCTCCTCTATACACAGTGTGTAACCTCCTGTATATACAGTGTGTACGCCTCCTCTATATACAGCGTGTACACCTCCTCTATACACAGTGTGTAATCTCCTCTATATACAGCGCGTACGCCTCCTCTATATACAGCGTGTACACCTCCTCTATATACAGCGCGTACGTCTCCTATATGTACAGCGTGTACACCTCCTCTATATACAGCGTGTACGCCTCCCCTATACACAGTGTGTATGCCTCCTCTATATACAGCGTGTACGCCTCCTCTATATACAGCGTGTACGCCTACTCTATATACAGCGTGTACGCCTCCTCTATATACAGCATGTACGCCTCCTGTATATACAGCGTGTACTCCTCCTCTATATACGGCGTGTACACCTCCTCTATATACAGCGTGTACACCTCCTCTATACACAGTGTGTAACCTCCTCTATATACAGTGTGTACGCCTCCTCTATATACAGCATGTACACCTCCTCTATACACAGTGTGTAATCTCCTCTATATACAGCGCGTACGCCTCCTCTATATACAGCGTGTACGCCTCCTCTATATACAGCGCGTACACCTCCTCTATATACAGCGTGTACACCTCTATACACAGTGTGTAACCTCCTCTATATACAGTGTGTACGCCTCCTCTATATACAGCGTGTACACCTCCTCTATACACAGTGTGTACGCCTCCTCTATATACAGCGTGTACACCTCCTCTATACACAGTGTGTACGCCTCCTCTATATACAGCGTGTACACCTCCTCTATATACAGCGTGTACACCTCCTCTATACACAGTGTGTACGCCTCCTCTATATACAGCGTGTACACCTCCTCTATATACAGTGTGTACGCCTCCTCTATATACAGCGTGTACACCTCCTCTATATACAGCGTGTACACCTCTATACACAGTGTGTAACCTCCTCTATATACAGTGTGTACGCCTCCTCTATATACAGCGTGTACACCTCCTCTATACACAGTGTGTACGCCTCCTCTATATACAGCGTGTACACCTCCTCTATACACAGTGTGTACGCCTCCTCTATATACAGCGTGTACACCTCCTCTATACACAGTGTGTAATCTCCTCTATATACAGCGCGTACGCCTCCTCTATATACAGCGTGTACGCCTCCTCTATATACAGCGCGTACACCTCCTCTATATACAGCGCGTACACCTCTATATACTCCTCCTCTATATACAGCATGTACACCTCCTCTATATACAGCGCGTACGCCTCCTCTATATACAGCGTGTACACCTCCTCTATATACAGCGCGTACTCCTCCTCTATATACGGCGTGTGCACCTCCTCTATATACAGCGTGTACACCTCCTCTATATACAGCGTGTACACCTCCTCTATATATAGCGTGTACTCCTCCTCTATATACGGCGTGTACACCTCCTCTATATACAGCGTGTACACCTCCTCTATATACAGCGTGTACACCTCCTCTATATACAGTGTGTACACCTCCTCTATATACAGCGTGTACACCTCCTCTATATACAGCACGTACGCCTTCTCTATATACAGCGCGTACGCCTCCTCTAAATACAGCGTGTACTCCTCTATATACGGCGTGTACACCTCCTCTATATACAGCGTGTACACCTTCTCTATATACAGCGTGTACACCTCCTCTGTATTCAGCGTGTACACCTCCTCTATACACAGTGTGTAACCTCCTCTATATACAGTGTGTACGCCTCCACTATATACAGCGTGTACACCTCCTCTATATACACCTCCTCTATATACAGTGTGTACGCCTCCTCTATATACAGCGTGTACACCTCCTCCTCTATATACAGCGTGTACACCTCCTCTGTATTCAGCGTGTACACCTCCTCTATACACAGTGTGTAATCTCCTCTATATACAGCGCGTACGCCTCCTCTATATACAGCGTGTACGCCTCCTCTATATACAGCGCGTACGCCTCCTATATATACAGCGTGTATACCTCCTCTATATACAGCGTGTACGCCTCCTCTATATACAGCACGTACGCCTCCTCTATATACAGCGTGTACACCTCCTCTATATACAGTGTGTACGCCTCCTCTATATACAGCGCATACGCCTCCTATATATACAGCGTGTACACCTCCTCTATATACAGCGTGTACGCCTCCTCTATATACAGCGCATACGCCTCCTATATATACAGCGCGTACACCTCCTCTATATACAGCGTGTACACCTCCTCTATATACAGCGCGTACACCTCTATATACAGCGCGTACACCTCCTCTATATACAGCGTGTACACCTCCTCTATATACAGCGCGTACGCCTCCTCTATCTACAGCGTGTACGCCTCCTCTATATACAGCGCGTACACCTCCTCTATATACAGCGTGTACACCTCGTCTATATACAGCGTGTACACCTCCTCTATATACAGCGTGTACACCTCCTCTATATACAGCGTGTACACCTCGTCTATATACACCTCCTCTATATACAGCGTGTACACCTCCTCTATACTCAGTGTGTAACCTCCTCTATACACAGTGTGTAACCTCCTCTATACACAGTGTGTAACCTCCTCTATATACAGCGCGTACACCTCTATATACTCCTCCTCTATATACAGCATGTACACCTCCTCTATATACAACGCGTACACCTCCTCTATATACAGCGTGTACACCTCCTCTATATACAGTGTGTACGCCTCCTCTATATACAGCGTGTACACCTCCTCCTCTATATACAGCGTGTACACCTCCTCTGTATTCAGCGTGTACACCTCCTCTATACACAGTGTGTAATCTCCTCTATATACAGCGCGTACGCCTCCTCTATATACAGCGTGTACGCCTCCTCTATATACAGCGCGTACGCCTCCTATATATACAGCGTGTATACCTCCTCTATATACAGCGTGTATACCTCCTCTATATACAGCGCGTACGCCTCCTATATATACAGCGTGTATACCTCCTCTATATACAGCACGTACGCCTCCTCTATATACAGCGTGTACACCTCCTCTATATACAGCGTGTACGCCTCCTCTATATACAGCGCATACGCCTCCTATATATACAGCGTGTACACCTCCTCTATATACAGCGTGTACTCCTCCTCTATATACAGCGCATACGCCTCCTATATATACAGCGCGTACACCTCCTCTATATACAGCGTGTACACCTCCTCTATATACAGCGCGTACACCTCTATATACAGCGCGTACACCTCCTCTATATACAGCGTGTACACCTCCTCTATATACAGCGCGTACGCCTCCTCTATCTACAGCGTGTACGCCTCCTCTATATACAGCGCGTACACCTCCTCTATATACAGCGTGTACACCTCCTCTATATACAGCGTGTACACCTCCTCTATATACAGCGTGTACACCTCCTCTATATACAGCGTGTACACCTCGTCTATATACACCTCCTCTATATACAGCGTGTACACCTCCTCTATACTCAGTGTGTAACCTCCTCTATACACAGTGTGTAACCTCCTCTATACACAGTGTGTAACCTCCTCTATAGACAGCGCGTACACCTCTATATACTCCTCCTCTATATACAGCATGTACACCTCCTCTATATACAACGCGTACACCTCCTCTATATACAGCGTGTACACCTCCTCTACATACAGCGTGTACTCCTCCTCTATATACACCTCCTCTATATACAGTGCGTACACCTCCTCTATAAACAGCGCGTACACCTCTATATACTCCTCCTCTATATACAGCATGTACACCTCCTCTATATACAGCGCGTACGCCTCCTCTATATACAGCGTGTACACCTCCTCTATATACAGTGTGTAACCTCCTTTATATACAGCGCGTACACCTCCTCTATATACAGCACGTACACCTCCTCTATATACAGCATGTACACCTTCTCTATATACAGCACGTACACCTCCTCTATATACAGCACGTACACCTCCTCTATATACAGCGTGTACACCTCCTCTATATACAGCACGTACACCTCTATATACAGCATGTACACCTCCTCTATATACAGCGCGTACACCTCCTCTATATACAGCGTGTACACCTCCTCTATATACAGCGTGTACACCTCCTCTATATACAGTGTGTAACCTCCTTTATATACAGCGTGTACACCTCCTCTATATACAGCGCGTACACCTCCTCTATATACAGCGTGTAACCTCCTTTATATACAGCGTGTACACCTCCTCTATATACAGCGCGTACGCCTCCTCTATATACAGTGTGTAACCTCCTTTATATACAGCGTGTACACCTCCTCTATATACAGCGCGTACACCTCCTCTATATACAGTGTGTAACCTCCTTTATATACAGCGTGTACACCTCCTCTATATACAGCGCGTACACCTCCTCTATATACAGTGTGTAACCTCCTCTATATACAGCGTGTACACCTCCTCTATATACAGCACGTACACCTCCTCTATATACAGCGTGTACACCTCCTCTATATACACCTCCTCTATATACAGTGTGTAACCTCCTCTCTATACAGCGTGTACACCTCCTCTATATACAGCGTGTACACCTCCTCTATATACAGCGTGTACACCTCCTCTATATACAGCACGTACACCTCCTCTATATACAGCGTGTACACCTCCTCTATATACAGCGTGTACACCTCCTCTATATACAGCGTGTACGCCTCCTCTATATACAGCGCGTACACCTCCTCTATATACAGTGTGTAACCTCCTCTATATACAGCGTGTACACCTCCTCTATATACAGCGTGTACACCTCCTCTATATACAGTGTGTAACCTCCTTTATATACAGCGCGTACACCTCCTCTATATACAGTGTGTAACCTCCTCTATATACAGCGTGTACACCTCCTCTATATACAGCGTGTACACCTCCTCTATATACAGTGTGTAACCTCCTTTATATACAGCGCGTACACCTCCTCTATATACAGCGTGTACACCTCCTCTATATACAGCGTGTACACCTCCTCTATATACACCTCCTCTATATACAGCGTGTACACCTCCTCTATATACACCTCCTCTATATACAGTGTGTAACCTCCTCTATATACACCTCCTCTATATACAGCGTGTACACCTCCTCTATATACAGCGTGTACACCTCCTCTATATACAGCGTGTACACCTCCTCTATATACAGCGTGTACACCTCCTCTATATACAGCGTGTACACCTCCTCTATATACAGCGTGTACACCTCCTCTATACACAGTGTGTAACCTCCTCTATATACAGTGTGTACGCCTCCTCTATATACAGCGTGTACACCTCCTCTATATACAGCGTGTACACCTCCTCTATATACAGCGTGTACGCCTCCTCTATATACAGCACGTACACCTCCTCTATATACAGCGTGTACTCCTCCTCTATATACGGCGTGTACACCTCCTCTATATACAGCGCGTACACCTCCTCTATATACAGTGTGTAACCTCCTCTATATACAGCGTGTACACCTCCTCTATATACAGCGTGTACACCTCCTCTATATACAGTGTGTAACCTCCTTTATATACAGCGTGTACACCTCCTCTATATACAGCGTGTACACCTCCTCTATATACAGCACGTACACCTCCTCTATATACAGCATGTACACCTCCTCTATATACAGCGCGTACACCTCCTCTATATACAGCGTGTACACCTCCTCTATATACAGCGTGTACACCTCCTCTATATACAGTGTGTAACCTCCTTTATATACAGCGTGTACACCTCCTCTATATACAGCGCGTACACCTCCTCTATATACAGCGTGTAACCTCCTTTATATACAGCGTGTACACCTCCTCTATATACAGCGCGTACGCCTCCTCTATATACAGTGTGTAACCTCCTTTATATACAGCGTGTACACCTCCTCTATATACAGCGCGTACACCTCCTCTATATACAGTGTGTAACCTCCTTTATATACAGCGTGTACACCTCCTCTATATACAGCGCGTACACCTCCTCTATATACAGTGTGTAACCTCCTCTATATACAGCGTGTACACCTCCTCTATATACAGCGTGTACACTTCCTCTATATACAGTGTGTAACCTCCTTTATATACAGCGCGTACACCTCCTCTATATACAGCACGTACACCTCCTCTATATACAGCATGTACACCTTCTCTATATACAGCACGTACACCTCCTCTATATACAGCATGTACACCTCCTCTATATACAGCGTGTACACCTCCTCTATATACAGCACGTACACCTCCTCTATATACATCATGTACACCTCCTCTATATACAGCGCGTACACCTCCTCTATATACAGCGTGTACACCTCCTCTATATACAGCGTGTACACCTCCTCTATATACAGTGTGTAACCTCCTTTATATACAGCGTGTACACCTCCTCTATATACAGCGCGTACACCTCCTCTATATACAGCGTGTAACCTCCTTTATATACAGCGTGTACACCTCCTCTATATACAGCGCGTACGCCTCCTCTATATACAGTGTGTAACCTCCTTTATATACAGCGTGTACACCTCCTCTATATACAGCGCGTACACCTCCTCTATATATAGTGTGTAACCTCCTTTATATACAGCGTGTACACCTCCTCTATATACAGCGCGTACACCTCCTCTATATACAGTGTGTAACCTCCTCTATATACAGCGTGTACACCTCCTCTATATACAGCGTGTACACCTCCTCTATATAGTGTGTAACCTCCTTTATATACAGCGCGTACACCTCCTCTATATACAGCACGTACACCTCCTCTATATACAGCATGTACACCTTCTCTATATACAGCACGTACACCTCCTCTATATACAGCACGTACACCTCCTCTATATACAGCGTGTACACCTCCTCTATATACAGCACGTACACCTCCTCTATATACAGCATGTCCACCTCCTCTATATACAGCGCGTACACCTCCTCTATATACAGCGTGTACACCTCCTCTATATACAGCGTGTACACCTCCTCTATATACAGTGTGTAACCTCCTTTATATACAGCGTGTACACCTCCTCTATATACAGCGCGTACACCTCCTCTATATACAGCGTGTAACCTCCTTTATATACAGCGTGTACACCTCCTCTATATACAGCGCGTACGCCTCCTCTATATACAGTGTGTAACCTCCTTTATATACAGCGTGTACACCTCCTCTATATACAGCGTGTACACCTCCTCTATATACAGTGTGTAACCTCCTTTATATACAGCGCGTACACCTCCTCTATATACAGCGTGTACACCTCCTCTATATACAGCGTGTACACCTCCTCTATATACACCTCCTCTATATACAGCGTGTACACCTCCTCTATATACACCTCCTCTATATACAGCGTGTACACCTCCTCTATATACAGTGTGTACACCTCCTCTATATACAGCGTGTACACCTCCTCTATATACAGCACGTACACCTCCTCTATATACAGCGTGTACACCTCCTCTATATACACCTCCTCTATATACAGCGTGTACACCTCCTCTATATACACCTCCTCTATATACAGCGTGTACACCTCCTCTATATACAGCTGACGCGCCCCTGGGCCTGTGTCGCGCTGCGTTGCGCACGCGGGAGCTTACCCGGAGCCGGATCTCTTGAGGGTTGTAGTCTCGTGGCGGCGACCCGGTCCATGCCCAGGGAGTCAAACTGAGCGGCGATGTACTAGCAGTAGATGGTTGGTGACTACGCCACCCGTTGAATGCAGCTATGGAGCTGCCGCTGCGGGGCAGACCGCTGAGGCCGGTGGAAGGATGGTGCAGCGTGGATGGTATAACCCCCAACGGGAGGGGTATGGCCTCAGGGCAGCCGACGTGGATGATGGGGGTAGCAGGAACCACTCAGAGACGGTGCGGTGTAGTTCAGGGTCTTTACTGGTGACAAAGATAGACCCTCCCGGAGTACTTGCTAGTGATAGGGGCCTGGTCAGTCCTTGAGCAGATGGGATTTTCCCTGGCCAGGCGGAGTTGTAGGCCTTCCCAACTAACTGTACTCTTCTGGCTACCTTGCTAGAGGCGGGAATAAGTAGCCCACGTCCCTGAGTGTACCGTGTGGTGCTCACCCTTATGGCCGGTGACTCGGGGCCTTCTAATGGCTTCCGCTCCACGATGGCGGTGCTGGTCCCACGCGTGTGACCGTGCCTTCGGGCTTCTGGGCCAGAGGACCTGAAATCCTCTGCCGGACGGTTTCTGCTGCTGGGTAGGAGTTAGTCCCCACAGCCTCGGACTCCGGGTCCGGTTAGAAATCTTCTCAGTCAGGGCGAGCTCTGTAGCTGCCAGCCCCTGACTCGTTGTAACATTGCTCCCCACAGAGCTCCTGATGTTTCTTGCTATGCTGCTTCTCTTCTCTACTCTTGTTCTGTCTTCTTTCTCACTCACTCTGCCTCAGCCCCGGGTTTATATAGGGGAAGTCCTTCCCCTCCCAAGACTGGGCAGGAGGTGTGGCATGCACAGGATCCCTGACCAAAGGACCTCCCACCTGCTCTCAGATGTAATATCTCTATCACTGTGGCAACCAGACCCCTGGGGTGTCACATTCCCCCCTAGTGAAATTTAGTACTCCGGGACTAAAACATATTTTTTTAGAAAAACATAACAAGGTATAGCAATAACAATACAACAAGAAAAACACATAAGATGGTTACGGCGTGTCCGCAACCGGGTGCAGTTTTGAAAAGCAAGGTGTCCATTTCACCAAAACAGGGAGACGTAACCAGGTAGGGGCCTGTCCTGCCCCGAGTCCTTAACAGTCTTTAGTCCATCCTGGGTTACGCTCCAACTATGTACAAGGATTCCCGGTAAATCCACCAAGGACTCCTAAAAAGAACTAGAAACACAAAATTATACACAAGCAACTATAAACAAGTAAACATTATAAGATAGCTTAAACATTTAGATCCTCCAACGTGCGGGTAGCTGGCCTCTAGTGGCCCTAGTGGACCTACGGAGCTGACTGTCTGGCCCTGAACTACAGGGTGTAGGAGCTGTCAAGGGTAAACTGGGCAGCTGTCTATGGGCCCTCTGGCTCACTAGGGGTATGGCAGGCTCACTATAAGCAGAGGGTTGACTTTCCGGGTCTGCTTGTGTAGAGTCTTCTGCCTCCTGGACCGGCTGTTCTTCCAGCTCTACCGGTTGCTCCGTAGGTTCTTGGGATGATGGTTGGAGGAAGGTGAGTACGGGTACCACAACTGCACCATTGACTTGAGTCCAAGACCGAGGGAAGTCCCCGAGCACGGTACTAACCATATCTTCCCTTTCCTCTACGGGTCGATGGTCTTCTTGTTCCTCTTCAGGGTTCCTCAGTTGTTCGGGACACTTCTTCAGGTGGTCCCGGGATACAATGGCTGTGGTTTCCCCTCCGTCTTTACTGATGGTACAGACCTTCGGGTTTTCGTGGCTTGAGGGCAGTACGGTGTACGGGTCCTTCTCCCACTGGTCGTCCAACTTGTGGAGCCGTCTCTTCCTCTTCAAGACCTGCTCTCCGGGTACCAGGGGAACAGCGGGAGCATACTGGTTATAAGTTTTCTCTTGTCTTTCCCTAGCCTGACAGAGACTTCGCTCCACGCTCTCCTGTACTCTCCGGTACTGCTGCTGCCTCTCTGTGTCCCAGTCTGTTTCTGGTGAAGTGTCCTCGGGTGTCAGGACTCCCATTTCCAGGTCAACAGGTAACTTACCAGGTCTTGCCCTCATTAGGTAAGCCGGGGTACAGTTGGTGGAACCTACCGGGATGTGGTTGTATAGGTCCACCAGATCGGGCAACTTTTCAGGCCACAGACTGCGTTCTTCCAGGGGCAACGTTTTTAGAAGATCCATTACCACCTGGTTCATTTTTTCACAAAGTCCATTAGTCTGCGGATGGTAGGGTGTCGTCCTTATCTTCCGGCAGCCATACAGATTGCAGAATTCCTGGAAGACCTCCGCTTCAAAGGCAGGTCCCTGGTCCGTCAGCACTTGGTCCGGGTACCCGTGTGGACGGCAAAAGTGCTGCTGGAAGGCTCTAGCTGCTGTTTGAGCCGTTAAGTCCTTGACGGGGACGACAACCAGAAACCGGGAGTAATGATCCACGATGGTTAACGCGTAGACGTAGCCACTTCTGCTTGGGGTCAGTTTTACATGATCCAAGGCTACCAGTTCCAACGGTTGCCGGGTGACGATGGACTGCAGGGGAGTCTTCTGGCTGGCGCGGTCCTTCCTTCTCAGGTTGCACGGGCCACAGTCTCTGCACCACTTCTCAATGGTTCCCCTCATGCCTACCCAGTGGAACCGCTCGCGCAGCAGGAACTCCAGCTTCTTCCACCCGAAGTGTCCAGCTCCGTCGTGGTATGCCTCCATCACCATGGCTGCGTCTCTTCGTGGCACCACTACTTGCCAGAGTAATTCATGCGTCCGGGAGTTAACCATTCTGCGGCACAACTTCCCTTTGTAAAGGAACAGTCGACTCTTCTCTGCCCATAGTTGTTTGGCTTCCTCCGGAGCGTCTGGTTCAAGGCGAGCCTCCGGCCGAGTCAGCATCTCCTTCACCAGTCGGACGGCAGGGTCGCTGTCTTGCGTTTCCGCCCAGTTGTAGTGAGGTAAGGGGTTCAACGTAGCAGCCTGCTTACTCCTTACCCGGTGGGAATACTGGATAGTCCCATGACGGTGGAACGCAGGGAGTTCAATCTCTTCCAGTCCCTCCGGATCTTCTCCTTCGTCCGGCAGGTTGGGCATCCTGGACAGGGCGTCCGCGTTAGTATTGGAGCGCCCTGCCCGGTATTTGATTATGAACTCGTAGTTGGACAGACGGGCCATCCACCTCTGCTCCAGGGCACCGAGTCTTGCCGTGTCCAGGTGTGTCAACGGGTTGTTATCCGTGTACACGGTGAACCGGGAAGAAGCAAGGTAATGCTTAAAGCGCTCAGTGACTGCCCATACCACGGCCAGGAACTCTAGCTTGAATGAGCTATAATTCTCGGGGTTCCTTTCAGTGGGTCGCAGTTTTCGGCTGGCGTAGGCGATTACTCGTTCTTTCCCCTGCTGGATCTGGGACAGTACGGCTCCTAGCCCGATGTTACTGGCGTCGGTGTAGAGGATGAAGGGCTGGCTATAATCCGGGTACGCCAAGATTTCATCCCCCGTGAGGGCCATCTTCAGCTGGCGGAAGGACTCTTCTTCTAGCTCTTCCCATTTGAAGGGCGGCTTCTGGTTCTTGGCCTTCCGGGACTGGCCTATCAGGAGGTCCTGCATAGGCGCTGCCTTTTTGGTGAAACCGGGAATAAACCTTCGGTAGTAGCCTACCAACCCGAGGAACTGCCGCACTTCTTTTACGCTGGAGGGGCTTGGCCATCCCTTAATTGCGGTGATCTTATCGGGGTCGGGAGCCACTCCGTCAGCGCTCACCACGTGTCCCAGGTACTGCACCTTTGGTTTCAGGAGGTGACACTTGGAGGGTTTCACCTTTAGGCCGTAACTCGCCAGAGCTTCGAACACCTCCGCCAGGTGTTTCAGGTGGTCCTCATAAGTTTTGGAGTATACAATGACATCGTCCAGGTACAACAGGACCGTCTCGAAGTTTCTGTGGCCCAGACAGCACTCCATTAATCGTTGGAAGGTTCCTGGGGCGTTGCAGAGTCCGAACGGCATGCAGGTGAACTCGCTAAGTCCCATCGGGGTGGTGAATGCGGTCTTCTCCCGGTCCGCCTCTGCTACAGGAACCTGCCAGTACCCGCTAGTGAGATCCAAGGTAGAGAAGAAGTTAGCAGACCTTAAAGCAGCCAATGACTCCTCTATCCTTGGTAAGGGGTACGCATCCTTGTGTGTGATACGGTTGATTTTCCGGTAATCTACACACATCCTCATGGTGTTGTCTTTCTTTTTGACTAAAACTAGCGGGGCTGCCCAGGGGCTACAGCTATCCCGGATTACCCCAGCCTCCTTCATGTCTCTAAGCATCCCCTTGGCGTGTTGGTAATGTGCAGGGGGTACGGGTCGATACCTCTCTTTTATGGGAGGATGATCTCCCGTGGGGATGCGGTGTTCTACCCCCTTGACTCGCCCGAAGTCTAACGGGTGTTTACTAAACACTCTCTCATACTCTTGAACCACCCGGTAGACTCCCTGTTTCTGGTGGGAGGGAGTGGAGTCAGTTCCCAAGTGTAGTTGCTGACACCAATCCTCCATTACTTTCTTAGAGCCGTTACCTTCCTCCGGGTGAGATGGAGGCAAGGGTTCCACAGACTGTATAGAGTTTTGGTTGATGGTATATAATTTTGCTAGCGTGGCATACCGGGGCAGGTACACTTCCCTCTCCCCGATATTGATTATGCGAACGGGCACCCTCCCATGGCGTACATTGACCACCCCCCGTGCTGTCAAAATGGTGGGCCTACTGTCTGAGTAAACTGGTTCTACCATTGCCTGGTAATCTCTACCTCTCAGACCAATAGCTGCCCGGCACCAAATCATCATTTCACTTTTTGGGGGCATGGCAATAGGGAAAGGGTCACACATTCTTACGCTACCAATCTCACCGCCGGAGAGTTCCACCTGTTGCCGTCGCATCAGTGCCCGGATCTCTTTCTGGAGCACTCGCTGCTCGCCGGAGCTGGCGTTCTTGGCAACCTGCTGTAGAAGGAAAATCACTTCTGCAAGACAATTCTCAATTACATTAGTTCCTAGAGTTATTTTTGGGTGGCTCTCATGTTTGTCAATGTCTACAATGATCAGTCCCTGTGCTGCCAGTTCGACTCTACCGATTTTGATGGTCACCTCTTTAAATCCGATTTGTGGCACGGGCTGGCCATTGCTGGCGATGATACTCAAGTCGTCGTCAGGGTAGCGGGTAATATCCGAGTCATTCCAGTACTGCTTAAAGAGCACGTACGGGATGGTGGTGACCTGTGACCCGGTGTCCAGTAGGGCACTCATAGGAATGCCATCCAGTACCACAGGCAAGACTGGACGTCCTCCCACATATCTGTCGCGCCAGTTCGATGGGCCTGGTGATCTTTTTCCTGGGGGTTGGCCCTCTACCCCAGGTTGTGCCCGTTTAAAGAACAGTACCTTTCCATATGTCCGGGTTGATTGCAGCGGCGGCAGATGGGTCGTCCGTCCTCGCTGTATCGGTCACTGGGTCTTCCTCTGGCCGGTGGGGTCCTCCTTGGTCGACGCCACGGGATGTCCTCCGGTCCGGATGCCAGCTGGATCTTCCCTGGGGTGGAAACCTGTAAAGACTGCACAGTTCGGGTTAGCGCAGCAACGCTCTTAGCTAGCTCTTGGACCTGATGGCGTAGGTCTGGAGCCGGGTCATTGTCCAAAGCCTGCGCATCAGCTCCCACAGGCCCTGCCGACAAGGGCGCCGCCTCCTGGTGGTAAGTGATAGCTGGGCGCCTGTGGGTCACAACGCCACCCGGTGCCGGTTCTCGGAGCACCCGGATGGCTCTGTCCTTGAACTGTGCAAAGTCCAGATGGGGATCTTGTAAGGCCATTGCCCGCAACTGGGTTCGGTGGGCATTGCAATATAAACCCTCTATAAATTGTTCAGTCAACAGCCTGTCCTCGTTTCCCACCCCATCAGGGTCGGTCTGCTTTATGGCCCTCAGGGCCTCTTGTAGGTTTAGTGCATAGTCCCTTATACTCTCATGCGCTCGCTGCTTGCACCCGTAGAATCTAAGCTTAATCTCGGCTGAGGTGCGGGTATCAAAGGTGTCCTTCAGCCGGGTTAGTATCCCTGCGACAGTCTTCCTCCCAGGTGGCCAGGATTTTACTTCCCTTTTGGCTGCCCCGGTTAGTTGGGCCACCAGGATGCTCACTTTTTGCTCTTCTGTGAGGGGGTACACCTGGAAGAGGCTATCCAGCTTTTCTCTAAAGTCATGCAGGGTATGTGACTCCCCTGAGTACTGGGGTAGCCAAGCTGCTCCCGGGATATAGGGCATGGTGAAGGGCATAACTGCAGCAGCGGTGGCGCTGGCGGGGGTTGAGGCAGTGAAGCTCTCCTCCGTATCCGACATCTTCCTCCCCCCTAGTGGACCGTGGCCTACCTTGCGATGATCCTGTTCCGTAGGCCGCGGCTCCGCAGTGGATCGTCAGGGTTGAGGACCTTCCGTCGCGCTCCGGTGACGTCGGCGTCTGCTGGGCTCCTTCCAGGACCTTACGCAACGTCCGGACGTGAGGCGGGGCTTCAGTTCTCGCGCGCTTTCGGAGTCCACGCCCCTCTTCTTCCCGTGCGGCGTCCTCAAGATGGCGTCCAATGGCGGGAAAACTCCACGGATGGCGGGAAGAAGGTCGAAGATGGCGCCGGATGGCGGGAAAACTTCGCGGATGGCGGGAAGAAGGTAGAAGATGGCGCCGGATGGCGGGAAACCTCCACGGATAGCGGGAATCTTCACCACTGGTAAGTTTGAACAGTCTTTGCTTTTCAGGCACGCAGTACCCGGTGGTTGCGGGCACGAAATCCTGCCGACTACGCCAAAGTTGACGCGCCCCTGGGCCTGTGTCGCGCTGCGTTGCGCACGCGGGAGCTTACCCGGAGCCGGATCTCTTGAGGGTTGTAGTCTCGTGGCGGCGACCCGGTCCGTGCCCAGGGAGTCAAACTGAGCGGCGATGTACTAGCAGTAGATGGTTGGTGACTACGCCACCCGTTGAATGCAGCTATGGAGCTGCCGCTGCGGGGCAGACCGCTGAGGCCGGTGGAAGGATGGTGCAGCGTGGATGGTATAACCCCCAACGGGAGGGGTATGGCCTCAGGGCAGCCGACGTGGATGATGGGGGTAGCAGGAACCACTCAGAGACGGTGCGGTGTAGTTCAGGGTCTTTACTGGTGACAAAGATAGACCCTCCCGGAGTACTTGCTAGTGATAGGGGCCTGGTCAGTCCTTGAGCAGATGGGATTTTCCCTGGCCAGGCGGAGTTGTAGGCCTTCCCAACTAACTGTACTCTTCTGGCTACCTTGCTAGAGGTGGGAATAAGTAGCCCACGTCCCTGAGTGTATCGTGTGGTGCTCACCCTTATGGCCGGTGACTCGGGGCCTTCTAATGGCTTCCGCTCCACGATGGCGGTGCTGGTCCCACGCGTGTGACCGTGCCTTCGGGCTTCTGGGCCAGAGGACCTGAAATCCTCTGCCGGACGGTTTCTGCTGCTGGGTAGGAGTTAGTCCCCACAGCCTCGGACTCCGGGTCCGGTTAGAAATCTTCTCAGTCAGGGCGAGCTCTGTAGCTGCCAGCCCCTGACTCGTTGTAACACTGCTCCCCACAGAGCTCCTGATGTTTCTTGCTATGCTGCTTCTCTTCTCTACTCTTGTTCTGTCTTCTTTCTCACTCACTCTGCCTCAGCCCCGGGTTTATATAGGGGAAGTCCTTCCCCTCCCAAGACTGGGCAGGAGGTGTGGCATGCACAGGATCCCTGACCAAAGGACCTCCCACCTGCTCTCAGACGTAATATCTCTATCACTGTGGCAACCAGACCCCTGGGGTGTCACACAGCGTGTACACCTCCTCTATATACAGCGTGTACACCTCCTCTATATACAGCACGTACACCTCCTCTATATACAGCGTGTACACCTCCTCTATATACAGTGTGTAACCTCCTCTATATACACCTCCTCTATATACAGTGTGTAACCTCCTCTATATACAGCGTGTACACCTCCTCCTCTATATACAGCGTGTACGCCTCCTCTATACACTGTGTTCCACATTATTATGCACAGCAGAGTTTTCAACCTTTTCATTTTAATAAAGAACAAAAAAATGGTCATTTTTGCAATTCTAAGCATTAGCAGGTTATTACACACTGAAATCAAACAGTTTTCACCTCAAAACTTTATTCTAGGTGATGTCACATTTGCACATAGGACCCCTTGTTCGAAAGGAGCTTCTGAACTCTCTCGTCCATTGAATTTGTCAGGTTTTGGATGGTTTCTGCTTCAATTGTTTTGCATGAGGACAGAATACCCTCCCAGAGCTGTTGCTTAGATGTGAACTGCCTCCCGCCATCATAGACACTCCTTTTGATGATGCTCCAGAGGTTCTCAATGGGGTTGAGGTCAGGGGAGCATGGGGGCCACACCATAAGTTTGTCCCCTTTTATGCCCATATCAGCCAGAGATGCAGATGTGTTATGTGCAGCATGAGACGCGGCCAATCAGCGACGCGGGATTTCAGAACAAGATGGCGGCCGTTAGCTGCTCATCTGCCGCATGGAGGTCAGCGGTGATGCAGCCGGGAGATGACCGGCGCTAGCAGCAGAAGTACCCCGACCGGCGGCCTCGCTCCCCGGTCCTCCCTTCACACTTGCCGTCGGGAGATCAGCAGGCCCTAGCCGCTGATCTCCCGACGGTAGCCGCATGGAGGTCAGCAGCGATCTCCTGGCTTAGCGCCGGTCATCTCCCGGCTGCTCGCAGTGGAAGTACCCGCACAGGCAGCGCCGCTCCCCGGTCCTCACTAACACGGTTCGCTATTTGCAGCTGCATACGGGGGTCTGCTGTTCCACGTACCACGGTGAATGACGGGCTGTGGGCGGGGTTATCCCCCATCCCGTCACACCCGGCATCCACCACACACACATTCATTGACAGAGCGCGCGGTGGATGCTGGGTGTGACGGGATGGGGGATAAACCCGCCCACAGCCCATCATCCACCGTGGTACGCGGAACAGCAGACCCCCGGCTGCAGCCACAAATAGTCGTGATGTAAGCGGAAGCAAGAGCCGGCTGCAGCCGGGGGGATTACGTGCTGGCTGTGCGTGGTCAGCGATGTTGTCAGAAGCAGGATTGACAACGTGACGTAATGACAAAATTCATTAGGGGCCCCAGGGGGATACATTGAGGGGTTAATTTAAAGTAGTGCACAACCCATTTAAACACTGCTTCGCTGATTAGTCGCGCCCGGTCGGACGCATACATATTCTAGAATACCCGATGCGTTAGAATCGGGCCACCATCTAATATATATATATTATACAAAAAGAACAAGGAAAAGTGATTTTATGTGTGTACAAAGTTATTTTTTAATCCTATATATTTACATTTATTTTTCTCATGTGTGTAATATATATACACATATATACATAATAATACACGCATATATATATATAATATATATATATTATACATATATCTAGAAAAATAATACACACACTTGTACATAAAGATAATATACACACATATAAATAATACACACATACAGTACAGACCAAAAGTTTGGACACACCTTCTCATTTAAAGATTTTTCTGTATTTTCATGACTATGAACATTGTACATTCACACTGAAGGCATCAAAACTATGAATTACCACATGTGGAATTATAGACTTAACAAAAAAGTGTGAAACAACTGAAAATATGTCTTATATGCTAGGTTCTTCACAGTAGCCACCTTTTGTTTTGATGACTGCTTTGCACACTCTTGGCATTCTCTTGATGAGCTTCAAGAGGTAGTCACCGGAAATGGTCTTCCAACAATCTTGAAGGAGTTCCCAGAGATGCTTAGCACTTGTTGGCCCTTTTGCCTTCACTCTGCGGTCCAGCTCACCCCAAACCATCTCGATTGGGTTCAGGTCTGGTGACTGTGGAGGCCAGGTCATCTGGTGTAGCACCCCATCACTCTCCTTCTTGGTCAAATAGCCCTTACACAGCCTGGAGGTGTGTTTGGGGTCATTGTCCTGTTGAAAAATAAATGATGGTCCAACTAAACGCAAACCGGATGGAATAGCATGCCGCTGCAAGATGCTGTGGTAGCCATGCTGGTTCAGTATGCCTTCAATTTTGAATAAATCCCCAACAGTGTCACCAGCAAAGCCCCCCCACACCATCACACCTCCTCCTCCATGCTTCACGGTGGGAACCAGGCATGTAGAGTCCATCCGTTCACCTTTTCTGCGTCGCACAAAGACACGGTGGTTGGAACCAAAGATCTCAAATTTGGACTCATCAGACCAAAGCACAGATTCCCACTGGTCTAATGTCCATTCCTTGTGTTCTTTAGCCCAAACAAGTCTCTTCTGCTTGTTCCTGTCCTTAGCAGTGGTTTCCTAGCAGCTATTTTACCATGAAGGCCTGCTGCACAAAGTCTCCTCTTAACAGTTGTTGAAGAGATGTGTCTGCTGCTAGAACTCAGTGTGGCATTGACCTGGTCTCTAATCTGAGCTGCTGTTAACCTGCGATTTCTGAGGCTGGTGACTCGGATAAACTTATCCTCAGAAGCAGAGGTGACTCTTGGTCTTCCTTTCCTGGGGTGGTCCTCATGTGAGCCAGTTTCTTTGTTGCGCTTGATGGTTTTTGCAACTGCACTTGGGGACACTTTCAAAGTTTGCCCAATTTTTCGCACTGACTGACCTTCATTTCTTAAAGTAATGATGGCCACTCGTTTTTCTTTACTTAGCTGCTTTTTTCTTGCCATAATACAAATTCTAACCGTCTATTCAGTAGGACTATCAGCTGTGTATCCACCAGACTTCAAGAAATCCCACTTATTAAACCTGACAGGGCACACCTGTGAAGTGAAGACCATTTCCGGTGACTACCTCTTGAAGCTCATCAAGAGAATGCCAAGAGTCTGCAAAGCCGTCATCAAAGCAAAAGGTGGCTACTTTGAAGAACCTTGAATATAAGACATATTTTCAGTTGTTTCACACTTTTTTGTTAAGTATATAATTCCACATGTGTTAATTCATAGTTTTGATGCCTTCAGTGTGAATGTACAATTTTCATAGTCATGAAAATACAGAAAAATCTTTAAATGAGAAGGTGTGTCCAAACTTTTGGTCTGTACTGTATATATGTGTGTGTGTGTGTATGTATGTATGTATGTATATATATATATATATATATATATATATATATATATATATATATATATATATATTTATCCTACAAATAAATGGAGTATAAATCCCACAGAACAACATGACTATTAAAATATCAAATTTTATTAAGTTCCAATATAAAAGACACACACAATTTGCTTAAGACAGTAAATAGGTCCATTGGGGTAGGAATCACACAAGATCAGTTTGGCAGATAAGTCTAGGTTCAGATGGTGTCATTCAGAGAATATGGAAAGTATAAAGACTGGCACTTAAAATATATATCGAGTCATCAGTCCACAGTAACAGAATCTATGTGTATAGGAATGCCAAGATCCAAACATGTGAGTCTTAGTCTACATAATTGAACTAGGTAAAAGTAAACCACAATGTGCTAGTTCTATAGTCAAAGACAAAATATAAATATACTTAGCTAGAAAAACATCGTCCTTCAGACGAAATAAGAGATAATGTTAGCTGTATGGACTAACCCATTAAGTTATGTGCCATAAAATTGATACAAGTCATATAATGCAAGCTCCCAAATGACTCACCCATCTGTGCAGTAACCCCTATGCCGCGCTGTAGCCCCGACGCGCGTTTCGCGTATTGCTTCTTCTGGAGGCTGTGATAGAGTGTGTGGATCGCCATCTTTAAATGCCCAGTGTAATTAGGGTGCCGGTGTCAGCGCCGATGTGTGCGGCGTGTGCGAGGGTTACCGCCCCCCCCCCCGGGGGACGCGTCATATCCGGCCATTTCCTGACGGAGCTGTGGGCCGGAACAATGCGTTCCAGTGACGTCAAAGGCCCACCTCCCCATCATACGGAAGCCTTCACGACGCGACGGGCTGGGGCGGCCCTGCGCACGCGCAGCTCAGCAATAGACATCGTGAAGAAGAAATAGCAACTGGGCAAGTATCCCAATACATACAGACCATGCATTTAACAGCAGTATATATGAGCATAACATAAGCCCCCATTATATGTACCATCAGGACATCCCAAAAGGGAGGGGAAATGAATATAACCACCATATATTATCAATCCACAGTATTCTAATACCCACATATCATAATCAAGAAACAGAAAAAAGGAGGAAATAATTAGTATAAAAATATATCCTTTATATCATCACATAAATAAGGTTTTTTGTGTAGATCTTATTATGTTGATGGTATCCGGGGTTTAACATGTAAGGGGTTCATTTCATCCATACTGGAAGGGGCATGTCCAAATAAAGTTGAAATTAGTCCAAATTATGGTCCAAGTATGTATCAAAAAAATAGATATACTGAAAAAAACAACAAAACAAATAATGATTAAAATCCACACATGAATAAAAAAGGGAGAAAAAGAGGAAATCAATCTACAAATAAGGAGCAAAGCTATTGAGCTCATTGAGACCCCTAGGGGTCACAGTGTCCAGGACAGCTATCCAGCGGCACTCCAGCTGCGCCAAAATACGCTTGTGATCCCCACCCCGACTACCGAGGTGTATCTGATCAATGCCTCTAAATTTGAGGCATGAGGGATCACAGTTGTGGTGCAGCTTGAAGTGCCGCGGGATGGTCTTAAGTAGCGCTAAGTCAGAGACCTCACGTGCCGCCACTATAGCTCGCACGTGTTCTCTCACTCGGACCCGAAATTCCCTGGATGTGAGCCCCACATAACTCAAATTGCAGGAACATTGGGCCAAATAAATAATATACGTGGAGCTACAGGAAATATGACGGGTAATCTTGAAGTTCCGTGCGCCATCCGTGGATGAAAATGTCATGGCCCTCACTATATTCCTGCAGGCCAAGCAGGACCCACACGGATAACAACCCCACCTTGGTTTTCCAACTCCGAACAGAGTGGTTGTGGGGGCGACATAGTGGCTTCTTACCAAAGAGTCTTTTAGACTTTTACCCCGCCTTGCTGTCATTAATGGTCTCTCAGGTAAAACTTGATTAAGTATGGGTTCCGTTTTTAGTATGGGCCAGTGTCTGGATAGAATCTCACGTATTTCCCGCCAGCGGTTATTATAGGTGGAAATAAATCTGATGGGAGAGTCTCTCTCCTCCTGTTTTTTTGTATTTACTAGGAGGGAGACTCGTGGAGTCCTCCTTGCACGTCTATAACCCCTTTTAATACTTCGTGCACTGTATCCGCGATCCCGGAATCTATAGTTGAGGTCCTGAGCCTGAGCCTCAAAAGCTACCTCTGAGGAGCAGATGCGTTTCATTCTGAGATACTGTCCTACAGGAATGGCCCGAATGGTAGAAAAAGTGTGTGCTGAAGTGGCATGCAACAAAGAATTGACCGACGTCTCCTTACGGAAGACGTCGGTCTCCATCCTGCCATCCTGCTGGACAGTAATCTTGATATCCAAGAATTCAATTTCACTCTGGTTATATTTATATGTAAGTTTGATATTCCGATCATTATGATTTAAGGAGGCAATGAATTCATGAAGCTCAGGCTCAGGACCCTGCCAAATGGAAAAAATGTCGTCAATGTATCTATACCAGCACTGCGCATGGGAGGCGGCGCTCGCCCCATCCCCGAAAATCTCCCTCTCCCAAAAGCCGAGGAAAAGATTAGCGTAGGATGGGGCACACGCCGCGCCCATCGCAGTGCCGCGTTTCTGGAGAAAAAAACCTATCTTTAAAGATGAAAAAAATATGAGTCAGTATAAATTGTAATAGTTCCATCAACAGCGCACGAAGTGGGGCATTCAGATCACTAGACTCAAGGAAGAACTCCACGGCTCGTAAACCATCCTCATGTCCTATGCTCGTGTAGAGTGACTCCACATCAATAGCCACCAAGGTCATATCCGTGTCCAAATACAAACCCTCAATTTTCCTCAAGACGTCACCAGTGTCCCTGACATAGGAGGGCAGTGTCTCCACCAATGGGTGAAGATAATGAGAAGGTGTGTCCAAACTTTTGGTCTGTACTGTATATATGTGTGTGTGTGTGTGTGTGTGTGTGTGTGTGTGTGTATATATATAATCGTCTTATCCCGTCTGTCTGTCTGTCTGTCCAGGAAATCCCGCGTCGCTCACTGGTCCGGCAGCGGCCAATCAGCGACGCGGGATTTCAGAAAAAAGATGGTGGCCGTTAACGGCTCATCTGCAGGACAGAGCTCAGCGGCGATGCAGCCGGGAGATGACCGGTGCGAGGCGCTCATCTTCCGGCCGCTAGCAGCAGAAGGACCCCGACTGCCGGGTTGGGATACTTCTGCTGCGAGCAGCCGCTCATCTCCCGGCTTCTCGCAGCGGAAGTAGCCGCACAGGCAGCGGCGCTCCCCGGTCCTCACCAATACGATTCGATGATTGGTCGCGGTCTCCGGCCGCGACCATGGAAAGCAGCGAATCTACAGACAGCAGCAAATCACAGCAGTATCTGAGAGCGCGTGCTGCGCCTCCGATCCTGCGAGGAGCTGCTGAAAACAGGACAGACAGCGCTGGAGCAGAGAAAGGAAACAAGGGGAGGATTAGGGTTTAGTTTTTGAACTGTGCTGTGGAGATGGGAGAATGAGTAGGTCATACAAAACCAGGATGAGGAGGCCATACAAACCAGGATTAGAGGAATGACGGAGCCATACAAACCACATTGACAGACCGCGCTGTGGATGCTGGGTGTGACACGATGAGGGATAACCCCGCCACAGCCCGTCATTCACTGTGGTGCGCGGCCGCAAATAGTCGTGATGTAAGCGGAAGCAAGAGCCGGCTGCAGCCGGGGGGATTACGTGCTGGCTGTGCGTGGTCAGCGATGTTGTCACAAGCAGGATTGACAACGTGACGTAATGACAAAATTCATTAGGGGCCCCGGGGGGGATACATTGAGGGGTTAATTTAAAGTAGTGCACAACCCATTTAAACACTGCTTCGCTGATTAGTCGCGCCCGGTCGGACGCATACATATTCTAGAATATCCGATGCGTTAGAATCGGGCCACCATCTAATATATATATATAAAATAATTTAGTTTTGTGTCATTAGCGTCCGCCACTTGTTCGCTTTCAGTCAGTTTGCTTTTTTGGTTTTGGGGGATAAGAGAGGTGATTTCAACTTTTTTTTTTTTTTTTATTTTGAAGGGAAGCTGTCACCATGAAGATGCAGTCTAATCTGCGGGCAGCATGTTATAGAGCAGGAGGGGCTGAGCAGATGGATATATAGTTTTGTGAGGAAATATTCACTTTAACCCGTGCTTTCATCATTTAATCTTCGGCTCTTTCTGGGGTTCTGGTCCAGTGGACTGTCCTGTCGGTGGGGCGGTCCTGTCGGTGGGGCTGTCCTGTCGGTGGGGCGGTCCTGTCGGTGGGGCGGTCCTGTCGGTGGGGCGGTCCTGTCGGTGGGGTGGTCCTGTCGGTGGGGCAGTCCTGTCGGTGAGCGACACCCTTCCATATGTGAATGCATACAGAGGTAGCTGTCAGTCACTGATAGGACCGTCCACTGGACCAAAACCTGTCAGAGGGAATCGATCACTCATCTCAAGTGTGAGGGCCGTCATAGAGATGGATTGGGCATGTTGAATTTTGGTGCCTCATCCTTTTACAAGCTATAGGCTGTAAATTGCTTCATCATCTTATTTTCTTCTTTGTTTTGTTTCTTAAAGAGGTGGGAGCGTTCCTCAAAAATGCCTGGAATAAAGAACCCGTTGTAACTGTGTCCGTCGGCATCGGGATTTTGGGTAAGATCTCCTGGCATAGAATTAAAAAGGCTGAGTGTATAGAGACTTGCTCTAGATAGCCCAGGTACGGTCCAAACAGTGCTGACAGTGTCTAAGGACTCATCCCACCCACAAAGGGACTGGTACTCGCACATATGGACTATAGACGTGCAGGGCTTTGATATATAAATCCATCAACACCTTTATATCTTCTATCTGTTGCTGCATTCCTGAGAAATCAGCATTCAAATGCAAATGAAGCTTTAAGTGTTCTGGGCGTGACATAGCACTCCGAGGTTGTTTTCCCATCCAGCACCAGAACCTTTAGATTGATTGATGGCTTACTGTTTGATATCACACAGACAGCTGTCAATCAAGATAAGGGGGCTTATGCTGGGGGGGGGGAAACAACCTCTAGAGGCTGAGGCTCAGGAAGTGCTCTGTCACACCCTGAGCACTTAATGACTCATTTTCATATGAATGAAAAAACGAGTTATTTGGGAATGCAGCAACAGATAGAAGATATAATGGTGTCAATGGATTTACATTTCAAAGACCTGCATGCTCATGTATACAGTTTGGAGGGGGTGGGAGGTTCATCTTACTGACAGATTCCCTTTAAGGGTTTTTTAAATGTCGTATTGCTAAGATATCACTGGTGGGGCTGACCTCTGTGAGCGTCCCTGGCTTTTCTACCATAGATTACCAACAATAGCAATGATAACCTATCCTCTTGATTTAGTCTTTTAAAGGTTTTTTTTTCCACTTACGGGGCCAATTTCTTTTATTTTTTTTTACCTAAATTCATGTATTTAAGGTTAAGTCATTTTGGATTTTATTAAAAATTTTCCACCGTCCTCCTTACAGGCTTTCTTTTTTTTTCACCACACATTGATCTCTGCTACACTTTGTGTTGATAAGTCGGCTCAGAAACACACTGCCTGCAGACCATCATAGTGAGTTCACCGACAGATTCTCAGTTAACTCTCTCTGCAGCCTGTCAGACAGTGCAGTCCAGAGGCAAATGGTGCAAAATGTTGAATGCAACCCAATGGCATAAATGATTATTCGCTCCAATAATATGCATTTAATATAAAAAAAAAAATTGGTCCCCAAAGGTAGATGGTTCCTTTAATTTCATATATGGGGGTCTGTCAGAGCTCCAGCATTTCCCATACTGCCCTTGACGCGCCCCCTGGGCCTGTGCTGTGGTGCAGCGTTGCGCACGCGGGGAATACCCGGAGCCGGATCTGTTGGGGGTAGTAGTCCTCGTGGCGGTGACCCGGTCCGTGCCCAGGGTGTCAAACTAAATGGCAGTCTTTAGCAGTAGATGTTAGAGTGTTCGACTACGCCACCCGTTGAATGCGGCTATGAAGCCGCCGCTGCAGGGCAGACCGCTGAGGCCGGTGGTACGGATGTGCAGCGTGGATGGTATAACCCCCAACGGGAGGGGTATGGCCTCAGGGCAGCCGACGTGAATGATGGGGTTAGCAGAGTTGCACGCAGGCACCAGGAACCACTCAGAGACGGTGCGGTGTAGTTCAGGGTCTTTACTGGTGGCAAAGGTAGACCCTCCCGGAGTACTGGCTAGCGATCGGGGCCTGGTCAGTCTGTGAGCAGATAGGATCTCCCCTGGCCAGGCGGAGTTGTAGGCCTCCCCAACTAATTGTACTCTTCTGGCTACCTTGCTAGAGGCGGGTAAAAGTAGCCCACGTCCCTGAGTGTACCGTGTGGTGCTCACCCGTATGGCCGGTGACTCGGGGCCTTCTGGTAGCTTCCGCTCCACGACGGCGGTGCTGGTCCCTTGCGTGTGACCGTGCCTTCGGGTTTCTGGGCCAGAGGACCTGAAATCCCCTGCCGGTCGGTTTCTGCTGCTGGGTAAGGATTAGTCCCCACAGCCTCGGACTCCGGGTCCAGTGAGAACTCTTCAATCAGGGCGAGCTCTACAGCTTCCAGCCCCTGACTCCTTTTAGCACTGCTCCCACTGAGCTCCTGATCTTTCTTTCCTTGCTTTTGCTACACTCCAGACCAGACTGTGTCTCTGTCTGGGACTCCTCTTCTTCTCCCTAACCCTGCCTCAGCCCTAGTTTTATATAGGGGAAGTTCTTCCCCTCCCAGGACTGGGCAGGAGGTGTGGCATGCATAGGATTCCTGACCAGGAGACCTCCCACCTGCTCTCAGACGTAATATTGCTATTACTGTGGAAACCAGACCCCTGGGGTGCCACATTCCCCCCTAGTAAAATTTAGTACTCCGGGACTAAACATATTTTTGTAAACATAACAAGTTATAAACAGAAACAGTACAATAAAGAAAAACACATTAGGATGGTCACGGCGTGTCCGCAACCGGGTGCAGTTTTTGAAGAAAACAAGGGTGTCCATTTCACCAAGGAACAGGGAGCCGTAACCAGGTAGGGGTCTGTCCTACCCCGAGTCTTTAACAGTCTTAGTCCTTTCCTGGGTTACGCTCCAAACATATATACAAAGGATTCCGGATAATCCATAACTGACACCTATGAAATAACTAGAGATACATAATTATTTACAAGCAACAATAAACAGGTAAATACAAATAAAACAGTCTAAACACTTTAGATCCTCCAACGTACGGGCAACTGGCCTCTAGTGACCCTAGTAGACCTACGGAGCTTACTGACTGGTCCTGAGCTACAAGATGTAGGAGCTGTCAAAGGTAAACTGGGCAGCTGTCTACGGGCTCTTTGGCTCACTAGGGGTACGGCAGGCTCACTATAAGCAGAGGGTTGATTCTCCTGGTCTGCTTGTGTGGGGTCTTCTGCCTCCTGGACCGGCTGCTCTTCCAGCTCTACCTGTTTCTCCGTAGGCACTCGGGATGCTGGTTGGAGGAAGGTGAGGACGGGTACCACAACAGCGCCATTCACTTGTGTCCAAGACCGAGGGAAGTCTCCGAGTACAGTACGGACCATCTCTTCCCTTTCCTCTGCGGGTCGAGGGTCTTCTTGTTCTTCTTCAGGGTTTCGTAGCTGTTCGGGACACTTCTTCAGGTGATCTCGGGAGACAATGGCTGTGGTTTCTCCTCCGTCCTTACTGATTGTGCAGACTTTTGGGTTCTCATGGCTTGAGGGCAGTACGGTGTACGGGTCTTTCTCCCACTGGTCGTCCAACTTGTGGAGCCGTCTCTTCCTCTTCAAGACCTGCTCTCCAGGTACCAGGGGAACAGCGGGAGCATACTGGTTGTAAGCCTTCTCCTGTCTTTCTCTAGCTTGACAGAGACTTCGCTCAACGCTCTCCTGTACTTTCCGGTACTGCTGCTGCCTCTCTGTGTCCCAGTCTGCTTCTGGTGAAGTGTCCTCGGGTGTCAGGACTCCCATATCCAGATCAACAGGCAGCTTACCAGGTCTTGCTCTCATCAGGTAAGCCGGGGTACAGTTGGTAGAACCTACCGGGATGTGGTTGTATAGGTCCACCAGATCAGGCAGTTTCTCAGGCCACAGACTGCGTTCTTCCAGGGGCAATGTTTTCAGAAGGTCTATCACCACCTGGTTCATTTTCTCACAGAGTCCATTGGTTTGCGGATGATAGGGTGTTGTTCTTATCTTCCGGCAGCCATACAGAGTGCAGAACTCCTGGAAGACTTCCGCTTCAAAGGCAGGTCCTTGGTCCGTCAGCACCTGCTCTGGGTATCCGTGTGGACGGCAGAAGTGCTGCTGGAAGGCTCTAGTTGCTGTTTGAGCCGTTAAGTCCTTGACCGGGACCACCACCAGGAACCGGGAGTAATGATCTACGATTGTGAGGGCGTAGACATACCCAGATCTGCTTGGAGCCAGTTTCACATGGTCCAGGGCTACCAGTTCCAGTGGCTGTCGGGTGATGATGGGCTGCAAGGGAGTCTTCTGGCTGGCACGGTCCTTCCTTCTTAGGTGGCACGGTCCACAGTCTCTGCACCACCTCTCGATGGTTCCTCTCATGCCTACCCAGTGGAACCGCCCGCGCAGCAGGAACTCCAGCTTCTTCCATCCGAAGTGCCCAGCTCCGTCGTGGTATGCCTCCAGTACCATAGCCGCGTCTCTTCTTGGCACCACTACTTGCCAGATCAGTTCATGCGTCCGGGAGTTAACCATTCTGCGGCACAACTTCCCCTTGTAAAGGAACAGTCGACTCTTCTCAGCCCACAGTTGCTTGGTCTCCTCCGGAGCGTCTGGGTCAAGGCGGGCATCTGGCTGAGTCAGCATCTCCTTTACCAGTCGGACGGCGGGGTCACTGTCTTGCGTTTCCGCCCAGTTGTAATGAGGTAAGGGGTTGAACGTAGCGGATTGCTTACCCCTTACACGGTGGGAATACTGGATAGTCCCATGACGGTGGAACGCGGGGAGTTCAACTTCTTCCAATTCCTCTGGATCTTCCCCTACGTCCGGTAGGTTTGGCATTCTGGACAGGGCATCCGCGTTGGTATTGGAGCGTCCTGCCCGGTATTTGATCGTGAACTCATAGTTGGACAGGCGGGCCATCCATCTCTGCTCCAGGGCACCGAGTCTTGCTGTATCCAGGTGTGTCAACGGGTTGTTATCCGTGTACACGATGAACCGGGAAGAGGCGAGGTAGTGCTTAAAGCGTTCGGTGACTGCCCACACCACTGCCAGGAACTCTAGCTTGAATAAGCTGTAATTCTCAGGGTTTCTTTCGGTGGGTCGCAGTTTTCGGCTGGCGTAAGCAATTACCCGTTCCTTCCCCTGCTGGATCTGGGACAGTACGGCTCCTAGCCCGATGTTACTTGCGTCGGTGTAGAGGATAAAGGGCTGGCTGTAATCAGGGTACGCCAGGATTTCATCTCCCGTGAGGGCCATCTTCAGCTGGCGGAAGGACTCTTCTTCCAACTTCTCCCATCTGAAGAGCGGCTTCTGGTTCTTGGCCTTCCTGGACTGGCCTATCAGGAGGTCCTGCATAGGAGCTGCCTTTTTGGTGAAACCGGGAATGAACCTTCGGTAGTAGCCTACCAACCCGAGGAACTGCCGCACTTCCTTTACGCTGGAGGGTCTTGGCCATTCCTTAATCGCGGTGATCTTATCAGGGTCGGGAGCCACCCCGTCAGCACTCACCACGTGTCCCAGGTACTGCACTTTTGGTTTTAGCAGGTGACACTTCGACGGTTTCACCTTCAGACCGTAGTTTGCCAGGGCTTCAAACACTTCCGCCAGGTGTTTCAGGTGGTCCTCGTAGGTTTTGGAATAAACTATAACATCGTCCAGGTACAGCAGGACCGTCTCAAAGTTCCGGTGTCCCAGACAGCATTCCATCAATCGTTGGAAGGTTCCTGGCGCGTTGCAGAGTCCGAACGGCATGCAGGTAAACTCGCTAAGTCCCATCGGGGTGGTGAATGCGGTCTTCTCCCGGTCCGCCTCTGCTACAGGAACCTGCCAGTACCCGCTAGTGAGATCCAAAGTAGAGAATAAGTTAGCAGATTTTAAAGCGGCCAAAGACTCCTCTATCCTTGGTAAGGGGTACGCATCTTTGTGTGTGATACGGTTGATTTTCCGGTAATCTACACACATTCTCATGGTGTTGTCTTTTTTTCTTAACCAAGACCAGTGGAGCTGCCCAGGGGCTACAGCTATCCCTGATTACCCCAGCCTCCTTCATGTCTCTAAGCATTCCCTTGGCGTGTTGGTAGTGTGCAGGGGGTACGGGTCGGTATCTCTCCTTTATGGGAGGATGGTCTCCCGTGGGGATATGATGTTCTACCCCCTTTACTCGCCCGAAGTCTAACGGGTGTTTACTAAACACTCTCTCGTACTCTTGAACCACCCGATAGACTCCCTGTTTCTGGTGTGCGGGAGTGGAGTCAGTACCCAAATGTAGTTGCTGACACCAGTCCTCCATTTGTTGCTTAGAGCCGTTACCTTCCTCTGGATGAGATGGAGGCAAGGGTTCCACAGACTGTACAGAATTTTGGTTGATGGTATACAATTTGGCTAGCGTGGCATACCGGGGCAGGTACACTTCCCTCTTCCCGATATTTATTATGCGAACGGGCACCCTCCCATGGCGTACATCAACCACCCCCCGTGCCGTCAAAATGGTGGGCCTACTATCTGAGTAGACTGGTTCTACCATTGCTTGGTAGTCTCTACCTCTTAGACCAATAGCTGCCCGGCACCAAATCATCATTTCACTTTTTGGGGGCATGGCAATAGGGAAAGGGTCACACATTCTCACGCTTCCAATCTCACCACCGGAGAGTTCCACCTGTTGCCGCCGCATCAGTGCCCGGATCTCTTTTTGGAGCACTCGCTGTTGGCCGGAGCTGGCGTTCTTGGCAACCTGCTGTAAAATGAAAATCACCTCTGCAAGACAATTTTCAATCACATTAGTTCCTAGAGTTATCTTTGGGTGACTCTCGCGCTTGTCAATGTCTACAATGATCAGTCCCTGTGCTGCCAGTTCGACTCTACCGACTTTAATGGTCATCTCTTTGAATCCGATCTGTGGCACGGGTTGACCATTGCTGGCGATGATACTCAAGTCGTCGTCAGGGTAGCGGGTTATATCCGAGTCATTGGTGACCTGTGACCCGGTGTCAAGTAGGGCACTCATAGGAATGCCATCCAGTACTACAGGCAAGACTGGACGTCCTCCCACGTATTTGTCACGCCAGTTCGATGGGCCTGGTGATCTTATTCCTAGGGGTTGGCCCTCTACCCCAGGTTGTGCCAGTTTAAAGGACAGTACCTTGTCATATGTCCGGGTTGATTGCAGCGGCGGCAGATGGGTTGTCCGTCCTCGTTGTATCGGTCGCTGGGTCTTCCTCTGGCCGGTGGGGTCCTCCTTGGTCGACGCCACGGGATGTCCTCCGGTCCGGATGCCAGCTGGATCTTCCCTGGAGCAGCAACCTGTAAAGACTGCACAGTTTGGGTTAGCGCAGCTACGCTTTTAGCTAGCTCTTGGACCTGATGGTGCAGGTCTGGAGCCGGGTCATTGTTCAAAGCCTGCGCATCAGCTCCCACAGGCCCTGCCGACAAGGGCGCCGCCTCCTGGTGGTAAGCGGTAGTAGGGCGCCTGTGGGCCACAACGCCACCCGGTGCCGGTTCTCGGAGCACCCGAATGGCTCTCTCCTTGAACTGTGCAAAGTCCAGATGAGGATCCTGTAAGGCCATTGCCCGCAACTGGGTTCGGTGGGCATTGCAATATAGTCCCTCTATAAATTGTTCGGTCAACAGCCTGTCCTCGTTTCCCACGCCGTCAGGGTCGGCCTGCTTAATGGCTCTCAGGGCCTCTTGTAGGTTTAGTGCATAGTCCCTTATATTCTCATGTGCTCGCTGTTTGCACCCGTAGAATCTAAGCTTGATCTCGGCTGAGGTACGGGTATCAAAGGTGTCCTTCAGCCGGGCTAGTATCTCTGCGACAGTCCTCCTCCTCCCAAGTGGCCAGGACTTTACCTCCCTTTGGGCTGCCCCTGTTAATTGAGCCACCAGGATGCTCACTTTTTGCTCTTCTGTGAGGGGGTACACCTGGAAGATGCTATCCAGCCTTTCTCTGAAGTCATTTAGGGTATGGGACTCCCCTGAGTACTGGGGTAGCCAGGCTGCCCCCGGGATGTAGGGCATGGTGAAAGGCATGACCGCAGCAGCGGTGGTGCTGGCGGTGACTGTGGCAGTGAAGCTCTCCTCCGTATCCGACATCCTCCTCCCCCCTAGTGGACCGTGGCCTACCTTGCGATGATCCTCTTCCGTAGGCCGCGGCTCCGCAGTGGATCGTCAGGGTTGAGGGCCTTCCGTCGCGCTCTTGTGACGTCGGCGTCTGCTGGGCTCCTTCCAGGACCTTACGCAACGTCCGGACGTGAGGCGGAGCTCCAGTTCTCGCGCGCTTTCGGAGTCCACGCCCCTCTCCTTCCCGCGCGGCGTCTTCAAGATGGCGTCCAACGGCGGGAAAACTCCACGGATGGCGGGAAGAAGGCAGAAGATGGCGTCCAACGGCGGGAAAACTCCACGGATGGCGGGAAGAAGGTAGAAGATGGCGTCGGATGGCGGGAATCTTCACCACAGGTAAGTTTAAAAGTCTCTTTTTCAGGCACGCAGGACCCGGTGGTTGCGGGCACGAAATCCTGCCGACTACGCCAAAAGTTGACGCGCCCCCTGGGCCTGTGCTGTGGTGCAGCGTTGCGCACGCGGGGAATACCCGGAGCCGGATCTGTTGGGGGTAGTAGTCCTCGTGGCGGTGACCCGGTCCGTGCCCAGGGTGTCAAACTAAATGGCAGTCTTTAGCAGTAGATGTTAGAGTGTTCGACTACGCCACCCATTGAATGCGGCTATGAAGCCGCCGCTGCAGGGCAGACCGCTGAGGCCGGTGGTACGGATGTGCAGCGTGGATGGTATAACCCCCAACGGGAGGGGTATGGCCTCAGGGCAGCCGACGTGAATGATGGGGTTAGCAGAGTTGCACGCAGGCACCAGGAACCACTCAGAGACGGTGCGGTGTAGTTCAGGGTCTTTACTGGTGGCAAAGGTAGACCCTCCCGGAGTACTGGCTAGCGATCGGGGCCTGGTCAGTCTGTGAGCAGATAGGATCTCCCCTGGCCAGGCGGAGTTGTAGGCCTCCCCAACTAATTGTACTCTTCTGGCTACCTTGCTAGAGGCGGGTAAAAGTAGCCCACGTCCCTGAGTGTACCGTGTGGTGCTCACCCGTATGGCCGGTGACTCGGGGCCTTCTGGTAGCTTCCGCTCCACGACGGCGGTGCTGGTCCCTTGCGTGTGACCGTGCCTTCGGGTTTCTGGGCCAGAGGACCTGAAATCCCCTGCCGGTCGGTTTCTGCTGCTGGGTAAGGATTAGTCCCCACAGCCTCGGACTCCGGGTCCAGTGAGAACTCTTCAATCAGGGCGAGCTCTACAGCTTCCAGCCCCTGACTCCTTTTAGCACTGCTCCCACTGAGCTCCTGATCTTTCTTTCCTTGCTTTTGCTACACTCCAGACCAGACTGTGTCTCTGTCTGGGACTCCTCTTCTTCTCCCTAACCCTGCCTCAGCCCTAGTTTTATATAGGGAAAGTTCTTCCCCTCCCAGGACTGGGCAGGAGGTGTGGCATGCATAGGATTCCTGACCAGGAGACCTCCCACCTGCTCTCAGACGTAATATTGCTATTACTGTGGAAACCAGACCCCTGGGGTGCCACACCCTTGTCCATGAGTGTGCCGTGTTCTGATCAGACAATAGTTTGTCACCTTTCTCGTTGCAGCCGCTATTGCTCCTTTCGTCAGTCCTTATACAAAATACACCGCCAACAAAGCTGTACCCTACAGTTACCCAGGTGAGAGAGGTTTCATGTCTCTGACTGATGGACCATATTAAAGGCACAAGCACCCAAGAATCGGAGTGTACGTCTATGGGCAAGAACCTTTGCTAGCTCCTGAAAAAAATGTAAAAAAAAAATTCTGGCAAATACAGTATTTTCTCACTTTTCTTTATTTTTAAAGCAGGTCAGCTCAGAAAATACCGGAAAAAGTGTAGGTCGTAGACAGCTGAATAAAATGACACCTTGATATCTGCGATCCGATGTGTTATTCCAGAGAAACCCACTTTTTTTTCTTAATATGTAAATGAGCTGTTAAGATCTATGGGAGGGACATAGCTCTCCCTGAGAATCTGCCTCCAGAGCTTCGTTTACCAGCATGAGACATGTAATGACTGACAGTCTGATCTCCTGATTTACATGTCTCACACTGGTAACCCCCCCTTTCATTTACAATAATCTCAGGAGGCAGATTCTCATGGAGATCTATGTCCCGCCCCTAGATCTTAACAGCTCATTTACATATAAAGGATAATGTGTATTTCTCTGGAATAATACATCGGATCACAGAGATCAAGGTATCATTTTATTCAGCTTCCTATGACCTACATGGCCATATAGATGCCCAGATCCTACTGACAGATGCCCTTTAATGTGCTGCACGTATCATACACCATACAACATGAGATTCCCTCTTTGCAGGCTGGGAGGCAGTAAGATTCCAACGTACTTAATTGTTTCATTAATGTGTTTTTCTATCAGTTCCTGTTCGGGATGACGGGAACATGCCGGATATCCCCAGCCATCCCTGAGACGAAGTTGGGCCTAACTTGCATTGGCTGAAGAACCTGTAATTGTGAAGACCCCGTCTGTGTCTCCTTAGCCACCTTCTATCGACTCGTTAGGTCTGATGGTCACACATTGCACCGCGTCAGCCAGGAATGCCGACATAGGAGTCAATTATTCTTCTGGAAGAGCGATGTGTAAAGGACGTATGCTTCTCCAGAATTACCGCCTAGTATTGTATCATTAACACAATAAACCTACTTTCCCAATAGAACGCGCTCTACGTTTTTCTGTCCCCCCTTTGAGCTAGTGGAGGGCAGAGATTGTTCCACAGAAAGTTTAGAAACTTTCTGCATATCCCTCCATTAGAGAAAACGGGCCATTGCCTCCAAAAGGTTAAAGCGCCACTCCAGAGTTTTCTTTATTTCTTTGCTGGGGTGGTGCTTAAAATCCAAGCCCCCTGTCTTCTATCTACTTTCGCTGCCTCTCCTGCAGTTTGTGACCTGCCAGTTGCTCCAGTGTTTCATGGAGCGGCGCCGAGTCTCATAGACTTGTATTCAGAGCTTGTGACCATTACTTCCAGCCAATCAGAAGCTGCGCTCACAAGATGGCGCCGTTCTTCTTGCTGCAAACCCTGCGGGTGGCACATCCCGTCACAGGGTCCAATATTTGCTGTAATATATAGATATGTGAATGATCTGCTCTGTGCAATAGTGGATTTTAAAGTGTTTTGTTTTTTTTTCATCTCTGGGACCTTTTTTTTTTTTCTTCCTCACTTTATTTATACTTGGGGCTAAAAATAATTTTTGCAATTGAGTTTTACACACTTTACTTTGATGTGGTCATAAATTAGTTAAGAATGTAAAAAATAAAAATAAAAAAAAAAAGCGGAAAAATTCTCTGCGGCCTACCAGAATTAGCTCACTGATGGGTTCTCAGTTACCTCGTTCTGCAGTGAGAAATAAACAGAGGCCATTTGTTACTGAAACCTAATTGCAAAAATGAATTCTAGCCTCAAATACATGCATTTAAGTAAAAGAAAATTATAGCCAGCCACGTGAGGATTTTTCATATAGCATAGTGAATCCGATCATTGTACACTGCTCAAAAAACTAAAGGGAACACTGAAATAGCACATCCTAGATCTGAATGAATGAAATCTTCTCATTGAATACTTTGTTCTGTAGAAAGTTGAATGTGCTGACAACAAAATCACACAAAAATCATCAATGGAAATCACATTTATTAACCAATGGAGGCCTGGATTTGGAGTCACCCCCAAAATTAAAGTGGAAAAACACACTACAGGCTGATCCAACTTTGATGTAATGTCCTTAAAACAAGTCAAAATGAGGTTCAGTATTGTGTGCGGCCTCCACGTGCCTGTATGACCTCCCTACAACGCCTGGGCATGCTCCTGATGAGGCTCAGTATTGTGTGTGACCTCCAGGTGCCTGTATGACCTCCCTACAACGCCTGGGCATGCTCCTGATGAGGCTGAGTATTGTGTGTGGCCTCCATGTGCCTGTATGACCTCCCTACAACGCCTGGGCATGCTCCTGATGAGGCCAGTATTGTGTGTGGCCTCCACTTGCCTGTATGACCTCCCTACAACGCCTGGGCATGCTCCTGATGAGGCTCAGTATTGTGTGTGGCCTCCACGTGCCTGTATGACCTCCCTACAACGCCTGGGCATGCTCCTGATGAGGCTCAGTATTGTGTGTGACCTCCAGGTGCCTGTATGACCTCCCTACAACGCCTGGGCATGCTCCTGATGAGGCTGAGTATTGTGTGTGGCCTCCATGTGCCTGCATGACCTCCCTACAACGCCTGGGCATGCTCCTGATGAGGCCAGTATTGTGTGTGGCCTCCACTTGCCTGTATGACCTCCCTACAACGCCTGGGCATGCTCCTGATGAGGCTCAGTATTGTGTGTGGCCTCCACGTGCCTGTATGACCTCCCTACAACGCCTGGGCATGCTCCTGATGAGGCTCAGTATTGTGTGTGGCCTCCACGTGCCTGTATGACCTCCCTACAACACCTGGGCATGCTCCTGATGAGGCTGAGTATTGTGTGTGGCCTCCACGTGCCTGTATGACCTCCCTACAACGCCTGGGCATGCTCCTGATGAGGCTGAGTATTGTGTGTGGCCTCCACGTGCCTGTATGACCTCCCTACAATGCCTGGGCATGCTCCTGATGAGGCTGAGTATTGTGTGTGGCCTCCACGTGCCTGTATGACCTGCCTACAACGCCTGGGCATGCTCCTGATGAGGCTCAGTATTGTGTGTGGCCTCCACGTGCCTGTATGGCCTCCCTACAACGCCTGGGCATGCTCCTGATGAGGCTCAGTATTGTGTGTGGCCTCCACGTGCCTGTATGACCTCCCTACAACGCCTGGGCATGCTCCTGATGAGGCTCAGTATTGTGTGTGGCCTCCACGTGCCTGTATGACCTCCCTACAACGCCTGGGCATGCTCCTGATGAGGCTGAGTATTGTGTGTGGCCTCCACGTGCCTGTATGACCTCCCTACAACACCTGGGCATGCTCCTGATGAGGCTGAGTATTATGTGTGGCCTCCACGTGCCTGTATGACCTCCCTACAACGCCTGGGCATGCTCCTGATGAGGCTGAGTATTGTGTGTGGCCTCCATGTGCCTGTATGACCTCCTACAATGCCTGGGCATGCTCCTGATGAGGCTGAGTATTGTGTGTGGCCTCCACGTGCCTGTATGACCTCCCTACAATGCCTGGGCATGCTCCTGATGAGGCTGAGTATTGTGTGTGGCCTCCACGTGCCTGTATGACCTCCCTACAATGCCTGGGCATGCTCCTGATGAGGCTGAGTATTGTGTGTGGCCTCCACGTGCCTGTATGACCTCCCTACAACGCCTGGGCATGCTCCTGATGAGGCTGAGTATTGTGTGTGGCCTCCACGTGCCTGTATGACCTCCCTACAACGCCTGGGCATGCTCCTGATGAGGCTGAGTATTGTGTGTGGCCTCCACGTGCCTGTATAACCTCCCTACAACGCCTGGGCATGCTCCTGATGAGGCTGAGTATTGTGTGTGGCCTCCACGTGCCTGTATGACCTCCCTACAACGCCTGGGCATGCTCCTGATGAGGCTCAGTATTGTGTGTGGCCTCCACGTGCCTGTATGGCCTCCCTACAACGCCTGGGCATGCTCCTGATGAGGCTGAGTATTGTGTGTGCCCTCCACGTGCCTGTATGACCTCCCTACACCGCCTGGGCATGCTCCTGATGAGACTGAGTATTGTGTGTGGCCTCCACGTGCCTGTATGACCTCCCTACAATGCCTGGGCATGCTCCTGATGAGGCTGAGTATTGTGTGTGGCCTCCACGTGCCTGTATGACCTCCCTACACCGCCTGGGCATGCTCCTGATGAGGCTCAGTATTGTGTGTGGCCTCCACGTGCCTGTATGACCTCCCTACAACGCCTGGGCATGCTCCTGATGAGGCTGAGTATTGTGTGTGGCCTCCACGTGCCTGTATGACCTCCCTACAACGCCTGGGCATGCTCCTGATGAGGCTGAGTATTGTGTGTGGCCTCCACGTGCCTGTATGACCTCCCTACAACGCCTGGGCATGCTCCTGATGAGGCTGAGTATTGTGTGTGGCCTCCACGTGCCTGTATGACCTCCCTACAACGCCTGGGCATGCTCCTGATGAGGCTGAGTATTGTGTGTGGCCTCCACGTGCCTGTATGACCTCCCTACAACGCCTGGGCATGCTCCTGATGAGGTTGCGGATGGTCTCCTGTGGGATCCTGGACTAAAGCATCCGCCAACTCCTGGACAGTCTGTGGTGCAACGTGACGTTGGTGGATGGAGTGAGACATGATGTCCCAGATGTGCTCAATCAGATTCAGGTCTGGAGAACGGGCGGGTCAGTCCATAGCTTCAATGCCTTCATCTTGCAGGAACTGCTGACACACTCCAGCCACATGAGGTCTGGCATTGTCCTGCATTAGGAGGAACCCAGGGCCAACCGCACCAGCATATGGTCTCATAAGGGGTCTGAGGATCTCATCTCGGTACCTAATGGCAATCAGGCTACCTCTGGCGAGCACATGGGGGGCTGTGCGGTCCTCCAAAGAAATGCCACCCCACACCATTACTGACCCACTGCCAAACCGGTCATGCTGAAGGATGTTGCAGGCAGCAGATCGCTCTCCACGGCGTCTCCAGACTCTGTCACGTCTGTCACATGTGCTCAGTGTGAACCTGCTTTCATCTGTGAAGAGCACAGGGCGCCAGTGGCGATTCTGCCAATCCTGGTGTTCTGTGGCAAATGCCAAGCGTCCTGCACGGTGTTGGGCTGTGAGCACAACCCCCATCTGTGGACTTCGGGCCCTCATACCACCCTCATGGAGTCGGTTTCTAACCGTTTGTGCAGACACATGCACATTTGTGGCCTGCTGGAGGTCATTTTGCAGGGCTCTGGCAGTGCTCCTCCTGTTCCTCCTTGCACAAAGGCGGAGGTAGCAGTCCTTCTGCTGGGTTGTTGCCCTCCTACGGCCCCCTCCACGCCTCCTGGTGTACTGGCCTGTCTCCTGGTAGCGCCTCCAGCCTCTGGACTCTACGCTGACAGACACAGCAAACCTTCTTACCACAGCTCACATTGATGTGCCATCCTGGAGGAGATCCCACAGGAGACCATCTGCACCCTCATCAGGAGCATGCCCAGGCGTTGTAGGGAGGTCATACAGGCACGTGGAGGCCACACACAATACTCAGCCTCATCAGGAGCATGCCCAGGCATTGTAGGAGGTCATACAGGCACATGGAGGCCACACACAATACTCAGCCTCATCAGGAGCATGCCCAGGCGTTGTAGGGAGGTCATACAGGCACGTGGAGGCCACACACAATACTCAGCCTCATCAGGAGCATGCCCAGGCGTTGTAGGGAGGTCATACAGGCACATGGAGGCCACACACAATACTCAGCCTCATCGGGAGCATGCCCAGGCGTTGTAGGGAGGTCATACGGGTACGTGGAGACCACACACAATACTCAGCCTCATCAGGAGCATGCCCAGGCGTTGTAGGGAGGTCATACAGGCACGTGGAGGCCACACACAATACTCAGCCTCATCAGGAGCATGCCCAGGCGTTGTAGGGAGGTCATACAGGCACTTGGAGGCCACACACCATACTGAGCCTCATCAGGAGCATGCCCAGGCGTTGTAGGGAGGTCATACAGGCACGTGGAGGCCACACACAATACTCAGCCTCATCAGGAGCATGCCCAGGCGTTGTAGGGAGGTCATACAGGCACGTGGAGGCCACACACCATACTGAGCCTCATCAGGAGCATGCCCAGGCGTTGTAGGGAGGTCATACAGGCACGTGGAGGCCACACACAATACTCAACCTCATCAGGAGCATGCCCAGGCGTTGTAGGGAGGTCATACAGGCACGTGGAGGCCACACACAATACTCAGCCTCATCAGGAGCATGCCCAGGCATTGTAGGGAGGTCATACAGGCACGTGGAGGCCACACACAATACTCAGCCTCATCAGGAGCATGCCCAGGCATTGTAGGGAGGTCATACAGGCACATGGAGGTCACACACAATACTGAGCCTCATCAGGAGCATGCCCAGGCGTTGTAGGGAGGTCATACAGGCAAGTGGAGGCCACACACAATACTGGCCTCATCAGGAGCATGCCCAGGCGTTGTAGGGAGGTCATACAGGCACATGGAGGCCACACAATACTCAGCCTCATCAGGAGCATGCCCAGGCGTTGTAGGGAGGTCATACCAGCACGTGGAGGCCACACACAATACTCAGCCTCATCATGAGCATGCCCAGGCGTTGTAGGGAGGTCATACAGGCACATGGAGGCCACACACAATACTGAGCCTCATAAGGAGCATGCCCAGGCGTTGTAGGGAGGTCATACAGGCACGTGGAGGCCACACACAATACTCAGCCTCATCAGGAGCATGCCCAGGCGTTGTAGGGAGGTCATACAGGCACGTGGAGGCCACACACAATACTCAGCCTCATCAGGAGCATGCCCAGGCGTTGTAGGGAGGTCATACAGGCACGTGGAGGCCACACACAATACTCAGCCTCATCAGGAGCATGCCCAGGCGTTGTAGGGAGGCCATACAGGCACGTGGAGGCCACACACAATACTCAGCCTCATCAGGAGCATGCCCAGGTGTTGTAGGGAGGTCATACAGGCACGTGGAGGCCACACACAATACTGAGCCTCATCAGGAGCATGCCCAGGCGTTGTAGGGAGGTCATACAGGCACGTGGAGGCCACACACAATACTCAGCCTCATCAGGAGCATGCCCAGGCATTGTAGGGAGGTCATACAGGCACGTGGAGGCCACACACAATACTCAGCCTCATCAGGAGCATGCCCAGGCGTTGTAGGGAGGTCATACAGGCACGTGGAGGCCACACACAATACTGAGCCTCATCAGGAGCATGCCCAGGCGTTGTAGGGAGGTCATACAGGCACGTGGAGGCCACACACAATACTCAGCCTCATCAGGAGCATGCCCAGGCGTTGTAGGGAGGTCATACAGGCACGTGGAGGCCACACACAATACTCAGCCTCATCAGGAGCATGCCCAGGCGTTGTAGGGAGGTCATACAGTCACGTGGAGGCCACACACCATACTGAGCCTCATCAGGAGCATGCCCAGGCGTTGTAGGGAGGTCATACAGGCACGTGGAGGCCACGCACAATACTCAACCTCATCAGGAGCATGCCCAGGCGTTGTAGGGAGGTCATACAGGCACGTGGAGGCCACACACAATACTCAGCCTCATCAGGAGCATGCCCAGGCATTGTAGGGAGGTCATACAGGCACGTGGAGGCCACACACAATACTCAGCCTCATCAGGAGCATGCCCAGGCGTTGTAGGGAGGTCATACAGGCACATGGAGGCCACACACAATACTGAGCCTCATAAGGAGCATGCCCAGGCGTTGTAGGGAGGTCATACAGGCACGTGGAGGCCACACACAATACTCAGTCTCATCAGGAGCATCCCCAGGCGTTGTAGGGAGGTCATACAGGCACGTGGAGGCCAAACACAATTCTCAGCATCATCAGGAGCATGCCCAGGTGTTGTAGGGAGGTCATACAGGCACGTGGAGGCCACACACAATACTGAGCCTCATCAGGAGCATGCCCAGGCGTTGTAGGGAGGACATACAGGCACATGGAGGTCACACACAATACTGAGCCTCATCAGGAGCATGCCCAGGCGTTGTAGGGAGGTCATACAGGCAAGTGGAGGCCACACACAATACTGGCCTCATCAGGAGCATGCCCAGGCGTTGTAGGGAGGTCATACAGGCACATGGAGGCCACACAATACTCAGCCTCATCAGGAGCATGCCCAGGCGTTGTAGGGAGGTCATACCAGCACGTGGAGGCCACACACAATACTCAGCCTCATCAGGAGCATGCCCAGGCGTTGTAGGGAGGTCATACAGGCACATGGAGGTCACACACAATACTGAGCCTCATCAGGAGCATGCCCAGGCGTTGTAGGGAGGTCATACAGGCAAGTGGAGGCCACACACAATACTGGCCTCATCAGGAGCATGCCCAGGCGTTGTAGGGAGGTCATACAGGCACATGGAGGCCACACAATACTCAGCCTCATCAGGAGCATGCCCAGGCGTTGTAGGGAGGTCATACCAGCACGTGGAGGCCACACACAATACTCAGCCTGATCAGGAGCATGCCCGGGCGTTGTAGGGAGGTCACACAGGCACGTGGAGGCCACACACAATACTGAGCCTCATCAGGAGCATGCCCAGACGTTGTAGGGAGGTCATACAGGCACGTGGAGGCCACACACAATACTGAGCCTCATCAGGAGCATCCCCAGGCGTTGTAGGGAGGTCATACAGGCACGTGGAGGCCACACACAATACTGAGCCTCATCAGGAGCATGCCCAGGCGTTGTAGAGAGGTCACACAGGCACGTGGAGGCCACACACAATACTGAGCCTCATCAGGAGCATGCCCAGACGTTGTAGGGAGGTCATACAGGCACGTGGAGGCCACACACAATACTGAGCCTCATCAGGAGCATCCCCAGGCATTGTAGGGAGGTCATACAGGCACATGGAGGCCACACACAATACTCAGCCTCATCAGGAGCATGCCCAGGCGTTGTAGGGAGGTCATACAGGCACATGGAGGCCACACACAATACTGAGCCTCATCAGGAGCATGCCCAGGCGTTGTAGGGAGGTCATACAGGCATGTGGAGGCCACACACAATACTCAGTCTCATCAGGAGCATGCCCAGGCGTTGTAGGGAGGTCACACAGGCACGTGGAGGCCACACACAATACTGAGCCTCATCAGGAGCATGCCCAGGCGGTGTAGGGAGGCCATACAGGCACGTGGAGGCCACACACAATACTCAGCCTCATCAGGAGCATGCCCAGGCATTGTAGGGAGGTCATACAGGCACGTGGAGGCCACACACAATACTCAGCCTCATCAGGAGCATGCCCAGGCATTGTAGGGAGGTCATACAGGCACGTGGAGGCCACACACAATACTCAGCCTCATCAGGAGCATGCCCAGGCGTTGTAGGGAGGTCATACCGGCACGTGGAGGCCACACACAATACTCAGCCTCATCAGGAGCATGCCCAGGCGTTGTAGGGAGGTCATACCGGCACGTGGAGGCCACACACAATACTCAGCCTCATCAGGAGCATGCCCAGGCGTTGTAGGGAGGTCATACAGGCACGTGGAGGCCACACACAATACTGAGCCTAATTTTGACTTGTTTTAAGGACATTACATCACAGTTGGATCATCCTGTAGTGTGTTTTTCCACTTTAGTTTTGGGGGTGACTCCAAATCCAGGCCTCCATTGGTTAATAAATGTGATTTCCATTGATGATTTTTGTGTGATTTTGTTGTCAGCACATTCAGCTTTGTACAGAACAAAGTATTCAGTGAGAAGATTTCATTCATTCAGATCCAGGATGGGTTATTTCAGTGTTCCCTTTAGTTTTTTGAGCAGTGTATATATAACTTTTTTTTACAGAAAATAAATGAAGTGTTCTTTCTCGTGATGTATAGCCATCAGGAGGAAGGTTAGAAATGATCATAAAGGAGTCGCAATATACAGAAGTTTAGATGGCCTCCATGAAATGCGCAGACACACGGACGCTGTACGTTTACTGCACAGAAAAACATTACATCCACATAGAAAAGTATAAAACCAGGATCTGATCCTTTCTCATAGTATTGAAATAGCGGACAGATAAATGGCTGAAATAACGGGGCACATCAGAGGTGAAATGTCTCAGACAAACCAGTTGGGGGCAGCAGGAGGCCAATCATGGAATGCAGCATAGACGTCACAGCGAGGCGCACCATCCGCACACAATCCGGGTGCAGAGACGCCGGCCGCATTCTTCCATTAAAGGCACAGCGTCTCCAGTAATCACATTTTTAGTTTTATGTATCAATCAAAATCCGGGCTGGAAAACTTTGTGTACTGCAGGATCTTGTCTCGTGGGCTGAGAGGACGCCAGCTCAGATTAAGCTCCTCGTCTCCGTCACACAAATAATCCTCTTCAATCTTAACCCGGAACAGAGCGACAAAGATGTGAGTGATGGCGGGATGAAATCCAGGAGTTACATTAATGTGCCCTATTGATTCTGCTTGGTGGGTGTACGACCACCGATCGGCAGAACAGTTGGACGTCCGACCACTGCGTTATTCCTTCCCTATGGAATGTGCTTGGCTTTTTCTGGTGGAACCAAAGAGAATGAAGGAAGCGGCAGTCGGGCGTCCAAATTTTTGCAATTGAATAATCTCATGACATTGACATAGATCCTACACCACGTCCATCCATATATCGTGTGATCGCGGCACTGCTGGATATATTCTTCTTGATCGAAGTGATGATCATTCAAAATATCCCTCCGCTGACTGGTACGTCCATTATTGGGTCTCCGAACAATGGAGACTGGGGTAGCGGAAGGGATTCAGCGCTGGGCTTAGGGATGGTAAGAACTGTGCACATAAGGGAAAAGTTTTCTAAACGGGACAACCCCTTTTACATAAAAAAAATAATACATTTCCAAGTTACAATGAAATGTGAAAACAATACCCCAAAAAGTAATGTCATAAGTTGCAGGTTTTGGGTTCTTGTTCACAATTTTTGGAACATTTGGAATTTTTGTGGGATGTTAAAAAGTCATTCAAAACTACAGCTTTGAAATCAATATTGAAGGTCGGGTCAATGAATGAACCAAAGTCAGAGGGTCACTTTGAAAATAAACTAGCCCTTGTACAGCTCTGTTGTGGGAAAGATATAAAAAGTTATGGCTCTTGGAAGAAGGGAAGAAAAAAATGAAAGTGCAAGAAGAAAGTTAATCCCAAAGATCTTTATAGTTGAAAGCGAGGTTGGACATTGTTGTCGAGACTGGAAGGTGACTAATGTCTTATATAACATTTCAGTAAAAGTCTAAGGCCAGGGCACCGCTATCAGTAATTTTTCTCAGGAGTGGAAGCCCCCAAACCAGGTGAGGAACAATCAGAGAAAAGGTAGAATAGAAACAAGTCACCAATACTGCATTTACCACCCACTCCTGAGAAAAAATACTGACCGAATACTGATAGTGGGGCCGCGGCCTTATAGTCCTAGTGGTCGGTGTGAAAACTGCAATTTCTTATTTTAATACAGGTTGTGATTTGTTTTGTTTTTTTTTCCATAACGTAACCCCCTTCACACCATGGTCATTTTACGTTTTTTTTTTTCCCTCCCCTTCTTCCAAGCAAGAGCCATAACTTGATTTTTCCATCAATATGGCCATGTGGGGCTTGTGTTCTGCAGGACAAGTTGTACTTTTGAACAACACCATTGATTTTACCATATAGAGTACTGGACAATGAGGGGAAAAAAATCTAAGTTCGATGAAATTGCAAAAAAAAAGTGCAATTCCACAACTGTTTCTGTTTTCATTTACCATGTTCACTATATGGTAAAACTGACCTAGCAATAATAAATCTTTATTTTTATATAGCGCTAATATATTCCGCAGCACTTTACAGACATTATCATCACTGTCCCCATTAAGGCTCACAATCTACATTGCCTATCAGTCTTTGGAGTGTAGGAGGAAACCAGAGAATCCAGAAAACCCACGCAAACACGGGGAGAACATACAAACTCCTTGCAGATATTGTCCTTGCTGGGATTTGAACCCAGGACCCCAGTGCTGCAAGGCTTCAGTGCTAACCACTGAGCCACAGTTCCGCCGGTCGGGGTACTTCTGCTGTGAGCAGCCGGGAGATGACCGGCTAGCACAGGGTGAGCGTGGGAGCGGGTGAGAATGTGAGGGTGAGCGTGGGAGCGTGTGAGGGTGAGCATTGGAGGGTGAGCATGGGAGCGTGTGAGGGTGAGCGTGGGAGCGGGTGAGGGTGAGCATTGGAGGGTGAGCATGGGAGCGTGTGAGGGTGAGCGTGGGAGCGGGTGAGGGTGAGAATGTGAGGGTGTGAGCGTGAGCGGGTGTGAGGGTGAGCGTGGGAGCGTGTGAGGGTGAGCATTGGAGGGTGAGCATGGGAGCGTGTGAGGGTGAGCGTGTGAGGGTGTGCGTGTGAGCGTGAGTGGGTGAGGGTGAGTGTCCGAGGGTGAGCGTGGGAGCGTGTGAGGGTGAGCGTGTGAGCGTGTGCGGGTGAGCGTGTGAGGGTGATCCGCTAACGGCCGCCATCTTGTTCTGAAATCCCGCATCGCTGATTGGCCGCGGCCTGACCAATCAGTGACGTGGGATTTCCTGGACAGACAGACAGACAGACGGGATACGACAATTATATATATTAGATATATAGATAGATAGATTTATTTTTTTTTCTTCATTTTAAATTTTTTTCCCCCACTTTATTTAATTGTCCTCTTTGGAGACTTGCAGCTGCAATCGTCTGATCACCTGTGCTATACATAGCAGGGCTTCAGCCCTGCTGTGTATAGCAGAAATCACTATCTCCTATGAACACTGGCCACGAGCCGGCGTTCACATGAGATTCACAATGACAGGCACAGCGGTCTTCTGCTGACTCCATGCTATCATGACAACACATCAGCACCCCACGATCACGTGACAGGGGAGCCGATGGGTGGGATTTATGATGTCCTTCCAGCCTGCGCGTGTTAAATCCCTTGTTAGAGATTGACAGTAGGATTTAACTGGTTAACAACCGCGGGTGGAGCTCCATTCCATTTGCGGCTGTTAAAGGCACAGGATGACTGATTACATCAGCCATCATGTGCAGCGAAAGATGCAGGTTCAGCGTGTGAGCCCGCATCAAAGGCAAAGTAAATATAAGTCATGGGTCGGGAAGGGGTTAAAATCTACATGCAATACAAAGACCTGATGGAACAATTAGGTGATTTTCTGACACATTCCCTTTAAGGGAAGCACCTATATTCTGCATTGCTTTACCTGCGCTAAAAGTGGCTCTGATGGAAGAAGTGATGGACTTATTTTTTTTCCATGGTCTTTCTCCTCTTTGAACTTTCTCCTTCTTTTAGCTGGTGGTCCTTCTACAAGAGATGGGCTTTCTGGACTTGTAGCCTCTAAGCCAAGGGGAGGTCCGCCGCTTAGACACTTGGATAAGTCCTCATTAGCTGGGAGTTCGTTTTCAGAGTTTATCGGGGTGGGTGTATTGCAAGCTTGGGTGCCTTCATCCTGTAAAAAAAAAAAAATCACGAGAACTTAGAAAATGTCTAGAAATCGATTACAAATTAGTTCATAACGCGCCTGTCGTTTCAGGTAACTTTTCAGAATAATCTGTCGTCTGTACATGAAGAGAAACAGTTTCTGGCCGTGAGGTCACTTGCACCCTCTCTGCGGGCTCTAGCTCTAATTTTCTCTCTGAGCTATTGGATGGACTAGCTGCTATGATATTTCATATGTACAGCACACACACAGATGATGGATTCCTGCTTCTTTCTCTGCAGTACAGACCGAGAGGAGCAGCAGCATTTAGGACATTATACAGCTGTACTAAGCAGTGTAGCTGTGAATCCAGCATTGGAGTGAAGTAGTCTCCTATGCACAGCACAATCAGAGAGAGGGAGTCCTACTTTTGTAGTACAGACCGAGAGGAACAGCAGCATTGAGGTAGGGCATTGTACAGCTGTGAATCCAGCATTGGAGTGAAGTAGTCTCCTATACAGAGCACACAGAGACAGGGATTCCTGCTTTTGTAGTACAGACCAAGAGGAACAGCAGCATTTAGGTAGGGCAGTATTAAGCAGTGTAGCTGTGAATCCAGCATTGGAGTGAATTAGTCTCCTATGCACAGCACAAGCAGAGAGAGGGAGTCCTACTTTTGTAGTACAGACCAAGAGGAACAGCAGCATTTAGGTAGGGCAGTATTAAGCAGTGTAGCTGTGAATCCAGCATTGGAGTGAATTATTCTACTATATAGAGCACACAGAGAGAGGGAGTCCTACTTTTGTAGTACAGACCAAGAGGAACAGCAGCATTGAGGTAGGGCATTGTACAGCTGTGAATCCAGCATTGGAGTGAAGCAGTCTCCTATGCACAGCACACGCAGAGGGATTCCTGCTTCTGTAGTACAGACCAAAAGGAGCAGCAGCATTTAAGACATTATACAGGACTACTGAGCAGTGTAGCTGTGAATCCAGCATTGGAGTGAGAAAAACCAGTCTCACCGTGTGGAGAGATGACAGGGAGGAGGAGCAGGTATACATTAGGACAGGCGGCAGCCTGATGAAAGGCTACTCAAAACGGAGCAGCATTGTGACCAAGCATAACTAATCTGCTCGCTCCACCTGACAGGTTTACAATGGGGACACGAACAGAAGCGGGGATAAATAAGGCATTCTGCTCAGTGAGCCTCCAGGCTTTCTTCCTCCTGGTCTATGTCCTATTCAGGTGCAGTGAGTAGATCAGTTTGCAATGCTGCTCCTCGGCCCGGCATGTTGAGACACATCTGGAGCAGCGTTTCTTCAGGCTGCAGCCAGTCTTTTATCAACAGAAAGCTTACCAGGTGACAGGTTTCGCCCGATAAAACTAGAAGAGACTCGAGGTGAAAATATCAAAACATATGTTTTATTGACAAAATAAATAATTAATAAGTATTAATAATCACAACGAAATCGTAGAGCTGACTGCTAACAGTGGCTGTACTCGTGGTATCGTATACACAGTTATGCTTTCCTATTTTGGAACAGCTCCAATGAATAATAAATACAGTGCTTTTCCCAACAACGGGACACAACGTCCTAATCAATTTTATCAAATGCTGACAGTACAAATCAGCCAGATCGTTGGCACACACAAAATTAGGCTCCAAGTAAATGTAAGTATTTGATCTAAGAATGTACACATAATGTCACGCCAGGTGAGTGAAGGAACAAGTGTACAATGACGGGAAGGGGGGGAAGGGAGCCCAACAACTAGGGAAAGGGGAAGTGGAGAACCCTTGGCAGATCTAATATCACCTGGCCTACCCTATCATCCCTATATAGGTTCCACACCTGTTGCCAAGCAGGACCCTAAACCCTGAATGTCCCTAGAGATAGGCACTAGATATGGAGGGGATGGGGTGAACACTAGTCAGTCCCCACTATAAACTAAAGACAACAGGGTAGACAAACAAAGGGGATACACTTAGCTTTTGTGTAGGATAATAAAAATTTGAGCTTGACATTACGATATTGCAGAACGATCTGGGTAAGATGACTGAATGGGCAAACACTTGGCAGATGAGGTTTAATGTAGATAAATGTAGAATAATGCACCTAGGATGGAGTAATCCTGTTGCTGCATACACATTAAATGGAGTATACTCAGGACTACAGAACAGGAGAAGGACTTGGTTATTCTGGTTACAAGTAAGCTGAGCAGCAGTACTCAATGTCAGGCAGCAGCCGCAAAAGCGAACAAGATTTTAGGATGTATAAAATGAGAAATGAAATCCCACGATCCCAAGGTACTGTTACCCCTTTATAAATCACTGGGGGGGCCACATCTGGAATATGGGATCCAGTTTTGGGTTCCACATTTTAAAAAGGATATTCAGAAGTTAGAGTCAGTTCAAAGGCGGCAACTAGATTATTACAAGGGATTATCTCATCAGGAGCATGCCCAGACATTGTCAGGAGGCTACAGACACGTGGGGCCAGACATTTATCTTTCACGTCACTGTAAACATTTCTATAACATCATTTGTTATTATTCTCTACTTCAAAATCCATTCTGAAAAAGTCCTATAAATACCAAAATGCGCAAACAAAAGATATCATAGGCAGAAAATGGGAAGATAAACAGCAAAAGAAGTAATTGTTAAAGCAAATCTAATAGAAATGTTAATTATTATTTTTTTTTAGTTCTTCAAACCCGATTGGCTTCTTTCTGGCGTCGCTTTATAAAGAGAAAGTTTTGCAAGAAGAAGCAGATGTTCCCCAGGTAAGTCGTTACTGATACAACGCTGTTACATTGCCTTATACCAATGTTCCCAGCCGGCAGCTCTATGCTGGTGTCAGAACTACAACTCCCAGAATAGCATAAAGAGCCGTAGATTGGGGAGAAGTGCCCGACACAATCAGTGGTAAAACTCCAGAAGAGTAATTTACAGGACCGACCTGAATGATACAAGGATCCTGGTAGATGATGGAGGAGGAACTCTCTGAAGTGACATGTGAGATGGACACTTCAAAGGGCATTTAAATATTTTTGTCACATTTTTCACAAAATGCAGAACGCCTATATCCACAATATACTTTCCTCACTCTTTCATACCTGTTGGGCAACAATATTACTTGTTTTTATTAGGAATCATTTATTGATCATTTGTTCACACATGTAACTAAAACAACCTACAAATGGTTGATGAACTTGATGAAGAAAATTATAATATTATAATCAATTATCTTTTGATTTTCAGTCTTGGGACGTCTGGCTAAAGTGACATTGAAAGTTCTTTATTACATCATTAGTCATAAATCAAGTGTGATGAAAAGACTCTGCAGTACAGCCCTCTATGTCTCCGCCGTTCAGTCCTCTATGTCTCCGCCGTACAGCCCTCTATGTCTCTGCCGTACAGCCCTCTATGTCTCCGCCGTACAGCCCTCTATGTCTCTGCCATACAGCCCTCTATGTCTCCGCCGTACAGCCCTCTATGTCTCCGCCATACAGTCCTCTATGTCTCCGCCATACAGTCCTCTATGTCTCTTCCGTACAGTCCTCTATGTCTCTGCCGTACAGCCCTCTATGTCTCCTCTGTACAGTCCTCTATGTCTCTGCCGTACAGCCCTCTATGTCTCCTCTGTACAGTCCTCTATGTCTCTGCCATACAGCCCTCTATGTCTCTGCCGTACAGCCCTCTATGTCTCCACCGTACAGCCCTCTATGTCTCCGCCGTACAGCCCTCTATGTCTCCACCATACAGCCCACTAAGTCTCCGCCGTACAGCCCTCTATGTCTCTGCCGTACAGCCCTCTATGTCTCCGCCGTACAGCCCTCTATGTCTCCTCCATACCACCCTTTATGTCTCCGCCATACAGCCCTCTATGTCTCCGCCGTACAGCCCTCTATGTCTCCACCATACAGCCCACTAAGTCTCCGCCGTACAGCCCTCTATGTCTCCTCCATACCGCCCTCTATGTCTCCGCTGTACAGTCCTCTATGTCTCCTCCATACCGCCCTCTATGTCTCCACCATACCGCCCTCTATGTCTCCGCTGTACAGCCCTCTATGTCTCCGCCATACCGCCCTCTATGTCTCCGCTGTACAGTCCTCTATGTCTCCTCCATACCACCCTTTATGTCTCCGCCATACAGCCCACTAAGTCTCCGCCGTACAGCCCTCTATGTCTCCGCCATACCGCCCTCTATGTCTCCGCTGTACAGTCCTCTATGTCTCCTCCATACCACCCTTTATGTCTCCGCCATACAGCCCTCTATGGCTCCACTGTACAGCCCTCTATGTCTCCACCGTACAGCCCTCTATGTCTCCACCATACAGCCCACTAAGTCTCCGCCGTACAGCCCTCTATGTCTCCGCCATACCGCCCTCTATGTCTCCGCTGTACAGTCCTCTATGTCTCCTCCATACCAACCTTTATGTCTCCGCCATACAGCCCTCTATGTCTCCGCTGTACAGCCCTCTATGTCTCCTCCGTACAGTCCTCTATGTCTCCGCCGTACAGCCCTCTATGTCTCCACCGTACACACCTCTATGTCTCCTCCGTACAGTCCTCTATGTCTCTTCCATACCGCCCTCTATGTCTACGCCATACAGCCCTCTATGTCTCCGCCGTACAGTCCTCTATGTCTCCACCGTACAGCCCTCTATGTCTCCAACGTATAGTCCTCTATGTCTCCTCCGTATAGTCCTCTATGTCTCCTCCATACCGCCCTCTATGTCTTCGCCATACAGCCCTCTATGTCTCCGCCGTACAGCCCTCTATGTCTCCTCCGTACAGCCCTCTATGTCTCCGCCGTACAGCCCTCTATGTCTCCACTGTAACGGGTCTGGGAGGCGGAACCTCTGAGCAACTATACAAGGGGGCGATCCTTGTAAGGAAGCGGGTGGTGACCAGGGAAGACGGGCAGGTAGTCACAGCAGGTGACCGGGACAGTCTCTGGGTAAACGGGCAGGAGGTCACGGCAAGTGACCGGGACAGTCTCTGGGTAAACGGGCAGGAGGTCACAGCAAGTGACCGGGACAGTCTCTGGGTATAGGGTTGGTACGACCTGTGACGGCTGAGCCTCCAGGTAGGCTAGCAGGCGGATGGCAGGTGTGTGCTCCCAGGTGAGCAGGCGAGAGTCTCTGGATAAGCAGGTGGTCACAGCATGTGACGGCGGAGCCTCCAGGTAGGCTAACAGGCGGATGCAGATGAGTGCTCCCAGGTGAGCAGGCGAGAGTCTCTGGATAAGCAGGTGGTCACAGCATGTGACGGCGGAGCCTCCAGGTAGGCTAACTGGCAGGTAGCAGATGAGCGCTCCCAGGTGAGCAGGCAAGAGTCTCTGGACTGGCAGATGGTCACAGCACGTGACGGCGGAGCCTCCAGGTAGGCTAACAGACAGGTAGCAGGTGAGCGCTCCCAGGTGAGCGGGCAAGCTGGTCCATAGACAGACTGACAGGTGTCGGAAGGCAGACCGTCGGACCTCAGGCTAGCAAGCAGGAAAGCGGATGACAGGCAGGAATCAGGCAGCAAACTGGCAGGAAACTGGCAGGTAACTGGCAGGTAACTGGCAGGTAACAGGCAGGTAACAGGCAGGTAACAGGCAGGTAACAGGCAACGGGACCTGAGGGCTGAAGCAGAGTAGTGAACAGTGCAACAACATTGCTCGGGCACCTCCATTTTGGAGGAGGTGCCTTATATATGGTGAAGTCCTCCGGCCATTGGCCGGGGACTCCTTAGGACGGCGCGCGCGGCCCCTTTAAGTGGGGGGGAGCTTGCGCGCGCGCGCCCTAAGCACCGTGGCCGGGAAGGAGCGCGCGCTGCCAGCAGAGCGGGAGGAGGACGCCGGGCTCGGAGCGGAGAGGTGAGGGGAACAGCGTCCCTGCCTAGCAGGGGGCAGGGACGCCGACGCTACAGTACCCCCCCCTTTAGGCCCCCCCTTTTTTAGGCCAGACAGAAATTTAGCAAGGATGAGAGGGGCATGGATGTTCTCCCGGGGCTCCCACGTTCTCTCCTCAGGACCAAACCCCTTCCAATCTACTAGAAAAAAGGTCTTTCCTCTTACCCTTTTGGTGGCCAGAATGTTCTCTACCTCAAACTCGTCTTCAGCAGAAACCGGAGCAGGAGGCGTACCTATAGACTTGGAAAAAGAGTTAAGTACCACGGGTTTGAGGAGAGATACATGGAAGGAGTTAGGGATCCGTAGGTTGGCCGGGAGTTTCAATTTATAGGCCACCGGGTTGATATGACTGATGACCTCCAGAGGCCCGATGAACCGAGGCCCTAACTTATAGGAAGGAATCTTGAGCCGGACATACTTGGACGAGAGCCAGACTTTATCCCCAGGACGGAATTGTGGAGGATCCAGACGTTTTTTGTCAGCGTGTCTTTTCATCCGCTCGGACGACTGAAGGAGTGCGGATCGGGTACTCTCCCAAATGGAGGAAAATTTGTTAACGAGAGATTCCGCAGCCGGATTATCCACCGAGGTGGAGATGGGAAATGGGATCCAAGGATGCTGACCGAAGACTACAAAAAACGGGGATTTGGAGGAAGATTCGCTCTCGTGGTTATTGTACGAGAATTCAGCCCATGGCAGGAGATCCACCCAGTCAGAATGGTGGGCATTAACGAAGTGCCGGAGGTAACTGGTCAGGTTCTGATTGATCCGCTCCACTTGACCATTAGACTGTGGGTGGTAAGCGGAGGAGAAGTCCAGGGTGACGTCTAGCAGTTTACAAGTGGCTCTCCAGAAGCGTGAGGTGAACTGTACCCCACGATCCGACACGATGTGGAGGGGCAGGCCATGAAGACGAAAGATGTGGCGGATAAAATCTTTAGCCAGCTCGGGTGCAGACGGGAGGCCTGGCAGGGGAACGAAATGAGCCATCTTGGAAAAGCGGTCAGCGACCACCCAAATGACTGTACAACCAGCAGAGACGGGGAGATCAGTTATGAAGTCCATAGCTATATGCTGCCAGGGGGCAGCAGGTACAGGAAGCGGAAGGAGGCGACCGGCTGGCAGATGTCTCGGAACCTTGTTGCGGGCGCAGGACACACAGGCAGAAACAAAGTCAATTACGTCCTTGTGCAGGGTAGGCCACCAGTAGTGCCGGGTAATAAGCTGGAGGGTCTTTTTCTGACCGGCGTGGCCAGCTAGTTTAGACGAGTGACCCCAGTGTAGGATCTTCTCCCGATCAGGTACTGATACGAACGTCTTACCGGGAGGGAGACGATTTAGACTCACGGGAGCCACCTGTATTACTCTGGCGGGATCGATGATGTGTTTAGGTTCCTCCTCGAGATCAGACACCAGAAAGGATCGGGACAAGGCGTCCGCCTTGATGTTTTTGTCAGCCGGGCGAAAATGAAGAACAAAATCAAAGCGAGCAAAAAACAAGGACCACCGGGCTTGGCGCGGGTTAAGTCTCTGGGCATGCTGGAGGTAAGCCAAGTTCTTGTGGTCAGTGTAAATTATTACCGGGTGAAGAGCCCCTTCAAGCAGGTAACGCCACTCCTCCAATGCCAGCTTGATGGCCAATAACTCTCGACCTCCTATGGAATAGTTGCGCTCCGAAGAGGAGAAGAGTTTGGAGAAGAAGCCACAAGTTACCATTCTCCCGGAAGACGATTTTTGGGTAAGTACCGCTCCGGCTCCAGAGGAGGAGGCGTCAACTTCCAGGAAGAACTGCTTGTTGCCATCTGGGCGATGCAGCACCGGGGCGGAAGAGAAGGCCTGTTTTAAGGAAAGAAAGGCCTCCTCTGCTTCGGGCGGCCACTCCTTGGGATTAGTGCCCTTACGGGTGAGCGCAGAAATTGGGGCAGTCCGGGAAGAGAAGTGTGGTATGAAGAGGCGGTAGTAGTTGGCGAAGCCCAGGAACCGCTGAATGGCCTTCAACCCCTCCGGTCGAGGCCACTTCTCGATGGCAGACAGTTTCTCAGGATCCATTCGTAGGCCGGTCTGAGAAATTATGTAGCCCAAAAACGGAAGCGAGGTCTGCTCAAAAAGGCACTTCTCATATTTAGCGAAGAGGTGGTTCTGCCTGAGCCTGAGCAGGACCTGACGAACATCCCTCCGGTGAGTCTGGAGATCCGGAGAGAAGACCAAGATGTCGTCCAGGTACACCACCACGCAGGAGTAGAGAAGGTCCCGGAAGATGTCATTGACCAACTCTTGAAAGACGGCGGGAGCGTTACAGAGACCGAAGGGCATTACCAGATATTCATAGTGGCCGTCCCGGGTGTTGAATGCCGTCTTCCATTCATCCCCCTGACGGATACGGACCAGGTTGTACACCCCACGAAGGTCCAGTTTGGTGAAGATTCTAGCCCCCCTCAGACGATCAAATAATTCCGGAATGAGTGGAAGGGGGTACTTATTCTTCACCATGATCTGGTTTAGGCCTCTATAGTCTATGCAGGGACGGAGAGAGCCGTCCTTCTTTTTAACGAAGAAGAAGCCTGCTCCCGCCGGGAGGTAGATTTCCGGATAAATCCCCGGGCCAGGTTCTCCTCAATATATTCGGACATAGACCGGGTCTCAGCAGCGGACAATGGGTAAATACGCCCACGGGGAGGAGTAGTACCGGGTAACAGGTCGATAGGGCAGTCGTATGGTCTATGAGGGGGTAGTGTCTCTGCCTCCTTTTTATTAAAGATATCAGCATATGACCAATAAGGAATCGGAAGTCCAGGTAGATTAGCTGGGGTAGGAGAAGGACGGACGGGATGGACGGGAACCAAACAAGTCTTATGGCAGTCCTGTCCCCAGCGAAGGACTTCTCCGGTCTGCCAGTCAAGCACGGGTGCATGTGACGCGCCCCTGGGCCTGTGTCGCGCTGCGTTGCGCACGTGGGAGCTTACCCGGAGCCGGATCTGTTTAGGGTTGTAGTCTCGTGGCGGTGACCCGGTCCGTGCCCAGGGAGTCAAACTGGACGGCAGTCTGTTAGCGGTAGAAAATGGTTGATGACTACGCCACCCGTTGAATGCAGCCAGGGGGCTGCTGCTGCAGGGCAGACCGCTGAGGCCGGTGGAAGGATGGTGCAGCGTGATAGTATAACCCCCAACGGGAGGGGTATGGCCTCAGGGCAGCCGACGTGGATGATGGGGGTAGCAGGAACCACTCAGAGACGGTATGGTAGCGTTCAGGGTCTTTACTGGTAACAACGATAGACCCTCCCGGAGTACTTGCTAGCGAACGGGGCCTGGTCAGTCCTTGAGCAGATGGGATCTCCCCTGGCCAGGCGTAGTTGTAGGCCTCCCAAGCTGACTGTACTCTTCTGGCTACCTTGCTAGAAGCTGATGTAAGTAGCCCACGTCCCTGAGTGTACCGTGTGGTGCTCACCCGTATGGCCGGTGACTCGGGGCCTTCTAATGGCTTCCGCTCCACGATGGCGGTGCTGGTCCCACGCGTGTGACCGGGCCTTCGGGCTTCTGGGCCAGGGGACCTGAAATCCCCTGCCTGACGGATTCTGCTGCTGGGTAGAAGTTAGTCCCCACAGCCTCGGACTCCGGGTCCGGTAAAGAATCTTCTTAGTCAGGGCGAGCTCTTTAGCTGCCAGCCCCTGACTCCTTGTGACTCTGCTGCTTCCTATGCTGCTCTTGTCTCTACTCTTCCTGGACTCACTAACCCTGCCTCAGCCCCGGGTTTATACAGGGGAAGTTCTTCCCCTCCCAAAGCTGGGCAGGAGGTGTGGCATGCACAGGATCCCTGACCAAAGGACCTCCCACCTGCTCTCAGACGTAATATCTCTATCACTGTGACAACCAGACCCCTGGGGTGTCACACTCCCCCCTAGTGAAATTTAGTACTCCGGGACTAAACACTTTTTAGAAAAATATAACAAGGTATATCAAAGAACAATAAAATACAATAAGGAAACACAATAAGATGGTCACGGATGTCCGCAACCGGGTGCAGTCTTTGAAGAAAAGCAAAGGTGTCCATTTCACCAACACAGGGAGACGTAACCAGGTAGGGGTCTGTCCTACCCCGAGTCCTTAACAGTCTCTAGTCCATCCTGGGTTACGCTCCAACTATATACAAAGGATTCCCGGTAAATCCACCGAAGACTCCTAAAAACAACTAGAAACACAAAATTACACACAAGCAACAATAAACAGGTAAACATTGTAAAACAACTTAAACATTTAGATCCTCCAACGTGCGGGTAACTGGCCTCTAGTGGCCCTAGTGGACCTACGGAGCTGACTGTCTGGCCCTGAACTACAGGGTGTAGGAGCTGTCAAGGGTAAACTGGGCAGCTGTCTACCGGCTCTTTGTCTCACTAGGGGTACGGCAGGCTCACTATAAGCAGAGGGTAGATTCTCCTGTTCCGCTTGGGTGGAGTCTTCTGCCTCCTGGACCGGCTGCTCTTCCAGCTCTACCCGTTGCTCCGTAGGTTCTTGGGATGATGGTTGGAGGAAGGTGAGTACGGGTACCACAACTGCACCATTGACTTGAGTCCAAGACCGAGGGAAGTCCCCGAGCACGGTACTAACCATATCTTCCCTTTCTTCCACGGGTCGATGGTCTTCCTGTTCCTCCTCAGGGTTCCTCAGTTGTTCGGGGCACTTCTTCAGGTGGTCCCGGGATACAATGGCTGTGGTTTCCCCTCCGTCTTTACTGATGGTACAGACCTTCGGGTTCTCGTGGCTTGAGGGCAGTACGGTGTACGGGTCCTTCTCCCACTGGTCGTCCAACTTGTGGAGCCGTCTCTTCCTCTTCAAGACCTGCTCTCCGGGTACCAGGGGAACAGCGGGAGCATACTGGTTGTAAGTCTTCTCTTGTCTTTCCCTAGCCTGACAGAGACTTCGCTCCACGCTCTCCTGTACTTTCCGGTACTGCTGCTGCCTCTCTGTGTCCCAGTCCGTTTCTGGTGAAGTGTCCTCGGGCGTCAGGACTCCCATTTCCAGGTCAACAGGTAACTTACCAGGTCTTGCCCTCATTAGGTAAGCCGGGGTACAGTTGGTGGAACCTACCGGGATGTGGTTGTATAGGTCCACCAGATCGGGCAACTTCTCAGGCCACAGACTGCGTTCTTCCAGGGGCAACGTTTTTAGAAGATCCATTACCACCTGGTTCATTTTCTCACAAAGTCCATTAGTTTGCGGATGGTAGGGTGTCGTCCTTATCTTCCGGCAGCCATACAGATTGCAGAATTCCTGGAAGACCTCCGCTTCAAAGGCAGGTCCCTGGTCCGTCAGCACTTGGTCCGGGTACCCGTGTGGACGGCAAAAGTGCTGCTGGAAGGCTCTAGCTGCTGTTCGAGCCGTTAAGTCCTTGACGGGGACGACAACCAGAAACCGGGAGTAATGATCCACGATGGTTAACGCGTAGACGTAGCCACTTCTGCTGGGGGTCAGTTTTACATGATCCAAGGCTACCAGTTCCAACGGTTGCCGGGTGACGATGGACTGCAGGGGAGTCTTCTGGCTGGCCCGGTCCTTCCTTCTCAGATTGCACGGGCCACAGTCTCTGCACCACTTCTCGATGGTTCCCCTCATGCCTACCCAGTGGAACCGCTCGCGCAGCAGGAACTCCAGCTTTTTCCACCCGAAGTGTCCAGCTCCGTCGTGGTATGCCTCCATCACCATGGCTGCGTCTCTTCGTGGCACCACTACTTGCCAGAGTAGTTCATGCGTCCTGGAGTTAACCATTCTGCGGCACAACTTCCCCTTGTAAAGGAACAGTCGACTCTTCTCTGCCCATAGTTGTTTGGCTTCCTCTGGAGCGTCTGATTCCAGGCTAGCCTCCGGGCGAGTCAGCATCTCCTTCACCAGTCGGACGGCAGGGTCGCTGTCTTGCGTTTCCGCCCAGTTGTAGTGAGGTAAGGGGTTCAACGTAGCAGCCTGCTTACTCCTTACCCGGTGGGAATACTGGATAGTCCCATGACGGTGGAACGCAGGGAGTTCAACTTCTTCCAGTCCCTCCGGATCTTCTCCTCCGTCCGGCAGGTTGGGCATCCTGGACAGGGCGTCCGCGTTGGTATTGGAGCGCCCTGCCCGGTATTTAATTGTGAACTCGTAGTTGGACAGACGGGCCATCCACCTCTGCTCCAGGGCACCGAGTCTTGCCGTGTCCAGGTGTGTCAGCGGGTTGTTATCCGTATATACGGTGAACCGGGAAGAAGCGAGGTAATGCCTAAAGCGCTCGGTGACTGCCCATACCACGGCCAGGAACTCTAGCTTAAATGAGCTGTAATTTTCGGGGTTCCTTTCGGTGGGTCGCAGTTTTCGGCTGGCATAGGAGATTACTCGTTCTCTCCCCTGCTGAATCTGGGACAGTACGGCTCCTAGCCCGATGTTACTGGCGTCGGTGTAGAGGATGAAGGGCTGGCTATAGTCCGGGTACGCCAAGATTTCATCCCCCGTGAGGGCCATCTTCAGCTGGCGGAAGGACTCTTCTTCTAGCTTTTCCCATTTGAAGGGCGGCTTCTGGTTCTTGGCCTTCCGGGACTGGCCTATCAGGAGGTCCTGCATAGGTGCTGCCTTTTTGGTGAAACCGGGAATAAACCTTCGGTAGTAGCCTACCAACCCTAGGAACTGCCGCACTTCTTTTACGCTGGAGGGGCTTGGCCATCCCTTAATTGCGGTGATCTTATCGGGGTCGGGAGCCACTCCGTCAGCGCTCACCACGTGTCCCAGGTATTGCACCTTTGGTTTCAGGAGGTGACACTTGGAGGGTTTCACCTTTAGGCCGTAACTCGCCAGAGCTTCGAACACCTCCGCCAGGTGTTTCAGGTGGTCCTCATAAGTTTTGGAGTATACGATGACATCGTCCAGGTACAACAGGACCGTCTCGAAGTTTCTGTGGCCCAGACAGCACTCCATTAATCGTTGGAAGGTTCCTGGGGCGTTGCAGAGTCCGAACGGCATGCAGGTGAACTCGCTAAGTCCCATCGGGGTGGTGAATGCGGTCTTCTCCCGGTCCGCCTCTGCTACAGGAACCTGCCAGTACCCGCTAGTGAGATCCAAGGTAGAGAAGAAGTTAGCAGATCTTAAAGCAGCCAATGACTCCTCTATCCTTGGTAAGGGGTACGCATCCTTGTGTGTGATACGGTTGATTTTCCGGTAATCTACACACATCCTCATGGTGTTGTCTTTCTTTTTGACTAAAACTAGTGGGGCTGCCCAGGGGCTACAGCTATCCCGGATTACCCCAGCCTCCTTCATGTCTCTAAGCATCCCCTTGGCGTGTTGGTAATGTGCAGGGGGTACGGGTCGATACCTCTCTTTTATGGGAGGATGATCTCCCGTGGGGATGCGGTGTTCTACCCCCTTGACTCGCCCGAAGTCTAACGGGTGTTTACTAAACACTCTCTCATACTCTTGAACCACCCGATAGACTCCTTGTTTCTGGTGTGAGGGAGTGGAGTCAGTACCCAGATGTAGTTGCTGACACCAGTCCTCCATGTCTTTCTTAGAGCCGTTACCTTCCTCCGGGTGAGATGGAGGCAAGGGTTCCACAGATTGTATAGAATTTTGATTAGTGGTATATAATTTGGCTAGCGTGGCATACCGGGGCAGGTACACTTCCCTCTCCCCGATATTTATTATGCGAACGGGCACCCTCCCATGGCGTACATTGACCACCCCCCGTGCTGTCAAAATGGTGGGCCTACTGTCTGAGTAAACTGGTTCTACCATTGCCTGGTAATCTCTACCTCTCAGACCAATAGCTGCCCGGCACCAAATCATCATTTCACTTTTTGGGGGCATGGCAATAGGAAAAGGGTCACACATTCTTACGCTACCAATCTCACCGCCGGAGAGTTCCACTTGTTGCCGTTGCATCAGTGCCCGGATCTCTTTCTGGAGCACCCGCTGCTCGCCGGAGCTGGCATTCTTGGCAACCTGCTGTAAAAGGAAAATCACCTCTGCAAGACAATTTTCAATTACATTAGTTCCTAGAGTTATTTTTGGGTGACTCTCATGTTTGTCAATATCTACAATGATCAGTCCCTGTGCGGCCAGTTCGACTCTACCAATTTTGATGGTCACCTCTTTAAATCCGATCTGTGGCACGGGCTGACCATTGCTGGCGATGATACTCAAGTCGTCGTCAGGGTAGCGGGTAATATCCGAGTCATTCCAGTACTGCTTGAAGAGCACGTACGGGATGGTGGTGACCTGTGACCCGGTGTCCAGTAGGGCACTCATGGGAATGCCATCCAGTACCACAGGCAAGACTGGACGTCCTCCCACATATCTGTCGCGCCAGTTCGATGGGCCTGGTGATCTTTTTCCTGGGGGTTGGCCCTCTACCCCAGGTTGTGCCCGTTTAAAGAACAGTACCTTTCCATATGTCCGGGTTGATTGCAGCGGCGGCAGATGGGTCGTCCGTCCTCGCTGTATCGGTCACTGGGTCTTCCTCTGGCCGGTGGGGTCCTCCTTGGTCGACGCCACGGGATGTCCTCCGGTCCGGATGCCAGCTGGATCTTCCCTGGAGTGGAAACCTGTAAAGACTGCACAGTTCGGGTTAGCGCAGCAACGCTTTTAGCTAGCTCTTGGACCTGATGGTGTAGGTCTGGAGCCGGGTCATTGTCCAAAGCCTGCGCATCAGCTCCCACAGGCCCTGCTGACAAGGGCGCCGCCTCCTGGTAGTAAGTGGTAGTGGGGCGTCTGTGGGTCACAACGCCACCTGGTGCCGGTTCTCGGAGCACCCGGATGGCTCTGTCCTTGAACTGTGCAAATTCTAGATGAGGGTCCTGTAAGGCCATTGCCCGCAACTGGGTGCGGTGGGCATTGCAATATAAACCCTCTATAAATTGTTCGGTCAACAGCCTGTCCTCGTTTCCCACTCCATTAGGGTCGGTCTGCTTAATGGCCCTCAGGGCCTCTTGTAGGTTGAGTGCATAGTCCCTTATACTCTCATGCGCTCGCTGCTTGCACCCGTAGAATCTAAGTTTAATCTCGGCTGAGGTGCGGGTATCAAAGGTGTCCTTCAGCCGGGTTAGTATCCCTGCGACAGTCTTCCTCCCAGGTGGCCAGGATTTTACTTCCCTTTTGGCTGCCCCAGTTAGTTGGGCCACCAGGATGCTCACTTTTTGCTCTTCTGTGAGGGGGTACACCTGGAAGAGGCTATCCAGCTTTTCTCTAAAGTCATGCAGGGTATGTGACTCCCCTGAGTACTGGGGTAGCCAAGCTGCTCCCGGGATATAGGGCATGGTGAAGGGCATAACTGCAACAGCGGTAGCGCTGGCGGGGGTTGAGGCAGTGGAGCTCTCCTCCGTATCCGACATCTTCCTCCCCCCTAGTGGACCGTGGCCTACCTTGCGATGATCCTGTTCCGTAGGCCGCGGCTCCGCAGTGGATCGTCAGGGTTGAGGACCTTCCGTCGCGCTCCTGTGACGTCGGCGTCTGCTGGGCTCCTTCCAGGACCTTACGCAACGTCCGGACGTGAGGCGGGGCTTCAGTTCTCGCGCGCTTTCGGAGTCCACGCCCCTCTTCTTCCCGCGCGGCGTCCTCAAGATGGCGTCCAATGGCGGGAAAACTCCACGGATGGCGGGAAGAAGGCTGAAGATGGCGCCGGATGGCGGGAAACTTCACCGATGGCGGGAAGAAGGCTGAAGATGGCGCCGGATGGCGGGAATCTTCACCGATGGTAAGTTTGAACAGTCTTTGCTTTTCAGGCACGCAGTACCCGGTGGTTGCGGGCACGTGATCCTGCCGACTACGCCAAAGTTGACGCGCCCCTGGGCCTGTGTCGCGCTGCGTTGCGCACGTGGGAGCTTACCCGGAGCCGGATCTGTTTAGGGTTGTAGTCTCGTGGCGGTGACCCGGTCCGTGCCCAGGGAGTCAAACTGGACGGCAGTCTGTTAGCGGTAGAAAATGGTTGATGACTACGCCACCCGTTGAATGCAGCCAGGGGGCTGCTGCTGCAGGGCAGACCGCTGAGGCCGGTGGAAGGATGGTGCAGCGTGATAGTATAACCCCCAACGGGAGGGGTATGGCCTCAGGGCAGCCGACGTGGATGATGGGGGTAGCAGGAACCACTCAGAGACGGTATGGTAGCGTTCAGGGTCTTTACTGGTAACAACGATAGACCCTCCCGGAGTACTTGCTAGCGAACGGGGCCTGGTCAGTCCTTGAGCAGATGGGATCTCCCCTGGCCAGGCGTAGTTGTAGGCCTCCCAAGCTGACTGTACTCTTCTGGCTACCTTGCTAGAAGCTGATGTAAGTAGCCCACGTCCCTGAGTGTACCGTGTGGTGCTCACCCGTATGGCCGGTGACTCGGGGCCTTCTAATGGCTTCCGCTCCACGATGGCGGTGCTGGTCCCACGCGTGTGACCGGGCCTTCGGGCTTCTGGGCCAGGGGACCTGAAATCCCCTGCCTGACGGATTCTGCTGCTGGGTAGAAGTTAGTCCCCACAGCCTCGGACTCCGGGTCCGGTAAAGAATCTTCTTAGTCAGGGCGAGCTCTTTAGCTGCCAGCCCCTGACTCCTTGTGACTCTGCTGCTTCCTATGCTGCTCTTGTCTCTACTCTTCCTGGACTCACTAACCCTGCCTCAGCCCCGGGTTTATACAGGGGAAGTTCTTCCCCTCCCAAAGCTGGGCAGGAGGTGTGGCATGCACAGGATCCCTGACCAAAGGACCTCCCACCTGCTCTCAGACGTAATATCTCTATCACTGTGACAACCAGACCCCTGGGGTGTCACACATGTCTCTGGAGCCAAGGTAGGCCTAGCAAGAGGGCATGAGAGAGTCCAGGCAGAACATGAAAGGAGATACTCTCAGAATGCAGCATTCCCACCTGCAGAGTAATGGATTCGGTGATGAGTTGGATGGGACGTGGTAAGAGACCCCCATCTACGGCAGCGACAGATAAGGGTACAGCCAGAGGTTTGGTGGGGATGCGGTATCTCTCTACCAGGGACTGTGAAATAAGATTCCCGGCTGCTCCAGAGTCAAGTTGGGCTAGTTCGAAATAACGGTTCTCCCCGCAGACGATTGAGACTGACAACAGCAGAGATGGAGAGGATTTATTCTTGTCTAGGACGACCTCTCTGAGCGATCCTAGACACAGGCATTTCCGACCTCTCCGGGCAGGTACGGATCCGGTGCTCCTTACTGCCACAGTAGAAGCAGCTCCCCTCGGCACGGCGTAAGTCTTGACGGGTTTTGACCATCTTGGTCTGGTCGACCTGCATAGGCTCAGGAGAGTGTGCCTGGGGAGAAACGGAGGGAATAACGGGTTTCTGGAAGATGAGAGCTAGACGTGGAAACCTTCTCTCACGAGAGACCTCTTTGGCGCGCTCCTGGAACCGTAGGTCAATCCGGGTGGCAAGAGTTATTAAGTCGTCGAGAGTGGTAGGAATGTCCCGACTGGCGAGTTCATCTTTAATACGGCCGGACAGACCCTCCCAGAAGACAGACACCAGAGCGTCGTTATCCCAGGCCAGCTCCGAGGCAAGGGTACGGAACCGTATGGCATTATTGGCCCACGGTGAGATCTCCCTGACGGAGGCGTAGCAGAGACGATGCGGATGAGGTCTTCCGTCCGGGTTCATCGAAGACTTTCCGGAAAGCCGTGAGAAAGGCTGACAAGTCGGACACCAGAGGGTCTCCTCTCTCCCATAGAGGATTCAGCCAAGCCAGAGCCTCCCCCGTGAGGTGGGACATGATAAAGGCCACTTTGGACCGGTCAGAGATAAACTGGTGGGACAAGAGTTCGAAGTGCAGGGTGCACTGGTTTATGAAGCCCCGAGCTTGAGCGGAGTCACCTCCGTAGCGAGGAGGTTCGGAAAGCCGGGGTCCAGGAAAGGATACCATGGTATTGGTGGGCAACGGCGGCGCTGCTGGGTTGCGAGTCATGACACTAGCGGTGGTTGCTGGTGGAGCAGTCAGAGTGTCCAGGCGAGAGTTGACATTCCGCAGGTGACCCAGGATGGAATCCTGTTGGGACCTCTGACGGGACAGTTCATGACATAGGTCCGAGAGCGAGGGAGCTTGGGTACCACCGGGTTCCATGGCCCGAGCAAACTCTAACGGGTCTGGGAGGCGGAACCTCTGAGCAGCTATACAAGGGGGCGATCCTTGTAAGGAAGCGGGTGGTGACCAGGGAAGACGGGCAGGTAGTCACAGCAGGTGACCGGGACAGTCTCTGGGTAAACGGGCAGGAGGTCACGGCAAGTGACCGGGACAGTCTCTGGGTAAACGGGCAGGAGGTCACAGCAAGTGACCGGGACAGTCTCTGGGTATAGGGTTGGTACGACCTGTGACGGCTGAGCCTCCAGGTAGGCTAGCAGGCGGATGGCAGGTGTGTGCTCCCAGGTGAGCAGGCGAGAGTCTCTGGATAAGCAGGTGGTCACAGCATGTGACGGCGGAGCCTCCAGGTAGGCTAACAGGCGGATGCAGATGAGTGCTCCCAGGTGAGCAGGCGAGAGTCTCTGGATAAGCAGGTGGTCACAGCATGTGACGGCGGAGCCTCCAGGTAGGCTAACTGGCAGGTAGCAGATGAGCGCTCCCAGGTGAGCAGGCAAGAGTCTCTGGACTGGCAGATGGTCACAGCACGTGACAGCGGAGCCTCCAGGTAGGCTAACAGACAGGTAGCAGGTGAGCGCTCCCAGGTGAGCGGGCAAGCTGGTCCATAGACAGACTGACAGGTGTCGGAAGGCAGACCGTCGGACCTCAGGCTAGCAAGCAGGAAAGCGGATGACAGGCAGGAATCAGGCAGCAAACTGGCAGGTAACTGGCAGGTAACTGGCAGGTAACAGGCAGGTAACAGGCAGGTAACAGGCAACAGGACCTGAGGGCTGAAGCAGAGTAGTGAACAGTGCAACAACATTGCTCGGGCACCTCCATTTTGGAGGAGGTGCCTTATATATGGTGAAGTCCTCCGGCCATTGGCCGGGGTCTCCTTAGGACGGCACGCGCGGCCCCTTTAAGTGGGGGGGAGCTTGTGCGCGCGCGCCCTAAGCACCGTGGCCGGGAAGGAGCGCGCGCTGCCAGCAGAGCGGGAGGAGGACGCCGGGCTCGGAGCGGAGAGGTGAGGGGAACAGCGTCCCTGCCTAGCAGGGGGCAGGGACGCCGACGCTACAGTACCCCCCCCTTTAGGCCCCCCCTTTTTTAGGCCAGACAGAAATTTAGCAAGGATGAGAGGGGCATGGATGTTCTCCCGGGGCTCCCACGTTCTCTCCTCAGGACCAAACCCCTTCCAATCTACTAGAAAAAAGGTCTTTCCTCTTACCCTTTTGGTGGCCAGAATGTTCTCTACCTCAAACTCGTCTTCAGCAGAAACCGGAGCAGGAGGCGTACCTATAGACTTGGAAAAAGAGTTAAGTACCATGGGTTTGAGGAGAGATACATGGAAGGAGTTAGGGATCCGTAGGTTGGCCGGGAGTTTCAATTTATAGGCCACCGGGTTGATCTGACTGATAACCTCCAGAGGACCGATGAACCGAGGCCCTAACTTATAGGAAGGAATCTTGAGCCGGACATACTTGGACGAGAGCCAGACTTTATCCCCAGGACGGAATTGTGGAGGATCCAGACATTTTTTGTGTAGTGCCGGCGTCCCTGCCCTCTGCTAGGCAGGGACGCTGTTCCCCTCACCGCTCTGCTCCGTGCCCGGCGTCCCTCTCCCGCTCTGCTGGCAGCGCGCGCTCCTTCCCGGCCACTGTGCTTAGGGCGCGCGCGCGCGCCCTCCCTCCCTCTTAAAGGGGCCGCGCGCGCCGTCCTAAGGAGTCCCCGGCCAATGGCCGGAGGACTTTACCATATATAAGGCACCTCCTCCAAAATGGAGGTGCCCGAGCAATGTTGTTGCACCGTTCTACTCTGCTTCAGCCCTCAGGTCCCGTTGCCAGTTACCTGCCAGTTACCTGCCAGATTCCTGCCAGCTTGCTGTCCTAATCCTGCCTGATTTCCTGTTACCTGCCTGCCTGCCTGAGGTCCGACGGTCTGCCTTACAACTCCGGTCAGTCTGTCTAAGGACCAACTTGCCCGCTCACCTGGGAGCGCACATCAGCTACCTGCCTGCTTGCCTGAGGTCCGACGGTCTGCCTTACAACTCCGGTCAGTCTGTCTATGGACCAGCTTGCCCGCTCACCTGGGAGCGCTTCTCCGCTACCTGCCTGCTTGCCTGCCCGGAGGCTCCGCTGTCACGTGCTGTGACCACCAGCTATTCCAGACTCTTGCCCGCTCACCTGGGAGCGCTTCTCCGCTACCTGCCTGCTTGCCTACCTGGAGGCTCCGCCGTCACGTGCTGTGACCACCTGCTATTCCAGAGACTCTCGCTTGCTCACCTGGGAGCACACATCCTCCATCTGCCTTGCTAGCCTACCTGGAGGTTCAGCCATCACAGGTCGTACCTACCCCTTACCTAGAGACTGCCCCGGTCACTTGCCGTGACCTCCAGCCCGTTCTTCCAGAGACTGCCCCGGTCACTTGCCGTGACCTCCAGCCCGTTCTTCCAGAGACTGCCCTGATCACTTGCCGTAACCTCCTGCCCGTACACCCAGAGACTGTCCCGGTCACCTGCTGTGACTGCCTGCCTGGTCGCCACCCGCTCCCTTACAAGGACCGCTCCCTTGTATAGTAGCCCAGAGGTTCCGCCTCCCAGACCCGTTACATTTTGTCAGCGTGTCTTTTCATCCGCTCGGACGACTGAAGGAGTGCGGATCGGGTACTCTCCCAAATGGAGGAAAATTTGTTAACGAGAGATTCCGCAGCCGGATTATCCACCGAGGTGGAGATGGGAAATGGGATCCGAGGATGCTGACCGAAAACTACAAAAAACGGGGATTTGGAGGAAGATTCGCTCTCGTGGTTATTGTACGAGAATTCAGCCCATGGCAGGAGATCTGTAGCACCCCGAGGACTCGGCTGCTACAGGGGTATTGCACCTCGAACCAGAGGTGTGATATTCCACTCCCGGGTAAGGATGGAGTGTGGACCGGGGCTCAGTAGGCTGCATGCACCACACACACCCCATTTCCGAGGAACAGACCAACGGTGCTCCCACTAGACAGAGTGCAGGCACGACAGCATCTGTTCCTGGCTGGAGTGGGGAGGGGGAGGAAAACCCAGTGGTGTAGGAGCAGATAGGGGTGGGTTTCTGGGCATAGGTAGGAGCCCATTGGTTGCTAGTCACCTGGGCTCACACATAGAGGGAGGTATATAAGGTGGGCACCATCTTAGATCAGGGTTCAGTTCAGAGAGGAGCTCAGCCAGAGAGGGCTGACAGGGAGCTGTGGCTCAGTCTGGGCCCAGCTCCAGAGCCAGGCCTGGAGTAGAGGCCTGAGACAGCAGAGAGGGAGAGAAGAGAAGGAACAGCAAGGAGAGTAAGAAAGGAACTGAAACAGAGGAGAAAGGAGGCGAGGAACACAGAGAAAGGCCCAGAGACACGAAGGCAGAAGGAACCCCATATTCCCAGAGGAGATACTGGGTGAAGGGTTGGCAGAGCAGGGTACCGGAACCCGAATTGGTGGAGGCGACTAATCCTCAGCCAAAACCGGAGGTTGTCACCACATCTTGGTGCGACCCCTCACTACATCCACCAGAAAGGCATACCGCATAGGGTCAGGGAAACCGGAGAGAGGTTTCACCAACAGAAGGCCCGAGGAAGCTGGACAAAGGTGGGTCACTGGTGAGGACGGCCAGTAGAAAGGAAGAGAGGGGAGCTCTGAACCGCACTCTGGAATTGCCTGGGAGTTTACCGAGTCCCTCACCTGGTGGACGCAGCACGGCTCGGGCGGTCACTGCTGGCCGAAGTGATCTGAACAACAACAGTGAGTAAAGCTTTGGAAACTGCACCACAAGTCTATGTGTTTCATCGCCGCACCAGCACCATCAGTACTGGGACACTCGCACCATCACTCCCATCATTATCCACACTAGCTGCCCTGAGGCAATACTCCTCCCGTGGGGAGTCATCCCATACTCAGCTGCACAAACAACATCAGCCTCAGCGGTCTGCAGTGCAGCGGCGGTCCCCACTGACCGCAATCCACGGGTGGCGTAGTCGAACACTTATTCCAATACAAGTAGACTGCCACTGGTTTGACCACCCTGAGCACGGACCGGGTCACCGCCACAGAGAACTACAACCCCCAGCGATCCGGCTCCGGGTATTCCCCCTGCACAGCAGCAACAACACAGGCCCAGGGGGCGAGTCAGATCCACCCAGTCAGAATGGTGGGCATTAACGAAGTGCCGGAGGTAACTGGTCAGGTTCTGATTGATCCGCTCCACTTGACCATTAGACTGTGGGTGGTAAGCGGAGGAGAAGTCCAGGGTGACGTCTAGCAGTTTACATGTGGCTCTCCAGAAGCGTGAGGTGAACTGTACCCCACGATCCGACACGATGTGGAGGGGCAGGCCATGAAGACGAAAGATGTGGCGGATAAAATCTTTAGCCAGCTCGGGTGCAGACGGGAGGCCTGGCAGGGGAACGAAATGAGCCATCTTGGAAAAGCGGTCAGCGACCACCCAAATGACCGTACAACCAGCAGAGACGGGGAGATCAGTTATGAAGTCCATAGCTATATGCTGCCAGGGGGCAGCAGGTACAGGAAGCGGAAGGAGGCGACCGGCTGGCAGATGTCTCGGAACCTTGTTGCGGGCGCAGGACACACAGGCAGAAACAAAGTCAATTACGTCCTTGTGCAGGGTAGGCCACCAGTAGTGCCGGGTAATAAGCTGGAGGGTCTTTTTCTGACCGGCGTGGCCAGCTAGTTTAGACGAGTGACCCCAGTGTAGGATCTTCTCCCGATCAGGTACTGATACGAACGTCTTACCGGGAGGGAGACGATTTAGACTCACGGGAGCCACCTGCATTACTCTGGCGGGATCGATGATGTGTTTAGGTTCCTCCTCGAGATCAGACACCAGAAAGGATCGGGACAAGGCGTCCGCCTTGATGTTTTTGTCAGCCGGGCGAAAATGAAGAACAAAATCAAAGCGAGCAAAAAACAAGGACCACCGGGCTTGGCGCGGGTTAAGTCTCTGGGCATGCTGGAGGTAAGCCAAGTTCTTGTGGTCAGTGTAAATTATTACCGGGTGAAGAGCCCCTTCGAGCAGGTAACGCCACTCCTCCAATGCCAGCTTGATGGCCAATAACTCTCGATCTCCTATGGAATAGTTGCGCTCCGAAGAGGAGAAGAGTTTGGAGAAGAAGCCACAAGTTACCATTCTCCTGGAAGACGATTTTTGGGTAAGTACCGCTCCGGCTCCAGAGGAGGAGGCGTCAACTTCCAGGAAGAACTGCTTGTTGCTATCTGGGCGATGCAGCACCGGGGCGGAAGAGAAGGCCTGTTTTAAGGAAAGAAAGGCCTCCTCTGCTTCGGGCGGCCACTCCTTGGGATTAGTGCCCTTACGGGTGAGCGCAGAAATTGGGGCAGTCCGGGAAGAGAAGTGCGGTATGAAGAGGCGGTAGTAGTTGGCGAAGCCCAGGAACCGCTGAATGGCCTTCAACCCCTCCGGTCGAGGCCACTTCTCGATGGCAGACAGTTTCTCAGGATCCATTCGTAGGCCGGTCTGAGAAATTATGTAGCCCAAAAACGGAAGCGAGGTCTGCTCAAAAAGGCACTTCTCATATTTAGCGAAGAGGTGGTTCTGCCTGAGCAGGACCTGACGAACATCCCTCTGGTGAGTCTGGAGATCCGGAGAGAAGACCAAGATGTCGTCCAGGTACACCACCACGCAGGAGTAGAGAAGGTCCCGGAAGATGTCATTGACCAACTCTTGAAAGACGGCGGGAGCGTTACAGAGACCGAAGGGCATTACCAGATATTCATAGTGGCCGTCCCGGGTGTTGAATGCCGTCTTCTATTCATCCCCCTGACGGATACGGACCAGGTTGTACGCCCCACGAAGGTCCAGTTTGGTGAAGATTCTAGCCCCCCTCAGACGATCAAATAATTCCGGAATGAGCGGAAGGGGGTACTTATTCTTCACCGTGATCTGGTTTAGGCCTCTATAGTCTATGCAGGGACGGAGAGAGCCGTCCTTCTTTTTAACGAAGAAGAAGCCTGCTCCCGCCGGGGAGGTAGATTTCCGGATAAATCCCCGGGCCAGGTTCTCCTCAATATATTCGGACATAGACCGGGTCTCAGCAGCGGACAATGGGTAAATACGCCCATGGGGAGGAGTAGTACCGGGTAACAGGTCGATAGGGCAGTCGTATGGTCTATGAGGGGGTAGTGTCTCTGCCTCCTTTTTATTAAAGATATCAGCATATGACCAATAAGGAATCGGAAGTCCAGGTAGATTAGCTGGGGTAGGAGAAGGACGGACGGGATGGACGGGAACCAAACAAGTCTTATGGCAGTCCTGTCCCCAGCGAAGGACTTCTCCGGTCTGCCAGTCAAGCACGGGTGCATGTCTCTGGAGCCAAGGTAGGCCTAGCAAGAGGGCATGAGAGAGTCCAGGCAGAACATGAAAGGAGATACTCTCAGAATGCAGCATTCCCACCTGCAGAGTAATGGATTCGGTGATGAGTTGGATGGGACGTGGTAAGAGACCCCCATCCACGGCAGCGACAGATAAGGGTACAGCCAGAGGTTTGGTGGGGATGCGGTATCTCTCTACCAGGGACTGTGAAATAAGATTCCCGGCTGCTCCAGAGTCAAGTTGGGCTAGTTCGAAATAACGGTTCTCCCCGCAGACGATTGAGACTGACAACAGCAGAGATGGAGAGGATTTATTCTTGTCTATGACGACCTCTCTGAGCGATCCTAGACACAGGCGTTTCCCGACCTCTCCGGGCAGGTACGGATCCGGTGCTCCTTACTGCCACAGTAGAAGCAGCTCCCCTCGGCACGGCGTAAGTCTTGACGGGTTTTGACCATCTTGGTCTGGTCGACCTGCATAGGCTCAGGAGAGTGTGCCTGGGGAGAAACGGAGGGAATAACGGGTTTCTGGAAGATGGGAGCTAGACGTGGAAACCTTCTCTCACGAGAGACCTCTTTGGCGCGCTCCTGGAACCGTAGGTCAATCCGGGTGGCAAGAGTTATTAAGTCGTCGAGAGTGGTAGGAATGTCCCGACTGGCGAGTTCATCTTTAATACGGCCGGACAGACCCTCCCAGAAGACAGACACCAGAGCGTCGTTATCCCAGGCCAGCTCCGAGGCAAGGGTACGGAACCGTATGGCATATTGGCCCACGGTGAGATCTCCCTGACGGAGGCGTAGCAGAGACGATGCGGATGAGGTCTTCCGTCCGGGTTCATCGAAGACTTTCCGGAAAGCCGTGAGAAAGGCTGACAAGTCGGACACCAGAGGTTCTCCTCTCTCCCATAGAGGATTCAGCCAAGCCAGAGCCTCCCCCGTGAGGTGGGACATGATAAAGGCCACTTTGGACCGGTCGGAGATAAACTGGTGGGACAAGAGTTCGAAGTGCAGGGTGCACTGGTTTATGAAGCCCCGAGCTTGAGCGGAGTCACCTCTGTAGCGAGGAGGTGCGGAAAGCCGGGGTCCAGGACAGGATACCATGGTATTGGTGGGCAGCGGCGCTGCCAGGTTGCGAGTCATGACACTAGCGGTGGTTGCTGGTGGAGCAGTCAGAGTGTCCAGGCGAGAGTTGACATTCCGCAGGTGACCCAGGATGGACTCCTGTTGGGACCTCTGACGGGACAGTTCATGACATAGGTCCGAGAGCGAGGGAGCTTGGGTACCACCGGGTTCCATGGCCCGAGCAAACTGTAACGGGTCTGGGAGGCGGAACCTCTGAGCAACTATACAAGGGGGCGATCCTTGCAAGGAAGCGGGTGGTGACCAGGGAAGACGGGCAGGTAGTCACAGCAGGTGACCGGGACAGTCTCTGGGTAAACGGGCAGGAGGTCACGGCAAGTGACCGGGACAGTCTCTGGGTAAACGGGCAGGAGGTCACAGCAAGTGACCGGGACAGTCTCTGGGTATAGGGTTGGTACGACCTGTGACGGCTGAGCCTCCAGGTAGGCTAGCAGGCGGATGGCAGGTGTGTGCTCCCAGGTGAGCAGGCGAGAGTCTCTGGATAAGCAGGTGGTCACAGCATGTGACGGCGGAGCCTCCAGGTAGGCTAACAGGCGGATGCAGATGAGTGCTCTCAGGTGAGCAGGCGAGAGTCTCTGGATAAGCAGGTGGTCACAGCATGTGACGGTGGAGTCTCCAGGTAGGCTAACTGGCAGGTAGCAGATGAGCGCTCCCAGGTGAGCAGGCAAGAGTCTCTGGACTGGCAGATGGTCACAGCACTTGACGGCGGAGCCTCCAGGTAGGCTAACAGACAGGTAGCAGGTGAGCGCTCCCAGGTGAGCGGGCAAGCTGGTCCATAGACAGACTGACAGGTGTCGGAAGGCAGACCGTCGGACCTCAGGCTAGCAAGCAGGAAAGCGGATGACAGGCAGGAATCAGGCAGCAAACTGGCAGGAAACTGGCAGGAAACTGGCAGGTAACTGGCAGGTAACAGGCAGGTAACAGGCAGGTAACAGGCAGGTAACAGGCAACGGGACCTGAGGGCTGAAGCAGAGTAGTGAACAGTGCAACAACATTGCTCGGGCACCTCCATTTTGGAGGAGGTGCCTTATATATGGTGAAGTCCTCCGGCCATTGGCCGGGGACTCCTTAGGACGGCGCGCGCGGCCCCTTTAAGAGGGGGGAGCGCGCGGGCGCCCTAAGCACCGTGGCCGGGAAGGAGCGCGCGCTGCCAGCAGAGCGGGAGGAGGACGCCGGGCTCGGAGCGGAGAATTGAGGGGAACAGCGTCCCTGCCTAGCAGGGGGCATGGACGCCGATGCTACATCCTCCATACCGCCCTCTATGTCTCCGCCATACAGCCCTCTATGTCTCCTCCGTACAGCCCTCTATGTCTCCTCCGTACAGTCCTCTATGTCTCCTAATGGGACTACGCCCCACCACCCCTGGACGTCCACAAAGAGAGACTTGCTTTCGACCTCCCCCACTGGAATTGGGACTGATCATCCCCCACAAAAGCCACAGTAAGTGCACGAGTTCTTTACTAGTGATACTGACCGTTTGGTGTGGTTTCCATGTGGTGCGTGGTTGTTTGCAGTATCTCCGGACGTCCTGGTTGGATATAGTCAGAGGTGAGACTATAGGGGTGTAGTCCCATTAGGGGTCTGATATTGATAACTTTTAAAACAATACCACCTCAGATTGACAAGTGAATATTGTATGAATCTTCCTTAACTTCTGACAAAGATCCTTAGGAGACTGAACACTTTTGGGTTCAGTTGCGGCAGGGGATCGAAGATTGGGTAGGACACACACACAGATATAACTATATCTAGTGTCCGGAGAGCTGTGGACGAGAGCTCTCCTCCTTTCATCTGGGCCGTATGTGACTCCCCCAACGGGAGGGGTGAAGTCAGTGAAACAGCAGCTGAGGCCGGCCGGACTCGTACTGTGCACAAATCAAGGATCTTTTGTCAGTTGAAAGGCAGCAGTGCAGTGATTAATCAATGTTTCCGTGGAGCAGAAAGAGAGTGTCTCTCCCGCAGGAGGAAGAGGATGTGATGACCATCATGGGCGGACGAGAGGGGAAAAGGTCATTTAAGAATGCACCAAAAGTGTTTAAGGTGTTAAACTTTCCCGTGGAAGGGAAACTTCATCCTACATTGTGGGATGAAGGCATCTGGCAGAAAAGGGGTAGATTAGTTGACTGTGGATTATTGGAAGATGCTGAAAAGTTTAGGAAAGTTGCACATGAGATTTGTGATGAAGGATATGTTGAAATAGAGGAGGAGATGAAGCCTGGTTATTTCAATTATCTTTATGTAAAGAAGGGAAAATTATCTAGCACTGTAACGATTACTGGTTGTTTTGTGCTACAAAATGAAGCTGATGGGGACAAGATAGAGGAGGAAGTAGGTTCCCCTTCCCGTCTTATGTGTTCACAAACTGAATCTGAAGCCCCTAAAGAAGCATCCCATACCCCAACAAATGTAGCTGTACCCCAGCCCCTCAATCCGGAAACTGAGCAATTTTTACCTAAGGAGATTAAATACCCTGCACTTCCCACTGGTGGCCAGCCACCATCATATAACCCAGATGGTTGGCTTTGTAATGTGTGTTGGGCCACTAATCCAGGATGGTGCGAGACGTGCTATAATTGTGGAGCACGCAGACCCGATGCTGCAGCACCAGCCTTCCCATTACTTAACGATGATGGTGGGTATTATAAACCATTGCCCCCACCTGCCCCCGCCATGGTCCACACTCCATTCGGGGAGACCCAGGGTCCTCCGAATTCTACCCTATTCACCCTCTCCCAAACTGGGGAAATAGAACATGGACACAAGTACCAGGAGTTAGTGTCTGTTTTACTGAATGGTCCTTCGGAATTTTCCACTATACTGAGAATAGGGATAGGGAGCATACCGCAACAGCAAGTTGGGATCATTGTAAATGCAGCAAATACGAGACTACAGCGTGGGGGGGGGGGGGCTAGCTGCAGAAATATGTCGTCTTGGGGGACCTGCAATACAGATTGCATCCAACGATCACATCCGTGACAACGGTCCGTTAAGAGAAGGAGAGGTGATGGCTACAAGAGCCGGACAGCTATCATGTTAGTATGTTATACATGCGGTTTGACCAAGATATGATCCCCTAGATGTACACAGGTCACAACACCTGCTTACAGAAACAGTTCAGAACACCATAGCATACGCGTCACGGCTTCATGCGGTCCCAACCCTAGCCCTGCCATTTATTTCCACCGGTATCTTTGGATATCCAAAACAGGATGCGGCCAAAATAATAGTCGAGACTATAAAGCAATACATTGCCACGCATCCAACTAAATTGAGAGAGATAAGACTCTTGGCCATCGACAGGGATCTAGTCGATTATGCCGCTCAACTAATCAAACCCACGATCAGATCCGATATCTGGTCTCCCCCAGCGCTTCCCTACCTCCGAGATCTCCCATCAATCAGTACTCATGCTGATCTCCCCCTCCCCCTGATTTCCCTCCACCTCCACCCCCTCTCACAAAGTTGGAGAAAATGGAGGAAGCGGACCAGAATACCAGCCCACCCAAATATACCCTGTTTACCCTGTTTACCCCAGCACCGACGGATACTCTGTGTAATCGTCTCCCGGATCCCGAACATTCCCCATTGGCTTTTTACTGGGGCATGGCCACAAATAGAGAGATATATTCAACAACAAGGCAAGATCTTTTACACCTGCTTCGTGTAAAAGCCGGTGAAGGATATTATCCGATGATAGAGACTGCTATCCCATATAACAGAGCATTAGACTCCAATACGTATGAGAGTGGGATTGACTTCTGTCGAGCCCTTAAAATATGGGCTCAGGATAAGCTGGCTGATCAATCCACCACCCTCACAGATGTCACTCAAGAGAAGGGAGAGTCGGTTGAGAAGTTTTATGAGCGTCTTTTGCAGGTCTATAAGGACCTTGGGTTCTCCTTACATACTAAAACTCATTGCCAGCTGTTAGTGTCCGCCTTTATCCAGGGTTTACGTACTGAAATCAAGAACGCAATATTGGCTGTACGGCCAGATGTTGAGTCAGCCACCCCAGGAGATGCCCTAAAAGTAGCAAAAAGCTTCCAGAAGAGTGTTGCCCGGACCGCTTCTGCGGTTAAGCCTAAATCCAAACCCGCACAGTATCCCCCCTTGTCCCCCCAGTATGCTCCCTTACAGCCCCACTATTACCCCATGACAGTACCTGATCAGCGAGTAATGTATCCCGGGAGAAGACCAGTAACGAATTCCCGTCTTATGTGTTGGAGGTGTGACCGGGCAGGACACTTCCAAAGGGACTGTCACACCCCTGCCAGCCAGTGCACCACCCAAGCCCCCCTATCTAGAAATAGGATGCCCGGCCCACGAGACTCACGAGAAAATGTCCCCCAGGACCGTCCATTCTGAAATGGAGGCCAACCAGAGTCTGCCATCGTGATGCCCGTAACCACCCCCGGGCTCTGTTCATCTGTAGTTCTCCCAGTAGGAGGGAATCCGGTGAAGTTCATGGTAGACACTGGGGGGGCCAACTCCATTTTAAAATCCACTGAACTGCCCCAGGGTCTCCCAGTCCAATTTTCTAATGACAATCTAATATTGATCGGTGTAGATGGCAGACCTAACAAACACACTCTTACCAAACCTATTCCGATTGGCCCATTTCCAGAAGTAATGGCACAATTTGTCATATCCCCGACCTGCCCGGTAAATCTTTTAGGGGCAGACCTCTTGTCTAAATTCCGATCCCGAATCCAATACCAGGACAATGGTCAGAAGATCCTTACTTTAAATGATCCAAACTCTGATGCACACATAGAGGAGGTCTGCATCTTACGGGCGCTACCCACGGTTATGATTAACATATCAGATACGAGTGGAAATCTCCCAAAAGATCCCAGGTTAGCTCCATACATAGAGGAAATCCCTTCTCATCTGTGGTCACAAGGCCCAGATGACATTGGGAGATTGCCGGTAGAACCAATACAGGAGTACCTCAAGCCTGAAGCGCCCTTTCCCAAGGTTCGCCAGTACCCGCTCACACATGCACAAGAACAAGGTCTACACCAGCAAATCCAGACCTTGTTAGAGAAAAGGGCACTAATCCCCTGCGTCTCCCCGTGCAATACACCGTTGTTCCCCGTAAAGAAAAGATCCCAACCGGGGCAGCCGCCCGCTTATCGATTGGTGCAGGATTTGAGGGCAGTAAATTCAGCGAAAGTCTTGGAAACTCCTGTGGTGCCTAACCCACATACACTTCTCTCACAAATACCATCTACCGCAGCCTGGTTTACAGTAATTGATTTAGCAAACGCCTTGCATTACACAAAGACTGTCAGTTTCTGTTTGCATTTACTGTACATATCAGGGCAGGCAATTGACTTGGACGTTGATGCCGCAGGGAGCGCAGAATAGCCCTAATCAGCTTGCAAAGAACATGTCCAGCTGTCTGCTGCCGTGGCAGCTGGACAACTCTGAGGTAGTACTATAACAATACGTGGATGATCTTCTTTTGTGTGCCCCCACGGAGCAAATGTCTATCAGGGCCAGTGTTAGTCTCCTTAAGCATCTGGCAAAACTGAATTGTCGAGACTCAGCCTCGAAACTTCAGTTTTGCCTCGGTCAAGTGGTTTTCTTAGGCCACTGCCTTACTCAGGGTGCCAGACATCTCACAGAAGAAAGAAAGACGGCCATCTACCTGCTACCATTCCCAAAAGATCCCATACAGATGCAACGGTTCCTTGGACTATGCACATACTGCAGACAATGGATCCCAGACGCCTCACGTCTGATGCAACCCCTATATGATGCATTAGAAGAAGACACTCTTGTTGATGTAAACAACAAGGACCACCAAGAACTGCTGCTACAAGCCTTTGAGCAACTAATATCAAGGATAATGACAGCCCCTGCCCTTTGAAATCCGGACTATGCTCAACCTTTCCATTTGTATGTCTCTGAGACGGGAGGGCATGTAGCCGGGGTACTCACGCAGAGACACTGTACAAACCAGCGCATCTGGACCCGGTAGCCAGGGCCTCCCCCAGCTGTCTACGAGCGGTTCACGCCACACAGCAGTTACTTGAGAAGACGGCGGACATCATCCTTGGACATGAGACTCACATTTATGCTCCACACGATATTGCGGCTGTTTTGGCTTTACAGCAACCTAAACATCTGTCCACACAGAGACACCTGCGGTTGCAGTGTTCGTTGATTTTGCCAGAAAATGTGAAGTTACACCGGTGCACCACCATCAACCCGGCCACCCTGCTACCAGCACCTGAAGGAGAGGGGAAAGAGTCAACTCCACTTGTTTTAGTGGGGGATGTACCCTTGGATGATCCAGAACTTACGTTATATACGGATGGATCCAGATATGCTGACACCTCTGGCAGGTTTCATACTGGATATGCTGTCACAACTGAAGATACATTGGTAGAGGCTGCAGCCTTACCACCGCCAAGAAGCTGGTCTCTGAAGTTGTTTGCCGGTATGGAGTCCCAGAAGTTATCGAAAGTGATCAGGGACCAGCCTTTTCCTCATGCGTATATCAAGAAATACTTACCATGATCGGATCAACAGTGACGTTACATACTCCTTACCATCCACAGTCAAGTGGCAAGGTGGAGAGATTGAATGGCACACTGAAAGGGCAATGAACCAAAATGATGCAGGAGACTACGGCCCAGTGGCCTGAGCTCCTTCCTATTGCACTATATCACATACGCACCACCCCCATAGGGAAACACAAACTGTCACCCTATGAGATACTATTTGGGTCACAACCAGCCATAGCTCGATTTACTCCACAACAATTATCAGAAGAAACAGATCATGTTGTGCAATATGTGATTCAGCTTACCAAAGCCCTAACTAACACCCATGCGTTAGTATCATCTTCTATTCCAGATCCAGCTGATGCAGAAGGTTGTCATACCCTCAAGCCTGGAGATAATGTGTATGTGAAGAGGCATGTTCGGAAACACGGACTAGAACCATTGTATGATGGACCATATCAAGTGCTCCTGACAACCCCAACAGCAGTAAAACTTGAAGGGAAGTCAACATGGATTAATGCTTCACACTGCAAACGTCAACCATCCTGAGATGTTTTATGATAATATGTATGGTTGGACTAGGCAATACCTGGAATAGCCTACAACAGAGTACTGACCCTTTTAATAATAAGTTCATTACTCACCACCAGATTTTGGTACAAGACTTGAGTCAATTAGAGAACAACCAGATCAGTGACTGTTGGATATGTACTCACTCACCAGTTTCAGCAGCTAGTATGCCTTTTCTGGCGGTCCCAGTCACTCTGGAGGAATTACTAAACTGGCCCAATTGTAGCGACGTCCTTGCTAATAACGCTACTAAGTTTGGTAGATTATGGAACACCACTGTAGGTATACCAGTAGTTGGGTGGGTGGATCTCCCCTGGTGGAAAGGAAATCTTACTGCCACTAGTAAACACCTACAATTTCTTGCCCTTAACGGAAACAAGTGGGTGCCCAGAAACAAGTCTTCCTTCACTAATTTAGGCTTCATGCCAACTGAAGGTCTACAAATCAGTTTTAATGCTACCTCTAGTATGGCAGATGCTTTTAAACCGTCATTGTTGGAAAGATACTTTCATAATCACTCATGGGTACATGCAAATCTGTTTATAAAAGGCACCAATGACACATGTTATAAAATATCTGGTAACATTCCTTGTAATGAATCTTCTGAATATAAGCCTAGTGATCCAACATGTGGCAATCCGAATGTTGGATATTGTAGCCCCCTGGGACAAATGCCTTCATGGTGTATGTTATCAAATAACACCGTTTTTATCGATTTAGTACATAAATTAGTATTACAGCTCTCTGCTTTATGGAATCTGCCATCAGCCACATATTGGGTCTGTGGGAATAAAGCGTATAAATGGCTCCCAGTCAGAGTAGGAGGGATTTGTACGTTGGCCCGACTAACTCCAGCCACTTATCTTATTCCCCATGGTAAAGTAGATATGAGAGCCATCCCTCTTCATACTGTGGCACCCCAGGGGTCTGGTTACCACAGTAATAGAAATATTACGTCTGACAGCAGGTGGGAGGTTTCCTGGTCAGGAGCCCTTAAACATGCAACAGCTCCTGTCCCAGACCAGATAGGGGAGGAACCTGCCCTATATAAACTGGATCTGGGGCGGGGTTAGTTAGTCAGAGTCTGGAGTGAAGTTCCAGACACAGGGCGAGAAACAGCTAGGAGCTCTGTAGGAGCAGGAGCTGAGTGCCAGGGACTGAAAGCAGATATTGCTCGTCCTGGCTGAAGAGACTACGACCAGACAACGGAGTCCGAGGCTGTGGGAACCTCTAAGTCCAGCAGCAGAAACCAGCCGGCAGGGGATTCCAGGTCCTCTGGCAATAGAAGCCCGGAGGCTCAGTCACAAGGAAGGGACCAGCACTGCCATCGAGGAGCGGAGGCTATCAGAAGGCCCCAAGTCACCAGCCATACGGGTGAGCACCACACGGTATACTCAGGGACGTGGGCTACTTCCACTCACTTACAGCAAGGTAGCCAGGAAGAATGCAGATAGACGGGGAGGCCTACAACTCCACCTGGCGAGGGGAACTCCTGTTGCTCACAGACTGACCAGGCCCATTATGCTAGCCAGTACTCCCGGGAGGGTCTGCTTTAATATCATCAGTAAAGACCCTGAACTGCACTGCAAAGACTCTGAGTCGTTCCTGCTTTCTCACCGCATACAGCACTACTAGTACTGGGACGCCCGCACACCATCACTCCCATCATCCACATTCCCTGCCCCGAGGCCATACTCTTCCCATGGGGAGTTATCCCATCTTTAGCTGCGCACACCACATCAGCCTCAGCGGACTGCCTCGCAGCGGCGGTACACCCTGACCGCAATCCACGGGTGGCGTAGTCGGACATTAAACCACAAAAACCCTATAAAGACTGCCACTGGTTTGACCACCCTGAGCCACGGGACCGGGTCGCCGCCACGGAGACTACAACCCCCAGAGACCCGGCTCCGGGTATCCCACGCACGTGCACACATGGCCCAGGGGGTGAGTCAATACCATCTATAAACGTGCTAAGGACAACACCCCACGCCCATCAGGAAGACCTCATTTAGTACAAATGAGTATACTAATAAGATAGCCAGTACTGTCTTCCTCTACCCTATGGTTACACAAATGTGGGACAAGTTAGTGGAAGTCACTGACTACTTAGATGACCAGATTTGGAATATTTTGGAAGTAATTAATACTACTGTTGCGGTGCAGAAGCAACTTATTATAGTGGCTAATCACCATACTTTAGTGCTGGACTATTTGACAGCAGCTCAAGGAGGGATGTGTCGGTTTATAGGCCCAGCCTGTTGTCACTATATTGACCCCGACTCTACCATACGGTTAAAGACTGAAATGGAAGACATTAGGAAACTCAGGGAAGAATATAACAAGCATAACGAATTGACCAAAGACAGTTGGTGGTCTGATACATACTCCTTTTTAAATCCTGCTAATTGGTTTAAAGGAATTGGTGGATGGATTGCTGGAATATTACAAGGAGTGTTGCATGTTGCTGCTTGCGTCTTGTTAATATATGTTTTACTAAAACTAGTCTTTTATTGTATCCCATTTTGCATGAGGAAAACCTGCCAGTCATCAGAGAGCAAGCAGGATGCTGTCAACCAACATCCAGTGCTACTATACACGGACCTCCCAGATGTAACCAGCATTGAGGACCTGGACGGCAAGGGAATGATGACCTTCACCCGCACGCCCCGACCAACCTCACGTCTGAAGATCAGAGCTTTATGATTATATCAACAGACAAGGGGGATGGACATGCCGCGACAGCCTCAATTGGTAACATGGGCACTAATTGAGTGAAGACCAATGTCCCTCAGGCTCAAACCATGACCCTGGGAAAGCACCTCTATTGTTGATAATAACGTAATTTTTAGGGGGGAAATGTAAAGGACATATTGATATTCATGCTATGGCAACTCCATTTCGTCTGCTTGCTTCAAAATCATGTTATTATCACTCCTTGCATAACATACATTCTTTCCTTCTTTCCTCTTGATTCACTGGCAACTTTCCCACACTAACCTTTTCTCTCAGGAACATTCTATGAGACACCCTGCTCCTGTTATCTAGCTAGTCTGAGCCGGGATGTACGACCTTGTAACTTTCCACCATGCACCGAACTAACGATAATATGACCATTTGTGTATTTCCATAATAATTGTACTAACATTGGTTCAAGCTTGTAGTATGGGTGTAGGTGATTGGATATTAATAAACTCAAAACAATATAAAATCGTAAGTAGAAATAAACGGGGTTAGAGATTCTTGAATGCCCCCATACAGAGCTTTGCCTCCATCTGGTTTTCTATTGGATTGCAATCAACCTTGTAACATAATAATTTGACACTCACTTGGTCAACCGTGAAGGGTCATTACTGCCCTCCCTCAACACGTACAGTCCTCTATGTCTCCGCCGTACAGCCCTCTATGTCTCCGCCGTACAGCCCTCTATGTCTCCTCCATACAACCCTCTATGTCTCCGCCGTACAGCCCTCTATGTCTCCTCCATACAACCCTCTATGTCTCCACCGTACAGCCCTCTATGTCTATGCTGTACAGCCCTCTATGTCTCCGCCGTACAGCCCTCTATGTCTCCTCCATACAGCCCTCTATCTCTATGCTGTACAGCCCTCTATGTCTCCGCCGTACAGCCCTCTATGTCTCCTCCATACAGCCTTCTATGTCTCTGTCGCACAGCCCTCTATGTCTCTGCCATACAGCCCTCTGTCTCCACCGTACAGCCCTCTGTCTCCACTATACAGCCCTCTGTCTCCACTATACAGCCCTCTGTCTCCACTGTACAGACCTCTATATCTCCACCGTACAGCCCTCTATGTCTCCACCGTACAACCCTCTATGTCTCCACCATACAGCCCTATATGTCTCCTCCGTACAGTCCTCTATGTCTATGCTGTACAGCCCTCTATTTCTCCACCGTACAGCCCTCTATGTCTCCACCGTACAACCCTCTATGTCTCCACCATACAGCCCTATATGTCTCCTCCGTACAGTCCTCTATGTCTATGCTGTACAGCCCTCTATGTCTCCGCCGTACAGCCCTCTATGTCTCCTCCGTACAGTCCTCTATGTCTATGCTTTACAGCCCTATATGTCTCCTGCATACAGCCCTCTATGTCTCCGCCGTACAGCCCTCTATGTCTCCGCCATACAGCCCTCTATGTCTTCGTCGTACAGCCCTATATGTCTCCTCCATACAGCCCTCTATGTCTCCACCGTACAGCCCTCTATGTCTCCGTTGCACAGCCCTCTATGTCTCTGCCATACAGCCCTCTGTCTCCACCGTACAGCCCTCTGTCTCCACTATACAGCCCTCTGTCTCTACTGTACAGCCATCTGTCTCCACCGTACAGCCCTCTATGTCTCCACCGCACAGCCCTGTATGTCTCCACCGTACAGCCCTCTGTCTCCACCGTACAGCCCTCTATGTCTCCACCGTACAGCCCTCTATGTCTCCACCGCACAGCCCTCTATGTCTCCACCGTACAGCCCTCTGTCTCCACCGTACAGACATCTATGTCTCCACCGTACAGCCCTCTGTCTCTACTGTACAGCCCTCTATGTCTCCACCGTACAGCCCTCTATGTCTCCGCCGTACAGCCCTCTATGTCTCCACCGTACAGCCCTCTGTCTCTACTGTACAGCCCTCTATGTCTCCACCGTACAGCCCTCTATGTCTCCGCCGTTCAGCCCTCTATGTCTCCGTCGTACAGACGTTTATGTCTCCGCCATACAGCCCTCTGTCTCCACCGTACAGCCCTCTGTCTCCGCCATACAGCCCTCTGTCTCCACCGTACAGCCCTCTGTCTCCGCCATACAGCCCTCTGTCTCCGCCGTACAGCCCTCTATGTCTCCGCCGTACAGCCCTCTGTCTCCACCGTACAGCCCTCTATGTCTCCACCGTACAGCACTCTATGTCTCCGCCGTACAGCCCCCTTCTCCACCGTACAGCCCTCTATGTCTCCACCGTACAGCCCTCTATGTCTCCTCCGTACAGCCCTCTATGTCTCCACCGTACAGCCCTCTATGTCTCCGCCGTTCAGCCCTCTATGTTGTCCACCGTACAGTCCTCTATGTCTCCGCCGTACAGCCCTCTATGTCTCCACCGTACAGTCCTCTATGTCTCCGCCTACAGCCCTCTATGTCTCCGCCGTTCAGCCCTCTATGTCTCCGCCGTACAGCCCTCTATGTCTCTGCCGTACAGCCCTCTATGTCTCCGCCGTTCAGCCCTCTATGTCTCCACCGTACAGTCCTCTATGTCTCCACCGTACAGGCCTCTATGTCTCCGCCGTACAGCCCTCTATGTCTCCGCCGTACAGCCCTCTATGTCTCCACCGTACAGCCCTCTATGTCTTCACCGTACAGGCCTCTATGTCTCCGCCGTACAGCCCTCTATGTCTCCTCCGTACAGCCCTCTATGTCTCTGCCGTACAGCCCTCTATGTCTCCACCGTTCAGCCCTCTATGTCTCCACCGTTCAGCCCTCTATGTCTCCACCGTTCAGCCCTCTATGTCTCCACCGTACAGCCCTCTATGTCTCCACCGTACAGCCCTCTATGTCTCCGCCGTTCAGCCCTCTATGTCTCCACCGTTCAGCCCTCTATGTCTCCTCCGTACAGCCCTCTATGTCTCCGCCGTTCAGCCCTCTATGTCTCCACCGTTCAGCCCTCTATGTCTCCGCCATACAGCCCTCTATGTCTCCGCCGTTCAGCCCTCTATGTCTCCACCGTTCAGTCCTCTATGTCTCCACCGTTCAGCCCTCTATGTCTCCGCCGTTCAGCCCTCTATGTCTCCACCGTTCAGCCCTCTATGTCTCCGCCATACAGCCCTCTATGTCTCCGCCGTTCAGCCCTCTATGTCTCCGCCGTTCAGCCCTCTATGTCTCCACCGTTCAGTCCTCTATGTCTCCACCGTACAGCCCTCTATGTCTCCACCGTTCAGTCCTCTATGTCTCCGTCGTACAGATGTCTATGTCTCCGCCATACAGCCCTCTGTCTCCGCCATACAGCCCTCTATGTCTCCGTCGTACAGACATCTATGTCTCCGCCATACAGCCCTCTATGTCTCCGTCGTACAGATGTCTATGTCTCCGCCATACAGCCCTCTGTCTCCGCCATACAGCCCTCTATGTCTCCGGCATACAGCCCTCTTTGTCTCAGCTGTTTAATAGTGATTCTTGATTTCTTGTTGCTTTATGTTTTGGCAACTTACATGACTATTTTTAGATTTCTGATATTAAAAATGTTGTTTTTTTAGTACTGGGGTAATATTCAGCATCATGTTGTAAATGTCCACATTTTAGCGTCATTTTGTCATTTGTTTCAACATTTTGAGCTGAATTATTTTAGCACAATCAATATGTTTCATTCTTTATAGCCTATCAGTCTCACGCTCATGTCTCATGCATCTTTACAGCATCTCCAAAGTTTGCCCTTTATTTCTTGAATCTCAAAAACTTTTAGATCCCAATTTATGAAAGTTTTATTACCAGAAAACTGGCATAAAACACTTTCAAAAGTTTAAAATTATTGCTCAAGGCAAAGATGCGCCAAACACTTGGGATTTTTTTGTGTTTCCACAACACTTTCAGGTAGCTCCGCCAAAATAGGAGGAGGTGGGGAAGAGCCAGTGTAGAACAGGGCGGTGCTGTAGGACGGGGCGGTGCTGTAGGATGGGGCGGTGCTGTAGGACGGGGCGGTGCTGTAGGACGGGGCGACGCTGTAGGACAGATCCGTGCTGTAGGACAGATCGGTGCTGTAGGTCGGAGCGGTGCTGTAGGACAGATCGGTGCTGTAGGACGGAGCGGTGCTGTAGGACAGGGCGGTGCTGTAGGACAGATCGGTGCTGTAGGACGGAGCAGTGCTGTAGGACGGAGCGGTGCTGTAGAACGGAGCGGTGCTGTAGGACAGATCGGTGCTGTAGGACAGGGCAGTGCTGTAGGACAGGGCTGTGATGTAGGACAGATCGGTGCTGTAGGACAGATCGGTGCTGTAGGACGGGGCGGTGCTGTAGGACGGGGCGGCGCTGTAGGACAGGGTAGTGCTGTAGGACTGGGCGGTGCTATAGGACTGGGCGGTGCTGTAGGACGGAGCGGTGCTGTAGGACAGGGCAGTGCTGTAGGACGGGGCGATGCTGTGCCCGCCATCAAATTCTTCAAAATAGGAACCATTTCTTCTCCAGAAATATGACTCCAGTTCCTGTAGTCCCTGACTGGAGTAACATTTCTGAAGAGGCAGATGGAGACGCACACCACTGATCAGATACATCATTAGGTGCTGTGCGCCTCTTAAAGAAATCAGCGAATCTTATTCATGCATGCTTTTCATTAAGACTGGTGACTGAGAAAGCGCTCACAAAATGATTAAAATAAATGTCTTAGTCATTTCTATGCATAGATTATCTATGCGCCTAAAGTGGCATAATCCTTTATGAATTTCCCCCCCGGGCTTCCACAAGCCCAGTGGTGCCTTAGCTTTGCAGCTTTTGGTGGATCTAGTCAGGAGTGGAGTAAAAATGCTAAAAGTCACAACATTTTTGTGCTACTTCGAATTGCGCCAAAATTTTGTAACTTTTCAAAGTATTTAACACTAGAAAACTGTCAAAAAATTTGATGAATCGGGCCCTATATCTCCAGCAGTACCAATAAATGAATGGGGCAATGAATGGAGTCAATGAATGGAGTAATGAGGCTTGTGCAGGACTATCCCTCCATTCAAATGGGACACTAGAACCCCATATTTGGGCAATTTTTGGAGTGTGGAGGTCCCAGTGTGGGATACCCAGTGATCAGCAAGTATTTATTCTTCTGGTGGAAAGGTGATCACTTGTAATCTTTGTAGCACACCTTTAAGGGGTTATTCTCAACTCTTCTTCAGGAGCGCGCTGCTCCCCTGTCTTCCAGCTCCTGACTGACAGTTTGGAGAAGTATTATGGTTCCGCTATATGTTCAAATTTTGCTCCCATGCCGCTATATGAGGCACCTTTGCCTCTGCAGCATCGGAGGATCACAGAAGCACTGAAGATGGTTGGATCCACTGATCTGGCCAACTTCAGAGCAGCGCTTGTAAGCTCTATAGCAAAGAGGACAAAAAATTCAATAATGTTCAATAATTATCTCCGATCTATATACATCATTTTCTGGGATTGATTAGATCGTGTATGTCTTCTGCCATCTTAACAGTCTGCAGGAGCACTTTTGTTTTCTTGGATTTTGGGCAATCATGTAACACTTGTAATTAATTATTATTTATCTGGATCGTCTTAGCACAGTAATTTCTCTGTATTCATTTCCATTTATTACATCTGTATGTCTTTTTAATATTGATACTAATTATTGAACATTATTAAATTTTATCATTTGGGCTTAGTACTTCTTTTTTTTTGTAGGCTTTTGTAATTTTCTGAAGTGCCCCTTACCCTTTGTCCAAAATCATAGGAATCCATAGCAAAGAGCTTGTAACTGCTGTGCGTCTTACCTTGGAGAATGATCAGCGAAATGAAATGTAAAAGACATAGAAAACCGTATCTCCAAGTAATGGAGTAATGTATGTTTTTCTTTATATACAAACATGTTTAAAATTCCATATATTCCATATAATTAAATCTCATTCTGCCTCTATGAATGTACATGAGCAGAAAAGAAGAATAAAACGCTCTTCTTTATTAATCTCTGCATCGATTTGATGGTCTATGTATGAAAATAGAATAATTACAACTCTGAGAGTAATTTATCATTAGTATAACAGTACAAGATAACAACAGAAAACTTATGCAGAAGACGACCAGATATTACAATTGTATCCAAATTTATACAATATATTCTTATTCATAAAAAACACAGATGTCTCTGCCGGGTTCTCAAAATACTATTAATTGATTTACAAAGTTCTGTTTCTAACAATCCAAACGATACAATAGCTGCAAATATACAGCAGGTGAAATAAGTATTGAACACGTCACCAATTTTCTAAGTAAATCTATTTCTAAAGGTGCTACTGACATGAAATTCTCACCAGCTGTTAGTAACAGCCCATCCAATCCACACAGGCAAAGAAATCACACCGTAGATGTACATATATTAAAATATGTGTAATTAAGAAAAAAATACAGAGGGAAAAAGTATTGAACACGCTTACTGAAATCCATTTAATACTTCGTACAAAAGTCTTTGTTGGTGATGAAGTTTCAAGACGCCTCCTATAAGGAGAAACTAGTCGCAGGCATTGCTCAGGTGTGAGTTTGACCAATTCTTACACAAACACTCTTCACATCCTGAAGGTCCCGTGGGCTCCTTCTATGAACTCTGAGCTTTAGTTCCTTCCATAACTTATGCAATTTTTACTGAACATGGCAGTATATATAATATAACATTTTGTTAGTAAAAATTAGCGGCAAAAAGTTTCATTTACACGAGGGTAAAGAGGTGGAACTGGACCCCAAAATTTATTGTGCATTTCTCCCAAATGCGGTGATGGCCCATATGTCGTCAGAAATTACTGTTAGCCAACATGTCAGGGCTGGGAAGGAAGGGGCACTATTTGGGGTTTAGATCACAGATTTTGCTAGAATAGTGTTCGGGCGCCATTTTCGGAGCCCCAAAGGTGCCAGAACAGCAGAAAAACTCCAAAAGTGACCCCATTGTAGAAATTGCACCTCTCAATGAATTCATCTACGTCTCAATGACTATTTTATAACATCCACGCTGTGCTTTATTCTGGAGAATTGCAAATCTGCCAGTTTAGTACCCATACATTGTGCACCTATAATTGTCGTGCCCCCATATATTGTAGTGCCCCCCATACATTGTGCCCAGCTTGTTCTATTGGGGACACCCCGTAAATTGTTAAGTGCGCTCTCCCCGCTACAATAATGCCAAACATGTGGCCGCTTACTACGGGTTTAGGCACAAGGATGGGGCTTTTGGATTTAGGAGCGCAGATTTCATTGGATTTTATTTGAGGGGGGAGCCGTTGCATTTCCATAGTCTTTGTTCTACCAGTAACGTGGGACCCCCTATAATTCCACTGACAGATGACGGACCTGAGTGGGGGATGGTATTGTGTAGGATAAGTTAGGGTTTATTGGTAACATTTTGGGGTACATGATATTTTTTGATTGCTTTCAGTATAAGGCAGGATCATATTCTTATGTTCTACGCTGAGCGCTTAAATTGGGATTTCCGTGTAAATCCCACAAAAATGTGATTCAGATGAAACCTCTGCTGGTACTACTCAATATAATAACACCTTGGCTCCGTTTGCTGTCTTTTCCGGTGGTATCCATCTTTTTAGGTCTTTACAGAACTGTGGTCACCCACACTTGTGCGCTAAAAAAACACCTAAAATAATGTGCCACTGCTGGAACACAGACCAAATGGGGTCCACAGTGCCCCCAATCTGCCTCTTTATAGTGAATGGTTCCATTGGGATTTTGCCTGAATCGCGGTTTTTCTGTTTTACATGGAAACCCGGATGTAAGCGCTCAGCGGAGAGCACAGGATAAATGTGACCTGAGCCTTATTCCGATTTTTGGGAGGTAGAATGAGCAAATAGACAGAAGTACAAGAACAGTTTGTATTATTATTTTTGCGTGGTTAACCGTGCGGTACAAGTGATACCTGATTTTATATAGTTTTTTTTATATTTTGCTACTATCACACACTAAAATGCTTTTTTTTTTTTTTTTAAAAATTGTTTTTTTTGTCACCAAATTGTGAGAGCTATAACTTTTTTATTTATTTTTGCCAACAAAGCTGAATAAGGGCTTCATTTTTTCGTGACGATTTGAATATTTTTTTGGACCATTTTGGGGTATATAACATTTTCTGATTGCGTTTTATTCAGATTTTTCAGACACAGAATGATCAAAAACCAGCAATTCAGTTATTGTTATATATTTTTTTGAAGGTAAAAGTGATGACAGATTTATTCTTCGGGTCCAAATTTATATAGTTTTTTGAATGATTTGCTACTTTTATATACTAAAAACAATATTTTACAAACATTAATTTGTTTTTGCATCGCCATATTCTGAGAGCTGTAACTTTTTTTATTTTTTTGCTTGTTTTTTGCAGGACTATTTGGCGTTTTCATTTATACCCTTATTTTACACTAGCTATTGAACCCGTTCTACGCCCGGGTGGCGAGCATTTTTATTGGTATACGGTCTCCCATGCTGTTATGTGCTGCCCCCATCCTGTCCCCACCATCCAATCCTGGTATGCGTGGCACCCCTCACCCCCAATCCTGGTATGCGTGGCACCCCTCATCCTTATCCTGGTGTGTATAGTATCCCTCATCCTGGTATGCATGGTACCCCATCCCTCATCCCTATCCTGGTGTGTATGGTATCCCTCATCCTGGTATGCATGGCACCCCATCCCTCATTCCCAATCCCAGTATGCGTGGCACCCCTCATCCCCAATCCCGGTATGCATGGCTCCCCTCATCCCCAATCCCGGTATGCATGGCTCCCCTCATCCCCAATCCCAGTATGCGTGGCACCCCTCATCCCCAATCCCGGTATGCATGGCACCCCTCATCCCCAATCCCGGTATGCCTGGCACCCCTCATCCCCAATCCCGGTATGCGTGGCACCCCTCACCCCCAATCCCGGTGTGCGTGGCACCCCTCACCCCCAATCCCGGTAAGCGTGGCACCCCTCACCCCCAATCCCAGTATGCGTGGCATTCCTCACCCCCAATCCCGGTATGCGTGGCACCCCTCACCCCCAATCCCGTTATGCTTGGCACCCCTCATCCCTATCCTGGTATGTATGGCACCCCTCATCACTATCCTGGTGTGTATGGTATCCCTCATCCTGGTATGCATGGTACCCCATCCCTCATCCCTGCATGCATAGCACTCTATTCCTCATCCCCAATCCCAGCATGCGTGGCACCCCTCATTCCCAATCCGGCATGCGTGGCACCCCTGATCCCAAATCCCGGCATGCGTGGCACCCTTCATCCCCAATCCCGGCATGCGTGGCACCCCTCATCCCCAATCCCGGTATGCGTGGCACCCCTCATCCCCAATTCCGGTATGCGTGGCGCCCCTCATCCCCAATCCCGGTATGCGTGGCACCCCTCATCCCCAATCCTGGTATGCATGGCCCCCTCATCCCCTTCCTGGTATGCATGGCCCCTCAGACCCAATGCTGGTATGCATGGCCCCCTCAGACCCAATCCTGGTATGCATGGCGCCCTTAGACCCAATCCTGGTATGCATGGCCCCCTCATCCCCAATCCTGGTATGCATGGCCCCTTCATCCCCAATCCTGGTATGCATGGCCCCCTCATCCATAATCCTGATATGCATGGCCCCCTCATTCCCAATCCTGGTATACATGGCCTCCTCAGACCCAATCCTGGTATTCATGGCCCTCTCAGGCCCAATGCTGGTATGCATGGCCCCCTCAGACCCAATCCTGGTATGCATGGCCTCCTCAGACCCAATCCTGGTATGCATGGCCCCCTCAGACCCAATCCTGGTATGCATGCCCCCTTCTTCCCCAATTCTGGTATGCATGACCCCCTCTTCCCCTTATCCTAGTGTACATGGCCCCCCATCACTGCACACATGAGAATAATAAACACCTTTACTCACCTTCCTCCCTTCAGCTCTAGGTATATTTGGGTCCTTGTGTGCATGAGCAAATGAGCCCACTGTCTATCCAACATCTGCCTAATCTAGGATTACCTATATTACCAAGGACCACCCTTGCCCCAGTTGCGTCTGGTGCCGATGTGGCCTCAAGTGTACCTACAATTAAAGGGGTTGTCCACTACTTGGACAACTCCTTCTCAATCCTATCCTCAAGTAGTGGACAACCCCTTTAAGGCATGGTATTTCACTCCCATAGGGTGACCGAGTACTGGACCACCTGTCATTCAAGTCCTAAACTCAACATATATAGGAGGCGTGGGACATTCTGCACTTGGAGTTGTGCAAAACGAGTGGAGGACCACTAATTTCAGTCTGGAAGAGGATTTGTTTCTATTTTTAATTTAAAAAAAAATCAGCAGAATAGTATAATAAAAGCGGAATAAATAATACTCATCTCACCAATCCCTTTTCCGATGCTTCCTGAGTTTCTATCTCCTAATTCTTCTAGGGACCGATGGTTGAGCCAATCACTGGCTATGAGCAGCCATGTCCTTGTTTCTGGAGAGGGCCCAGAAAGTAGAGACCAGCAGGGACCCGGGAAGCGACAAAATGGGATCGATGAGGAATTGGTGAATTTTTTTAAATTTTTCATGCCATTCTGACCATTTGTTAAAAAAAAAAAATATTAATCATACAACCCATTTAGGGGTTGTACAAGACTGGAAAAACATTGCTGCATCACACCTGTCCAAGGTCATGTCCAGTTATTGCTCCATCCATGTCAATGTGCGAAAAATGCAGTACCGTATACAGCCTGTGGACCATTGTGGAGCTGTTTTTTTTTCCAGACGAAAACAGACACTTTTTTAAATTCTGTATAATCCCTTTAATATATTGAGCGTACTCCTTCTATTACTATATTAAGAGTGTTGTACAAAATGAGATAATGAGAATGATCAGGGCTGTTGAGCCCCATTTTCTTAATATTGAAGCCATGTCTCTCGCTCTGCCGACCTGTCCTGTCGGAATGATGTTCCCATCTATAAGATGTCTGCAGATGCAGCATTCTACAGCCAGCCAATCAGAACGCTCGCTCACTGATTTATGCAAATGAGATGGTGGCAAAAAGAAACAACCAATAACTTTTCAACAAATTTCTCCTAGCAGGGGCGGGTCACTTTGTCAGCAGGGGCGGGTCACTTTGTCAGCAGGGGCGGGACAATTTTTCAGCAGGGGCGGGACAATTTTTCAGCAGGTGACTTTTGATTTTTTTTTTTAGTCTCCCTTAGGTAAAAAATTCTCCATTACAGGCCCATAAATAGCGCTGAGGTTTTCCTGTATAATTGTGTGCGGAGCAGAGATTGAGGTCGTCATCCAGGCATTTGCATGGAGAGCACGGGAGTGACGCAGGCATCTGTTTGGGGATTACCGTACTTAGTGATCCAGGTACTTGCCATGTGCACATACGATTACATGGTTTACAAGGCAGCCCACCTTACCTGAGAGTTCTCATATGTGGTGATACATAACTGGAACTCGTGACACGAAGTGGTCTCTCCACCGCACACACCTTTTCCTACAGGTTTGGTGGCTCAGAGCTTAGTGACCAGGGTGCTGGTGTTCTGGGGTCAGATCCCACCGTGGCCACATCCACACTGTATTTTAGGCTCGTGCTGCTTTTCTCCCATCTTCTAAATATTAACTCATAGGCTTAATGTTGGTCTATAGAGTAGAATAGACCATTGAGTATGATAGGGACATAAACTGAGGTTTTTTTCCGCTTACACGCCAGCACATTTCTAATGTCTGTTTCTGGGTTTGATAGAAAAGATCTTTGTGTAGGAAACACCCATCCACCATTCAGTGCAGACTGGTAAAAATACCGACTTCATGAGGCTGTAAAAGAAAGACAGGACGCGAGCGCCCCCTGAACCTCCAGCACCTTCCCCCTCCTGTCCGCCCCAAATAAAAACAGCAATACTGACACTTGGTCCAGCGGTCAAGCAGAAATGTTTTTTTTTACTCATTCACGGTGGTGCTGCCCCCTGCAGATTGCCGCCTTTCAGTCCATTGTGGCAAATATGGCCCTGTCTGTGATCACATAGGAGTAAATCTTTGTAAATCTCCATCTTGCTGTGGGATCCTACCTGTATTGTATTGAAAAAGTTGTTTCTCAAGTTGTACGTCACTAAGATTGACTAAGTATTGACCTTAACTTCCCAACCACGGCAATGAGAAAGGGGACCCAAATCAAAAAAACATTATGGGGTCCCCTCCTGGAACTTCGTTGTGTTGCCATACTCCAATTCTAAGACATGAAGGCTTGTCATGTGTTCACCTGTCCTTCTTTTCCTTGCAATGGAGAGAGACGTGACATGACTTTTACATCTACGAAGGTCACTTAGCAAATGGGGAATCCATACAAGGTTAACGTCCTCTATGCGGAGAAAAATGAGACCCAACAATGATGGGTTCTAAAAACTGTCCAATAACAACCCCAAGCAGTCCTCTTAGTTTTTGACCCATTTTTTTGGGCTAAAAACAAGTGAAGGCAGTGTAATGGTCTCCATCAGGGGCGTAACGATTGCGGTCTCAGAGTGTGTGACCACCACCTAGACCATTCAGAAGGGGGACGTGCCAGTGCCAATCAGATGCCAACAGCAGATGTCGACTTGCCCATGACGGGTGCTTCATGGCAGTGATGTCATGCGCTGCCCATGTCTGTATGCCGAAGTCAGTTGCCAGCTTCTACACCGGCTATAGAGGAGGACGCCACATATCGGGGAAAGGTAAGAATAATCGTTGGTTTCTTTTTAAAATATGCTGGAGAAGAATGGATGGACCCTAGGATGGCACAATGAGGGGAATTGTACCAAGATGGGGGGCATTATACCACGATGGAGGGTATTATACTAGGAAGTGGCCTGGGATGGGATACATTGTTATAGAATGGGGCCAAAGATGGGGGCATTATTACAGGAAGGGGACAGAATGGGGGAGGTTATTACAGGAAGGGGCCAGGATGGGGGAGATTATTACAGGAAGGAGCCAGGATGGGAAAGATTATTTCTGGAAGGGCCCAGGATGGGGGACCTTATTACAGAAAGGGGATAGGATTGGGGAGATTATTACAGGAAGGGGCCAGGATGGTTGAGATTATTGCAGGAAGGAGCCAAGATGGGGGAGATTATTACAGAAAGGAGCCAGGATGGTGGACATTATTACAGGAAGGAGCCAGGATGGGTGAGATTATTGCAGGAAGGAATCCTGGTATGCATGGCCCCCTCATCCCCAATCCTGGTATGTATGGCCCTCTCATCCCTATTTCTGGTATGCATGGCCCCCTCATACCCAATCCTGGTATGCATGGCCCCCTCATCCCCAATCCTGGTATGCATGGCCTCCTCAGACCCAATCCTGGTATGCATGGCCCCCCCAGACCCAATCCTGGCATGTATGGCCCCCTCATTCCCAATCCTGGAATGCATGGCCCCCTCATCCCCAATTCTGGTATGCATGGCCCCCTCATCCCCAGTCCTGGTATGCATGTGACGCGCCCCCTGGGCCGCGTGGGGAACCCGGAACCGGGCCTTTTTGTGGATGCTGGGGGTGGTAATCACCGTGGCGGCAACCCGGTCCCATGGCTCAGGGTGGTCATACCAGTGGCAGTCTATTTATGTGGTTTTTATGATTGAATGTCCGACTACGCCACCCGTGGATTGCGGTCTGCATGACCCGCCGCTGCAGGGCAGACCGCTGAGGCTGGTGTTGTGGGTGCAGCAGAGTGTAGTACAACTCCCCAGGGGAGGAGTATAGCCTCAGGGCAGTGTAGAGTGATGATGGTGGTTGTGATGCGGGGCGTCCCAGTACTAGTAGTGCTGACGTGGTGAGAAAGCACAGAGACAAGGTGTTGCAGTTCAAGTTCTTTACTCACAGTTCTCATCCAGGTCACTTGTGCACAGGTAGGACTGCCCGAGCCGTGCTGCATCCACCAGGCAGGGGGCTCGGTCAACCCCCAGGTATTTCCGGAGTGTGGCACAGGACTCCCTTCTATCCTTTCGTCAGCCGTACCCCACCAGGGACACTACTCCTGTCCAGCTGCCTCGGATCTTCTCTTGGGAGGCTGGGTGCCCGCTTCCCTGACCCTATGTGGTATGCCTTTCTAGTAGGTGTGGTGAGGGGTCGCACCAGTAAATGATCACGACCACCGGTTCTTGGTTAAGGATTAGTCACCTCCGCCAACTTTGGATCCGATACCCTGTTCTGCCAACCCGTCACCCGCAATCTCCTGGGTCCTTATGGTTGCTTCTGCCTTCGTGTCTCTGGGCCTCTCCTAGTGTTCCGTTCCTTCTTACTTTCCTTTCTGTTCCTTTCTGTTTCAGTTCCTTTCTTCTGCTCCGGCCTTCACTCTAGGCCTGCCTCGTGGAGCTGGGCACAGACTGAGCCACAGCTCCCTGTCAGCCCTCTCTGGCTGAACTCCTCTTCTCCTCTCCTCCTGACTGAACTGTACTAACTGAACTAAGATGGTGCCCACCTTATATACCCTCCCCTAGTGTGTGACCTCAGGTGACAAGCAACCAATGAGCTCCTACCTATGCCCAGAAACCGTCCCCTCCTGTTCCTACATCACTGGGTTTTCCTCCCCCCTCCCCACTCCAGCCAGGGACATGATCTGTCGTGCCTGTGTGTCACCCTACCTGGATGCCACAAGTGTAATTAAAGCTGTGTCTGAGAGCAAGGGAGAGGTTCTCTAGTCAGGGGAACATTAGCATGCAATGCCTCCTGTCTCAGGCCAGTAGGGGGAGCAGGCTGCCCCTATAAAAGCTGGTACTGGGGACAGGGTTAGAGAACTGGATGACCTGTCTCAGCTTTGAGACGTGTCCCAGAGTGGAGCAGGGACAGAAAGTTGCATTGTAACCTAAGAGGAAGTGTGGCAGTAGGAGAGAGCCACCAGCCAGAGACAAGAGGCGAAGAGAGCCTGTCTTGGCAGAGAAAGGACTTAACTTTACCAGACTTTGGTGTCTGAGGCTGGAAGGATTCCACATCCCCCAGCAGAGAACCAGTCCGCAAGGGACTGTACATTCCTTGGCCTAAGAAGCCTGGAGGCCCTGCCACAACCAAAGGGACCAGTAAAGCCGTACGAGGCTGGGAGCAAAAAGGAACCCACGTCGCAGGCCATACAGGCGAGAAAGCACGGAAAGCTCGGAAACATGGGCTGTTATCCTATCAGGAGGAGATAGTCAGAAGGAGCGCAGAAAGCACGGTAGGCCTACACCCTCACCCTGACCAGGGCCAATTTCCCCGTTGCTCTCAGACATCCAGGTCCCCTCCTAGCTGGGACTGTTTGTGGGTCAGTTTACCTGTTTAGTAAAGACCCTGGACTGCAACCTGTTGTCTGTGTGCTCCTTGCTCCTCCAGCACTACAATCACTCCCACCATCCACTATACTGCCCTGGGGCCGCACTCTTCCCGTGGGGAGTCACACTACCATAGCTGCACACCTCATCAGCCCCAGCGGTCTGCATGCAGCGGCGGTTCCTAATAACCGCAATCCACGGGTGGCGTAGTCGGACATAATCAATATAACGGACTACCACTGGCCTGACCACCCTGAGCCACGGAACCGGGTTGCCACTACTACTCCCATCGCTCCCTATTGCCCGGATCCGAGTGCCCCACGGCCCAGGGGGCGAGTCAGCTTTGGCGTAGTCGGCAGGATTTCGTGCCCGCAACCACCGGGTACTGCGTGCCTGAAAAAGACTGTTGTAAACTTACCAGTGGCGAAGTTTCCCGCCGTCCGGAGTCTTTTCCCGCCATCCGGAGCCGATTCCCGCCATCAGACGCCATCTTGGACCTTTTCCCGCCGTCTTCTGCCGTCTTCCCGCCATCTGCAGCTGTTTCCCGCCATCGGACGCCATCTCCAGGACGCCGCGCGGGAAGAAGAGGGGCGTAGACGTCAAAACCGCGCGAGATCCGAAGCTCCGCCCCACGCACCGACGCTGCGCAAGGTCCTGGAAGGGAGAGAGAGCGACGCTGACGTCATCAAGACGCGACGCCAGGTCCTCGTCCATAGCAGCAGCAGCGGAGCCGCGGCCTACAGAAGAGGATCGTCGTAAGGTAGGCCACGCTTGACTAGGGGAGAGGAAGATGTCGGACACAGAGGCCCCCACTACCACCAACGCAGCTGCAGCAGCGGTGATGCCCTTTTCCCTGCCCTACATCCCTGGAGCGGCCTGGCTGCCCAAATACTCAGGGGAGCCCCATGCCCTAACTGACTTCAAGGAAAGGCTATACAGTTTGTTCCAGGTTTACCCCCTGACAGAGGAACAGAAGGTCAGCATACTAACAGGGCAGTTAACTGGCGCAGCCCAGAGGGAGGTAAAATCATGGCCCATTGAGGAGAAAGGGACTGTGAAGGGTATTCTGGCCCGGCTGCGGGGTACCTTTGATACACGTACCTCCGCTGAAATTAAAATGAGGTTCTATGGATGTAAGCAGCGGGCACAGGACAGCATCAGAGACTATGCCCTAAATCTGCAGGAAGCCTTGAGGGCTATTCAACAAACTGACCCTGGCAGTGTGCAGGAAACCGATAAGCTGCTAACAGAGCAATTCATAGAGGGTCTGCTGTCCAGCGCCCACAGGGCCCAGCTGCGCCTCATGTTCTTCCAGAACCCCGACCTGACCTTTGCCCAATTTAAGGACAGGGCCATAAGGGTGCTCCGTGAATCTGCAACCAGTGGCGCTATAAACCCCCGGCGCCCTGCTATCACCTACCACCAGGAGGCGGCGCCCTCCTCTATGGACTCCGTGGAGGCTGATGCACAGGCCCTGAACCAAGCCCCGTCGAAAGGCCTGCACCACCAAGTCCAGGAGCTGACCAGGAGCGCCGCGGCGTTGACCAGGACCGTCCAGGCGTTGCAAGTGGACCCGTCGAGACCCATCAAGCTGGCTTCAAGTCCGGAGGATGTCCCGTGGCGTCGACAGAGGAGGATCCCGTCGTTCCGAGGGAGGCCCACAGACCGCTACGCAGAGGATGGACAGCCCATTTGCCGTCGATGCAACCAGCCCGGACACATTTCCAGGTACTGTAATTTAAACGGGTCCAACCTGGGGCAGAGGGCCGACCCCCAGGCATAAGATCACCAGGCCCTTATAATTGGCGTGATAAGTACGTTGGGGGGCGCCCGGTTTTACCCGTGGTGCTGGACGGTATCCCCATGAGCGCCTTGCTGGATACTGGGTCGCAAGTAACCACAATCCCTTATGTACTTTTTAAGCAGTATTGGACTGATGCTGATATCACACGGTATCCAGACAGTAACTTGAGCATCATCGCCAGTAATGGCTTACCCGTGCCGCAGATGGGGTTCAAGGAGATGACCATTAAAATTGGTAAAGTTGAACTGCCGGCACAGGGAGTGATTATTGTGGACATTGACCGTCATGAAAGTCACCCTAAAATAACTGTGGGTACTAACATCATTGAAAATTGTCTTTCAGAAGTAATTGTAATTCTACAACAGGTGGCGGTGAATGCTAGTTCCAGCCAAAAGAGAGTCCTCAACAAGGAGATAAAAGCCCTGATGAGACGGCAGCAGGTAGAACTGTCTGGTGGTGAGATCGGTAGCGTAAGACTCAGTGATCCATTCCCCATTTCCATGCCTCCCAAAAGTGAAATGATGATCTGGTGTCGGACTGCAATCGGGTTGAGAGGTAGAGACTACCAAGCCATGGTAGAACCCGTGTACTCAGACAGCAGGCCCACCATTTTGACAGCCCGGGGGGTGGTTGATGTCCGTCATGGGAGGGTGCCCGTCCGCATCCTCAACATTGGGGAGAGGGAAGTACACTTACCCAGGTACGCTACACTCGCCAAACTGTTTGTCGTCGAACACCAAGCTATCAGGGCCGTGGAACCCTTGCCTCCATCTCCACAGGCGGAGGGTAATGGCTCCCAGAAACAAAAGGAGGACTGGTGCCAGAAACTCCACGTGGGTGCTGACTCCACTCCCCTGCACCAAAAACAAGGAATCTACCGGGTGGTACAGGAGTACGAGAGAGTCTTTAGTAAGCACCCGCTAGACTTCGGCAGAGTAAAAGGGATAGAACACCACATCCCCACAGGGAGCCACCCACCAATAAAAGAGAGGCACAGACCTGTACCCCCTGCACATTATCAGAACGCCAAGGGTATGCTAAGGGAGATGAAAGAAGCTGGGGTCATTAGAGACAGCTGTAGCCCCTGGGCAGCCCCCTTGGTTCTGGTCAAAAAGAAAGACGGCACCATTAGAATGTGCGTGGACTATAGACAAATCAACCGTATCACCCACAAAGACGCATATCCGCTGCCTAGAATAGAAGAGTCTTTAGCCGCACTAAAATCTGCTAACTTCTTTTCTACTTTGGACCTTACTAGCGGGTACTGGCAGGTTCCTGTGGCAGAGGCTGACAAGGAGAAGACCGCCTTCACCACCCCGATGGGACTGAGCGAATTCAACTGCATGCCTTTCGGGCTCTGCAACGCACCAGGGACCTTCCAGCGGCTGATGGAATGCTGTCTAGGGCACCGAAACTTCGAGACGGTCCTCCTTTACCTGGACGACGTGATCGTCTATTCGAAGACCTACGAGGACCATCTCAAGTACCTGGCTGAGGTGTTCGAAGCCCTGGCAGGCTATGGCCTGAAGGTGAAACCATCGAAGTGCCACCTGCTGAAACCAAAGGTCCAGTACCTAGGGCACGTGGTAAGCGCGGAAGGAGTAGCCCCCGACCCTGACAAGGTCACGGCAATCAAGAGCTGGCCAAGCCCCTCGAACATCAAAGAGGTGAGACAGTTTCTCGGGTTGGTAGGCTACTACCGAAGGTTCATCCCCGGGTTCACTAAGATGGCAGCTCCTATGCAGGACCTCCTGATCGGACAGTCCAAGTCCAGAAGTCAAAAGCCACCCTTCAAGTGGGATAAACCGGAAGAGGAGTCCTTCCGCCAGCTAAAGTTGGCCCTCACTGGGGATGAGATCCTGGCCTACCCTGATTATGGCCAGCCTTTCATTCTCCACACAGATGCCAGTAATGTGGGACTGGGAGCCGTACTGTCCCAAAACCAACAGGGCAGAGAACGGGTGATCGCATACGCCAGCCGGAAGCTGAGGCCCACTGAGAGGAACCCGGAGAATTACAGCTCCTTCAAGCTAGAATTCTTGGCGGTGGTGTGGGCCGTGACGGAACGCTTCAAGCATTACCTGGCCTCCGCAAAGTTCACCGTGTACACGGACAACAACCCGTTGACACACCTGGACAATGCAAGACTGGGTGCCCTGGAACAGCGGTGGATGGCCCGTCTCTCCAACTATGACTTCGTGATCAAGTACCGGGCAGGCAAAACCAACGCCAACGCGGACGCCCTATCAAGGATGCCTCACTTACCTAAAGGTGACGAAGACCCACAAGAGCTGGAGGAGGTAGAACTCCCCGCGTTTCACCGGTATGGAGCCGCTCAACACTCTCACCGCGTGAAGGAGGAGGATCTAACAACTGTGATGATGAATCCCCTACCTCACCACAGCTGGGCCGAGACCCAAGATAGTGACCCTGCAGTCCGCCTGGTGAAAGATCTGCTGACCCGGGAAGACGCCCGCCTAGATCCAGATGCCCCAGAGGAAGCCAAGCAGCTATGGAAGGAGAAGAGCAAGCTGTTCCTCTACGAAGGCAAGTTGTGCAGAAGGATTGTTAACCACCGGACGCACGAGCTGACCTGGCAAGTCGTGGTCCCAAGGCGGGATGCAGCTATGGTCCTGGGGGCTTACCATGACAGAGCGGGGCACTTCGGTTGGAAGAAACTGGAGTTCCTACTAAGAGGAAGGTTCTTTTGGGTCGGCATGAGAGGAGCTGTGGAAAAATGGTGCAGAGACTGTGGCCCTTGTCACCTAAGGAGGAAGGACCGTACCAGCCAGAAGACACCCTTGAGGCCCATCGTCACCACGCAGCCTCTTGAGCTGGTAGCTCTGGACCATGTCAAGTTGGCTCCAAGCCGGTCCGGATACATCTATGCCCTGACAATCGTGGACCACTATTCCCGTTTTCTAGTGGTGGTCCCGGTAAAGGACTTGACAGCCCAAACAGCGGCCCGAGCCTTCCAGCAATACTTCTGCCGTCCACACGGGTATCCGGAACAGGTCCTGACAGACCAGGGTCCAGCGTTTGAAGCTGAAATCTTCCAGGAGTTCTGCAACCTCTATGGCTGTAAGAAGATTCGGACAACGCCTTACCACCCCCAAACCAACGGGATGTGTGAGAAGATGAACAATATAGTCATTGATCTCCTGAAGACGTTGCCCCTGGAGGAACGCAGCCTGTGGCCAGAAAAACTGCCGGACCTGGTAGACATGTACAACAATATCCCTGTGAACGCTACAAACTGCACCCCGGCTTACCTGATGCGAGCCAGACCGGGTAAGCTGCCCGTAGACCTGGAGATGGGAGTCCTAATACCTGAGGACACCTCCCCGGATGCGGACTGGGATACGGAAATGCAACTGCAGTACAAGAAGGTACAGGAGAGTGTGGAGAAGAGCCTGGCCCAGGTGAGAGAGAAGCAAGAAAGACTCTTCAATCAACACGCCCCTGCTAGTCCCCTAGAACCTGGTGAGCAAGTCCTGAAGCGAAAAAGAAGGCTACATAAGTTGGATGACCAGTGGGAAAGGGAACCCTACACCGTACTGCAGTCTGACCACGACAACCCAAAGGTGTGCGTAATCACCAAGGACGGAGGAGAAACCACTAGTGTCGGCTCCAAAGACCACCTCAAAAGGTGCCCCGAGCAACTCCGTAGTGCAGAAGAGGATCAGAGTGACCTTGAACCCGCAGAGGACAAGGAAGAAATGATCAGCACCGTTCTCGGAGAGTTCCCTCAGTCCTGGACTCGCATAAATGATGCCATAGTGGTACCCGTCCTGCATTTCCTGCAACCGGCACAGCAACAACCAACACCAGAGCCGGAAGGTGAAGAGGAGCAAGCGGTTCCAGAGGCAGAAGAGCCTGTTCCAGCAGCCCAGGAGAGTCAACCCTCTGCTGACAGTGAGCCTGCCATGCCTGCGGTAAGCCAGAGGACCCGCAGACAGCTGCCTGCCCTACCTGTACATTCAGCTGGTAGCTGTACCCCCTAACGCTAGTGGGGAAAGCCAGGTTGGTCCACCACCAGACAGTGGACTACGTAGGTCAACCAGGAGCACAAAGGGGCAGATACCCGCTCGCTGGAGAATATAGAGTGTACTAAAATTGTAAATAACCCTGTTGCCAAATGTTGAATAGTTTGCCAAAGTTACCTGCATGTTTATTGATAGTGTGTTTCAGTCTCTTGCAGCTACCGTAAGGACTCAAAGGTTATGGACTTTGTATAACCGGGACCTTGTATGGACTGCGTTCGGAGCCTAACCAAGGAATGAACTAAGACTGTAAAGGACTTGGGGTAGGACAGACCCCCACCTGGTTAAGGCTCCCGTTGTTTTGGTGATATGGACACCCGGTCACAGACCACACTGTGACCTAAAGAACTCAATTTGTGCGTCGTCTGTCTATTAATGTTTTATTGTTGTGCATATTGTCTTTGTTTATTGTTTAGTCCCGGAGTACTAAATTTCACTAGGGGGGAATGTGTCACCCTGACCTGGATGCCACAAGTGTAATAAAGCTGTGTCTGAGAGCAAGGGGGAGGTTCTCTAGTCAGGGGAACATTAGCATGCAATGCCTCCTGTCTCAGGCCAGTAGGGGGAGCAGGCTGCCCCTATAAAAGCTGGTACTGGGGACAGGGTTAGAGAACTGGATTGCCTGTCTCAGCTTTGAGACGTGTCCCAGAGTGGAGCAGGGACAGAAAGTTGCATTGTAACCTAAGAGGAAGTGTGGCAGTAGGAGAGCCACTAGCCAGAGACAAGAGGCGAAGAGAGCCTGTCTTGGCAGAGAAAGGACTTAACTTTACCAGACTTTGGTGTCTGAGGCTGGAAGGATTCCACATCCCCCAGCAGAGAACCAGTCCGCAAGGGACTGTACATTCCTTGGCCTAAGAAGCCTGGAGGCCCTGCCACAACCGAAGGGACCAGTAAAGCCGTACAAGGCTGGGAGCAAAAAGGAACCCACGTCGCAGGCCATACAGGCGAGAATACACGCAAAGCTCGGAAACGTGGGCTGTTATCCTATCAGGAGGAGATAGCCAGAAGGAGCGCAGAAAGCACGGTAGGCCTACACCCTCACCCTGACCAGGGCCAATTTCCCCGTTGCTCTCAGACATCCAGGTCCCCTCCTAGCTGGGACTGTTTGTGGGTCAGTTTACCTGTTTAGTAAAGACCCTGGACTGCAACCTGTTGTCTGTGTGCTCCTTGCTCCTCCAGCACTACCATCACTCCCACCATCCACTATACTGCCCTGGGGCCACACTCTTCCCGTGGGGAGTCACACTACCATAGCTGCACACCTCATCAGCCCCAGCGGTCTGCATGCAGCGGCGGTTCCTAATAACCGCAATCCACGGGTGGCGTAGTCGGACATAATCAATATAACGGACTACCACTGGCCTGACCACCCTGAGCCACGGAACCGGGTTGCCACTACTACTCCCATCGCTCCCTATTGCCCGGATCCGAGTGCCCCATGGCCCAGGGGGCGAGTCACCTGCATTACTGTACTAATGGAAGCACCGTTGAGCTGTCCCCTGGAAATGGGGTGTGTGTGATGCATGCAGCTAACCGAGCCCTGGTCCACACTCCATCCTTACCCGGGAGTGGAATATCACACCTCTGGTTGAGGTGCAATACCCCTGTAGCAACCGAACCCTCGGGGTGCTACATTTTCCCCCGGTAAACCACAGCACGTCTTCGGGTTGGAAAAGAGTAAAAACAATTCAAAAACATGCAAAATTTTTAGAATGCATTCGCATAAAAGACAATAACCATTTAACCCATCCCTTTATGGGAGGCACTTTTCTCCTTTAACGTTACTGGTACACTTTTCTCTTTTAACAAATATTACAAGACTTTCTTCACACATATAAAATACCATAAAACTCTTTTAGCAGCATATAAAACTTTTCAGTATAAAACATTCTCAAGTAAAACATATTCTTGGGTACTGGCCGCCGTGCAACTTGCGACCAGGTGTCCTTTCTTCTTAAAGGTGCAACAGTCCAGTAAACTTGTCTTGAGGTAGACGTTGCAGTCTTTTTATAAAACCAGTAGGGGGCGCTTTAACAAGCGCAACTATTTACAGGATGGCCGCTCTCAGTCCTCGGCCAGGTAGGGAAGGGGATGGCTGTTCTCAGTCCCCAGCCAGATTAGGGAAAAGGGATGGCTGTTCTCAGTCCTCAGCCAGGTAACTTAGGGGAGCACTTAAAACGGGCAACAGTCAAATAACAGTTTCACAACAGTTCTTATACCCTGACGGGTAACTATTTACAGTCACACTCTACCGTTCACTGTTAACGGCGTCCTCCTGATGCTCCTTGTTCCTCCGGGTAATCTCCGGGCCCTCTTGGTACTCGATGTCCGAGTGGTACTGCAGCTCCTCCTCTGTGAGCCGGTGGATGCGGAGGGCGTACAATCCCTTTGCGCACTTGTGCCGGGTGTAGGTGACCACGTCACCAGGGTACAGGTCTCGTCCGCAATATCCCTCTGGCAGGTGACTCTCGACGTCCCTACAGGTCATGAAGACGTCGTCTGTGGTCTCAGGATCTTGGATGAAGCCCCAGCCGTGCTCCATCTGAAATTTCACCACGGTCCCGGTGACTCGGGGACCGCGGGCGGCTTGGGGATCCTGTCGGGCTCTCCTCTTTTGCTCCGCACTCCGTGCTTGGAGCTGCTCCTCCCTGGTACGCCGCTCCCTCTCAAATGTCGCCAACTGCTGGCGGCAGGACTCCAGTCGACAGGCTGCGTCCGCCCGGGTTTCCTGGGTTAACCCCATTAGGTTTTCTCCAGTGGGGTTCCACTCGAACTGGACGTCCTCCAGTGGGGGATAGGTTATCTGTCTGGGCTCCGAAGCCGGTATCAGGGGTTCACGCGGGGGCTGGTCTCTCCATGGACGGCTGCTGATCAGGTCGGCCGGCCATACCAGGGGCAGTCCATCCGGGCCGGTGTGCTGGGTGAACAGATCCGCGCTCAGGGGTAGTATGGCAGGGGGCCCCGGGTGGGGAGCAGCGCCCGGGGGCACTCGGCCTTGCGACCAGGCCGATGGTCGTTTTCCGGTCGTGCCTGTGAGTGGCACAGCCGAGGCAAGGGGCGCTGGTGAGGCAGTGACGCCCGGGTGCACTAGGCCTTGCGACCCGGCCTGTGGCGCCTGTTTCTTTATCGCGCCCGGGGTTAAAGGGCACGGCGCGGGGCGTGACAGCAGCGCTTGCAGCCTGAGGCCTAGCTGGTAGCGGCGGAGGCATGGTGACAGGTACAGTCCCCGGGGCTTCGGGCCTCGCAACGGGAGGCTGAGGTAGGCTTGCGGTTTCAAGGCTGGGGGTGGTGACGTCCGCTTTACCTGCCTCAGTCTTTGCGGTCTCCTCCGCGGCGTCGTCCCCGGTCTCCGGTCCACCTTCACCGCCCTCGGAGGCAGGCGTGCGGCTGGGCGGTGGTAGCGCCGTGTGTGCACGTGTGTGGGGAACCCGGAACCGGGCCCTTTGTGGGATGCTGGGGGTTGTAGTCTCCGTGGCGGCGACCCGGTCCCGTGGCTGAGGGTGGTCAAACCAGTGGCAGTCTTTTTATGGGGTTTTTATGGTTTAAGCAATGTCCGACTACGCCACCCGTGGATTGCGGTCAATGCTAACCGCCACTGCGAGGCAGTCCCCTGAGGCAAATGGTGTGTGCAGCTGAAATCGTATAACTCCCCAACTCCCCACGGGAAGAGTATAGCCTCAGGGCAGGGAATGTGGATGCAATGATGGTGGTTGTGATGCGGGGCATCTCAGTACTAGTAGTGCTGACGCGGTGAGAAAGCACAGAGACAAGGTGTTGCAGTTCAGGTTCTTTACTCACAGTTCTCATCCAGGTCACTTGTGCACAGGTAGGACCGCCCGAGCCGTGCTGCATCCACCAGGCAGGGGGCTTGGTCAACCACCAGGTATTTCCGGAGTGTGGCACAGGACTCCCTTCTATCCTTTCGTCAGCCGTACCCCACCAGGGACACTACTCCTGTCCAGCTGCCTCGGATCTTTTCTTGGGAGGCTGGGTGCCCGCTTCCCTGACCCTATGTGGTGTGCCTTTCTAGTAGGTGTGGTGAGGGGTCGCACCAGTAAATGATCACGACCACCGGTTCTTGGTTAAGGATTAGTCACCTCCGCCAACTTGGGATCCGGTACCCTGTTCTGCCAACCCGTCACCCGCAATCTCCTGGGTCCTTAGGGTTCCTTCTGCCTTCGTGTCTCTGGGCCTCTCCTAGTGTTCCGTTCCTTCTTACTTTCCTTTCTGTACCTTTCTGTTTCTGTTTCTTTCTTCTGCTCCGGCCTTCACTCTAGGCCTGCCTCGTGGAGCTGGGCCCAGACTGAGCCACAGCTCCCTGTCAGCCCTCTCTGGCTGAACTCCTCTTCTCTTCTCCTCCTGACTGAACTGTACTAACTGAACTAAGATGGTGCCCACCTTATATACCCTCCCCTAGTGTGTGAGCTCAGGTGACGAGCAACCAATGAGCTCCTACCTATGCCCAGAAACCGTCCCCTCCTGTTCCTACATCACTGGGTTTTCCTCCCCCCTCCCCACTCCAGCCAGGGACATGATCTGTCGTGCCTGCATTACTGTACTAATGGGAGCACCGTTGAGCTGTCCCCCGGAAATGGGGTGTGTGTGATGCATGCAGCTAACCGAGCCCTTGTCCACACTCCATCCTTACCCGGGAGTGGAATATCGCACCTCTGGTTGAGGTGCAATACCCCTGTAGCAACCAAACCCTCGGGGCGCTACACTGTCATCAGGGCCGGCGTCAGCACCCGGCGCACCCGGGCAAATGCCGGGGCCCTGAGCAGGCAGAGGGGCCCACTGGCGGTCGCGCACCCCACTGGGCTATGGGCGGAGGAGAGCGGTGTCAGCGCCCGCCCTTCTCCGCCGCTTGCTCAGGGCCCCGGCAGCGGGATACTTACCTCTCCCCGTGCCTCCGCAGATCCGCTGTCTTCCTGCTCTGCGCTCCCTGTGACGTCTCAGGTCAGAGGGCGCGGTGACGTCTTTTCACCGCGCCCTCCCCTGAGCCGTCACAGGGAGCGCTGAGCGGGAAGACGCCGACAACGCTAGAGTTCGGAGCCGAGCAGCGAGCGGCGGGCAGCAGGCAGCGGGCAGCAGGCAGCAGGCAGCAGGTGAGGAGAAGGGAGGTGAGTATTTGATTTTTTTTTTTTAATGTATGGAGGCATGGGGCATTATAAAGAGGGGGGGGGCAGCCTGCATGGGGCATTATAAAGAGGGGGGGGTGACATCCTGCATGGGGCATTATATAGAGGGGGGGGACATCCTGCATGGGGCATTATATAGAGGGGGGGGGGGCAGCCTGCATGGGGCATTATATAGAGGGGGGGGACATCCTGCATGGGGCATTATATAGAGGGGGGGGCAGCCTGTGACGCGCCCCCTGGGCCAGTGCTGTTAGGGATACCCGGAGCCGGATCAGATGGGGGTTGTAGTCTCCGAGTGGCTGTGACCCGGTCCGTGCCCAGGGTGTCAAGCTCAGTGTGTGGCAGTCCTTATGATGTTACTAGATGTTCTTTTGTGTCGACTACGCCACCCGTTGATTTGCGGTCAATACGGCCGCCGCTGCAGCAGGGTCCGCTGAGGCTGGTGATGTATGTGCAGCTCAGGTAGTATAACCCCCAACGGGAGGGGTATAGCCTCAGGGGGTCAGTTGCAGAGGATGGGGGTTGTGGTGGTGCAGCGGGGATGGAAATGAGACTCAGAGTCGGGCTGTGCAGTTCAGGGTTTGTTTACTTACTGCAGTTGTTCTGGTCACTCCGGCCTTAAGTGACCACCCGAGCTGTGCTGCGTCCACCAGGTCCTGGACTCAGCCAACCCCCAGGTGATTCTGGAGCGTGGTCCTGAGCTCCCTTTCTGTCCTGTCCTCTTCTCTGGCCTTCCCCACCAGGGATCCACCTATGTCCGGCTCCCTCGGGCCTCTTGGTGGTAAACCCTTGTCTCTGGGTTCCCTGACCCTATTCCTGGTCTGCCTTCCGGGTGGATTTAGTGGGTGATCGTGGCAGATCCTGCCCACGACCTCCGGTTCCTGGCTAAGGTGTGCTGTAGCCTCTGCCAGCTTGGGATCCGGTACCCTGTTGCCAACTCTTCACCCTCTGGTCTAATTTGGGCTCTTGGAGTTCCTTCTTTCTCCCCCTCTGGGTCTTTCTTTCTCCTCTCTCTCTCTTGGCCTTGGAGCTGCTCTTCTCCTCTGCTCTGACAGACTGACCTCACTCTGCAAAAGACTGACCCTGATCTAAGATGGTTCCCACCTTATATACTCCCTCTATGTGTGAGCTCAGGTGACCAGCACCCAATGAGCTCCTAGCACTACCCAGACTGCTCCCCCTATCTGCCCCTACACTACTGGGATGTTCCACCCCCCTCCCACTCCAGCCAGGAACAGACACTGTCGTACCTGCACATTTCTCTAGTGGGAGTACCATCGGTCTGTTCCCCGGAAATGGGATGTGTGTAGTGCATGCAGCTAACTGAGGTCAGTTCCACACTCCATCCTTACCCGGGAGTGGAATACCACACCTCTGGCTTGAGGTGTAATACCCCTGTAGCAGCCGAATCCTCAGGGTGCTACATTCCCCCCTGGTAAATCACAGCACGTCCTCGGGCTGTAAGATATAAACATCCACAAACATACATTTTTTTTTCATAAAACATAAACATATAAAACATATAAAACATCATCAGCAGCAATAAACTTTTCATATAAACATCCTTGTTTCTGGTTCCTCCGGTCACGGTGCAACTTGTGACCGGGTAAAGTGCGACAGTCTCTCTTGGAATAAAACAGTTTCCTATAAAACCGGTAGGGGGCGCTTTTAGGAAGCGCAACTATATACAAGGGGATATGGCCGCTCTTAGTCCTCGGCCAGGTATTAGGAACTAGGGACACACGGGGTTAACAGTTCACTCTTGGCTGGTCCCAACGGGGAACATATTTTAAATAAGTAACAGTTCTTGGTACCCCGACGGGCAACTTTATACAGTCTCTCTCTACCGTACTTCAACAACGGCGTCCTCCTGCTCCTTCTTTAGATTCTTCAGACCAGTCCGGGTCCTCTTGCTCCTCCTCACACCGCAGCTCCTCCTCCGTCAGGCGATGCACATGGAGGGCGTAGGGTCCTTTGGCACACTTGTGCCGGGTGAAGGTGACCTCGTCCCCTACATACAGGTCACGACCTCTGTGTCCCTCCGGCAGATGGCTTTCTACGTCTCTGCGGGTCACAAAGACGTCGCCGGGGGTATGATGGTCTCTAATGAAGCCCCATCCGTGCTGCATATTGAATTTTATCACAGTCCCGGTGGAAGGGGGACCATGAGCTGCACGGGGATTCCTCCTGGTCCGGCTCTTCTGCTCCGCGCTCCTTATCTGCGCTTGCTGTTCCCGGACCCGCCTCTCTCTCCGCTCCCTCTCGAAGACCTCGAGCTGCTGCCGGCAGCACTCTGCACGCTCTGCTGCGGCCGCCCGAGTCTCCTGAGTGAACCCCATGAGGTCTTCTCCGGTGGGGTCCCAGTCAAACTGTGCCTCCTCCAGCGGGGGCGAGGTCCTCTTTACGGGCTTCGGAGCCGGAATCAGGGGCTCGCACATGGGCCTTGCTCTCTGGAGTTCCAGCTGAATGTACTCCTGGGGCCATATGAAGGGCTGCCCATCCGGGCACGTATGCTGGGCGAATAGATCTTCACCCAGGTGCGGCACTCTAGATGCTGAGGGCGCGTTGATGGTAGCGGCGCCCGGGTTAACCAGGCCTTGCGACCAGGCCTGGGGCACCTTAAAGGCAAAGGGCACCGTAAGAACGGCGGCGCCCTGGGTTATTCGGCCCTGCGGCCAGGCCGGTGGCTCCGCGGAGGTAGGGGGCGCTGTTGGTATTACGGTGCCCGGAGGTACTAGGCCTTGCGACCAGGCCGGTGGTATTTCCTGCTTGGCCACGCTCGAGGTCGAGGCGTGTGACGTCACAGGGGTCGCGGCCGCGGTTTCCGGTTGAGGCCTAGTCTGCGGCGGTGACGATGCAGCGACGGGCACGGCAGGGGGAATTTCGGGCTCTGCGACGGGGAGCTGGGGCAGGCACGCGGTTTCCCGGCTCGGGGTAGAGACGTCCCCTTTACCTGCCTCCGTCCGTTCAGCTCCCTTCTCGGCGCCGTCTCCTGCCTTCATTCCTCCTGCGCCATCCTCAGAGGCGGTCTGTCTCCTCGTCTCGGGTGGCGTGCTCCGCTGACGGGTTTCGGTCTCCTGGGCCATCTCTCGGCTCCACTCCGCCAACGTCTCTCGCTGCACCCGGGCCATCCTCCGTGCGAGGCCCTCCAGCGCGGTCTGTGCACACTCCCGGTCTCGGGGGAGCTGTGCTAGGATCTCCAGCAGGCCTTCTGGAGTGGCGACCTGCAACAGGCTCCTGACCACTGGGTCGGTGCTGCCTGACTCTCCCTCCATCTCCGGGTAGGCTCTCTCTGGACTCTCTTCCAGACGTCTTGTCTCCGGGTGCGCTCTCTCCAGACTGCTCCAGGCGACACCCATCTTTGTTCTCTTGTTCTGTCTCCGCCCACATCGAGGGTGGTCCCGGGGCAACTTCAGTTCCAGGGGCAGTTCTCTTACGCTGATGGACACTTCCAGCATCACAGTCTCTGTTGGTGGGCGTGGTTTCCGCTTTTGGCGCCATTCTTCGACCTGGCCCACGATGGGAGGTGGCTTCTTGCCACCCTCTGGCACGCCCATAATGGCGTCCGCTCTTCCAAGGCGGGAAATCTTTGGAAATGGCGGGAATCGTCTCCCAGTGGCGGGAAACTCCATGGATGGCGGGAAAAAGCTGCAAATGGCGGACAACCGGCGGGAAACGACCTGTGATGGGGCCCGATGGCGGGGACCCTCCGGAACCGGCAGGAGACTTCTTTTTAAGGTAACGGTGAACTTTTCTTCAGGCACGCAGTACCCGGTTGTTGCGGGCACGTTATCCTGCCGACTACGCCAAAGTTGACGCGCCCCCTGGGCCAGTGCTGTTAGGGATACCCGGAGCCGGATCAGATGGGGGTTGTAGTCTCCGAGTGGCTGTGACCCGGTCCGTGCCCAGGGTGTCAAGCTCAGTGTGTGGCAGTCCTTATGATGTTACTAGATGTTCTTTTGTGTCGACTACGCCACCCGTTGATTTGCGGTCAATACGGCCGCTGCTGCAGCAGGGTCCGCTGAGGCTGGTGATGTATGTGCAGCTCAGGTAGTATAACCCCCAACGGGAGGGGTATAGCCTCAGGGGGTCAGTTGCAGAGGATGGGGGTTGTGGTGGTGCAGCGGGGATGGAAATGAGACTCAGAGTCGGGCTGTGCAGTTCAGGGTTTGTTTACTTACTGCAGTTGTTCTGGTCACTCCGGCCTTAAGTGACCACCCGAGCTGTGCTGCGTCCACCAGGTCCTGGACTCAGCCAACCCCCAGGTGATTCTGGAGCGTGGTCCTGAGCTCCCTTTCTGTCCTGTCCTCTTCTCTGGCCTTCCCCACCAGGGATCCACCTATGTCCGGCTCCCTCGGGCCTCTTGGTGGTAAACCCTTGTCTCTGGGTTCCCTGACCCTATTCCTGGTCTGCCTTCCGGGTGGATTTAGTGGGTGATCGTGGCAGATCCTGCCCACGACCTCCGGTTCCTGGCTAAGGTGTGCTGTAGCCTCTGCCAGCTTGGGATCCGGTACCCTGTTGCCAACTCTTCACCCTCTGGTCTAATTTGGGCTCTTGGAGTTCCTTCTTTCTCCCCCTCTGGGTCTTTCTTTCTCCTCTCTCTCTCTTGGCCTTGGAGCTGCTCTTCTCCTCTGCTCTGACAGACTGACCTCACTCTGCAAAAGAATGACCCTGATCTAAGATGGTTCCCACCTTATATACTCCCTCTATGTGTGAGCTCAGGTGACCAGCACCCAATGAGCTCCTAGCACTACCCAGACTGCTCCCCCTATCTGCCCCTACACTACTGGGATGTTCCACCCCCCTCCCACTCCAGCCAGGAACAGACACTGTCGTACCTGCACATTTCTCTAGTGGGAGTACCATCGGTCTGTTCCCCGGAAATGGGATGTGTGTAGTGCATGCAGCTAACTGAGCTCAGTTCCACACTCCATCCTTACCCGGGAGTGGAATACCACACCTCTGGCTTGAGGTGTAATACCCCTGTAGCAGCCGAATCCTCAGGGTGCTACACCTGCGTGGGGCATTATATAGAGGGGGGGGGACATCCTGCATGGGGCATTATATAGAGGGGGGGAACAGCCTGCATGGGGCATTATAAAGAGAAGGGGGGGGCATCCTGCATGGGGCATTATAAAGGGGGGGAGACATCCTGCATGGGGCATTATAAAGGGGGGGAACAGCCTGCATGGAGCATTATAAGGGGGGGCAGCCTGTATGGGGCATTATGTGGGGGGTAACAGCCTGCATGGAGCATTAAAAGGGGGGGGCCTGTATGGGGCATTATGTGGGGGGTAACAGCCTGCATGGAGCATTAAAGGGGGGGGGGCTGTATGGGGCATTATGTGGGGGGTAACAGCCTGCATGGAGCATTATAAGGGGGGGACAGCCTGTATGGGGCATTATGTGGGGGGTAACAGCCTGCATGCAGCATTATATGGGGGCCAGTATCCTGTATGGAGAGTTATAAGGGGACCGGTATCCTGTATGGAGCGTTATAAGGGGACCGGTATCCTGTATGGAGCGTTATATGGGGGCCAGTATCCTGTATGGAGTTTTATAAGGGGACCAGTATCCTGTATGGAGCGTTATATGGGGGCCAGTATCCTGTATGGAGCTTTATAAGGGGACCAGTATCCTGTATGGAGCGTTATATGGGGGCCAGTATTCCGTATGGAGCCTTATATGGGGGCCAGTATTCCATATGGAGCCTTATATGGAGGCCAGTATTCCGTATGGAGCCTTATATGGGGGCCAGTATTCCGTATGAAGCGTTATATGGGGGCCAGTATTCCGTATGGAGCCTTATATGGGGGCCAGTATTCTGTGTGGAGCGTTATATGGGGGCCAGTATCCTGTATGGAGCGTTATATGGGGGCCAGTATTCTGTGTGGAGCGTTATATGGGGGCCAGTATCCTGTATGAAGCGTTATATGGGGGCCAGTATTCCGTATGGAGCCTTATATGGGGGCCAGTATTCTGTGTGGAGCGATTCACCAGTTTCTGAGCTATTGTGGAATTTACAATAGATATCACTCATGTAATGTAAGAAGTGAAATCTTTGCATTGTACTATATATATATATATATATATATATATATATATATATATATATATATATTTCTCCGCTGTATCTCTGCATCATGAATCGTGGTATGTGTTAAAGGGGCCCACTGAGACTCTTTCGCCCGGGGCCCAGAAAAACCTGGAGCCGGCCCTGACTGTCATATTCCAGATCTGCAGTCTCCTGAAGGCCCAGAAGTACAAAGTGCTCAGTGTTTAGAGACACGGCCGAGGTAAGGAAGCTGAAACCCGACCACCACTGAACAAGACACAGAAAGGGAAACATCAAGACTGGGCCGAGAAATATCTGAAGACGGATTGTTCAAAGGTTTTATGGACTAATGAGATGAGAGTGACTCTTGTTGGACCAGATGGATGAACCCATGGCTGGATTAATAACGGACACAGACCTCCACTTTAACTCAGGTGCCAGCGAGGAGGAGGTGGGCACTGATCTGGGCTGGTATTATTAAAGAGGAGCTAGTTAAACCTTTCCAGGTAGAAGATAGACTCAAAATAATCTCTCAGTTTTTAGAAGACACTTTCTTCAAGCAGTGGTACAGGAAAAAGTCTGCATCTTTCAAGAAAATCATAATTCTTCTACAGGACAATGCTCCATCACAGCACTGAAGTCTCCTTTGCTTGGTGCCACTAAATGCCTTAAAGAATAATGACACGGCCCCTTCTTCACCTGACCTAAACCCTATTGAGAACTTGTGGGCCCTTCTGAAATGGGAGATGTACAGGAAGGAAAAACTCTCCCCTGTCTTATAAATGTCTGGGAGGTTGGTGCCGCCCATGAAGTTGATCGGCAACAGATTAAGAAACTGACTGACTCCAAGGACGGATCTTATGGCTCTTATTGCAAAGAAGGACAGCTATATTACTATATAGGTTACTGATATCATTTTTGAAATGTCAAATATGTTGTACATTTTGAGTTGTTTGGTTATTATTCTTACTTTAACAGATGAAAAAAAAATGAGATGGAAAATATATATTTTTATTTAGTTGCCCAATAATTCTGCACACATTGTTATTCTCCTAAGACAAAACCTTCACTTTTACATTCTAAAATATTCAGGTTTTAGGTTTAGTAACCTTTTGCACTGACCAACAGCCCTGCAGTTGTTTAATTAAATTAATCATCAAAAACACTAATTGTCTAATAGTTAAGTAAGTTGAAGATGAAATGGTCTAAAAAAAAAAAAGATGACACATTTCCTTTGCATTTTTGGCTATATATATATTATATATTATATATTATATATATATATATATATATATATATATATATATAGATAGATAGATAGATAGATAGATAGATAGATAGATACATATATAGATATATAGATATAGATATATATATGTATAGTAATTTTTTTCATTTTAAAAATTACAAAAAGGGAAATGTGTTTATGCAAAAGTTTGGGCACCCTTGGAGATCTGTGTGCTCAGATAACTTTGACAAAGGTTTCAGACCTTAATTGGCCTGTTAGGGTTATGGCTTGTTCACTATCATCGTTAAGAAAGGTCAAGTGATGCAAATTTCCCAGCTTTATAAAACCCAGCCTCCTCTAACCTTGTGCCAAAAAACAGCAGTCGTGGGTTCTGCTAAGCTGCTGCCTAGCACTCTAAAAATGAAAATAGTGGAGGCACACAAAGCAGTAGAAGGCTATAAGAAGATAGCAAAACATTTTCAAGTTGCCCTTTCCTCAGTTCGAAATGTAATTAAGAAATGGCAGTTACCAGGAACAGTGGAGGTCAAGATAAGGTCTGGAAGACCAAGCAAAATTTCAGTGAGAGTTGCTCGTAGGATTGCTAGAGAGGCAAATCAGAACCCCAGCTTGACTGCAAAAGACCTTCAGAAAGATTTAGCAGACTCTGGAGTTGTGGTACATTGTTCTTTTGTTTAGAGACACCTGCACAAATATGGCCTTCATGGAAGAGTCATCAGAAGAAAACCTCTTCTGTGTCCTCACAATAAAAGTCAGTATGCAAAAGTATGCAAAAGAACATCTAAACAAGTGTGATGCATTTTGGAAACAAGTCCTGTGGACCGAAGAGGTTAAAATAGAACTCTTTGGCCACAATGATCAAAGGTATGTGTGGCGAAAAAAGGGCACAGAATTTCAGGAAAAGAACATCTTGCCAACCATTAAGCATGGGGGTGGATCAATCATGCTTTGGGGTTGTGCTGCAACCAATGGCACGGGGAACATTTCACAGGTAGAGGGAAGAATGAATTCAATGAAATTTCAACAAATTCTTGAGGCAAATATAACACCATCTGTAAAAAAAGGAAGTTGAAAAGAAGATGACTTCTACAAATGGATAATAATCCTAAACACACAGCAAAATCCACAATAGACGACCTCAAAAGACGCAAACTGAAGGTTTTTCCAGTGACCCTCACAGTCCCCTGATCTGAACATCATTGAAAATCTGTGGCTAGACCTCAAAATAGCAATGCATGCAAGACGAACCAGAATCTCACAGAACTGGAAGAATTTTCCAAGCACGAATGGATGAAAATCCCTCAAACCAAAATTGAAAGACTCTTGGCTGGCTACAAAAAGCATTTACAAGCTGATACTTTCACAAGGGGACGCTACTAGGTAATAACTATGCAGGGTGCCCAAAACTTTTCCATTGGCCCATTTTCCTTCTTGTAATTTTTAAAATGTAAAAGATTAAAATATATATATTTTTTGCCTTAAATACAAAGGAAATTTGTCATCTTTAACTTTAGGCCTTTTAGAGATCATTTCATCTTTTACTTGCTTAACTTTTCACAATAACAGTAAATTTGACCAGGGGTGCCCAAACTTTTACATGACACTGTATGAAAAGTAGCATCTTACAATGACAGGAAAAGAAGAAAAAAATTCTGGAATATAGAAGGATTACATTGGTAAGAGGAAGAGCTAGTAAATTAATAGTATTCATTTTTGTATGTTTTTTTTTTTATTCCTGATGTATATGGGAATAGATTTAAAAAAATCACTAACTGTCGCCATGAAGTTCTGTGCCATTCCTCTGGACTCTAAACTGTCACCCATGATGCCCACATCAGTGTATAGGGCAGAGCAGGCCATGAGCCGCTACCTTGCAGGAGCCACCTGAGGTTCCGTCACCTCTGACATCACCTGCACACGACCAACTGCCGTTTACTTTCTACTGTCGGCTGAAGCAATCGGACGGAAGTTTGCGGTTTGGAAGAAATTTATGCTAATGGCGTCTACTAGACATGGAGAGCAGAGCAAGGAGAAGAATAGAGAAGACAAGAGGAAGAGAGAAGATTACAGTGATATCACTGGATTCAAGAAGATAATGAAGAAGCATAGAGGAGTCAACAACGGATTGGAGGAGCCAACACCTGGATGCAGCGGAGACCCTGGATCATCCAGCCCCTATGCCAGGCTTAACATCAGCCGCTTCAACATCTACCAGGTCTTGGGTAGGGGCGCCTTTGGCAAAGTAAGTCCCACATCTGGGGGGTCACAGCTGTAGGGGGCAGGGGGACATTGTTTTTTTTACATGCCATCGTTTATATCGGCTCCTATCAGGCGGCCATATTGTACATACATTGGTCACTGTGTTTTTATTAAATCTAGATAGACAAGGATATTTGGACCACACTATTGCCAACTCAAAGCATGACAGTTGGTGCTGATAGTACTCTATGTAGAAGGGAGAGAGGGAAGAGCTAAATGCAGTACTCCTCCCTCCTCCCGCTTACATAGCATATTATCAGCACCAACTGTCATCTCCTCTCAGTAATCTCAATCTGCCTTCATTGAATATTGATTTTACCCGGAAATAGAGAATTTTGAAAACTGAGAATCTGTCCTGGCAGAGAAAAAAGCAGATTTCTCTGCAAAGATTTATTACAAAATTGTTTATTTTCATGTGTATTATTGATTTATGAAATGAAAATTAAAATGATGATTATTTTTTAACACCTCTCCATAGCCCATCCATGGATCAGGCAGTGCATTATGCTGATAGATAGATTTGTCCATCCGGTCCTGATCACCAGCAGATTGAGCGACCACTCAGTTTTCTCATGTGCCTTGTGTACTATAAAATCCACATCCCTTCCACCCCTTGCAGACACCTTCTAAGTATTCTCCATTTGTCTTTCTCAGGTGGTCCTGGCATCAGTCCCCGGCTGTAACATCAATGTGGCCGTCAAAATGATCACCAAAAAAGAGGACAATGAGGATACCATCAAGAGAGAGCGGCGGATACTCCTGGCGGCCAGAGACTGCCCATTCCTATGCCACCTCTATGCCGCACACCAGTCTCAGCACAGGGCCTTCTTCATCACGGAGCATCTGTCCGGTGGCAGCCTGGAGGACTTGATCAGGATGTGCGGCTGCCTGAACATCGGCAATGTGAGGTGAGAAAGCGGAGAATGTGCCTACAAGAGAGCTAAGGAGATGGAAAAAAAACCTGAGGTCAGGGTGCAACTAAGGGAGCACTGGCAGGGCATATATTTAGAAGCAGGAGGTGGGGTACCAGGGTATTTGGGGATTGCTAGAGAAGGGTTTGATGACATTGATACTACACTCTGTTCTCTTCACCAGATTCTACACAGCAGAGATTGTAAGTGGCCTCCAGTTCCTCCACGGACACAACATCGTCCACCGGTAAGCAGTACTTTCCTCCTTCTCTCTGTCCCCTTTACATTCTGGAGATATGGACCCCAGCTTTGCTGGTGTCCTGTCCCTTATTCTACCTGATCTTGTAGTGACCCATTTTCCATTTTTTGTTATCAATGGACAGATTTCTTAATTGGTTTTCTTCTTTCTTTGCAGAGACATAAAGCCGGATAACATCATGCTGGATGCAGATGGCCACAACCGTATCATCGACCTTGGGCTTGACCAAGATGGCGTAACATCCTCCAAAAACATCTCTGGAGTGACGGGCACTTTCCACTACATGGCCCCTGATGTGTTTCGTAGGAAACGATACGGCACAGCATTGAACTGGTGGAGTCCGGGGTTCGTGGTGTCCAGGATGGCAGCAGGACGATCCCCATTTTACAACGGCCCCGTCAAGCAAATGGCTTTCAAAGCTATCATCAATGACAAGCCAAAATGTCCATCTTGGCTTGATGCTGACGTGAAACATCTCATCAAGAAGCTGCTGCACAAAGACCCTCAGACATGCCTGGGTGTGAGCGCGAACATCCGGCAGCATCCATTCTTTACCACCATAGGCTGGGAGGAACTGGAGGAAAGGAGAGCAGTGCCACCATTTACACCATTCAGGCCTGTTCTGGAGAACCACCATGTGCAGTGGCCGGAGCATACAGTCCTTCACCCCGTGGCCGGATTTTTCGTACGTGTCACCAAGTTGGGCCCGGTAAGTATCTCCTCCTCTGGGGATAACTCCCATCAGGTGTTCTCACATTGTGGTAATTGTCATCATCCATCTTGTATTTTTTCACTTTCCGGAAATGACGTTACGTCTCTCTTTTTCTTAGGTGGATGAAAAGATCTGGACTGTGAAAGAATCCATGACCATCTGGTGAGTGACCGCTGTCCACACAGGGCACCTATTATATCAGTACATTGTATCTGATGTTACATAGCGGAATGGTTCATTATAAAGACCATTCCCCTAATAACAGAAGATGCAGTAGACAGAAGATTTCATGTCTTCCCCTTGTGTCTTGCAGGATGAGCCCGTGCCAACTGCCCAGAACTCCATGCCTCCTGACCCGTACCTCGTCTATGCTGCTGTACGTCACCTCGGCTGCCCGTCAACATCAACTCTCCCTATACCATCTTCATGCCGGACCACTGCCATTGTTTTGCTGACCCAGACTCTTGATTTGGCCTCCTCCAATCCTGGGCTGGCATCTGACATCCCTCCAGCCCGAAGATCTTCTACCCCAGGAGCGGCCTGTGCTACGTTTCCATCTGGTGTGTTCAGGAACTATAGTCCTGGGGCAGCAGAATGTACGGAGCGACCATTATCCCTGAACTCACCTTAGCACAGGCCTGGTAAGTACCGCACCCATCACACATCACATCACCCACACTACATGATCAGTAGAGAACCTACACTACATGATCAGTATAGAACCTACACTACATGATCAGTATAGAACCTACACTACATGATCAGTATAGAACCTACACTACATGATCAGTATAGAACCTACACTACATGATCAGTATAGAACCTACACTACATGATCAGTATAGAACCTACACTACATGATCAGTATAGAACCTACACTACATGATCAGTATAGAACGTACACTACATGATCAGTATAGAACGTACACTACATGATCAGTATAGAACCTACACTACATGATCAGTATAGAACCTACACTACATGATCAGTATAGAACGTACACTACATGATCAGTATAGAACGTACACTACATGATCAGTATAGAACCTACACTACATGATCAGTATAGAACCTACACTACATGATCAGTATAGAACCTACACTACATGATCAGTATAGAACCTACACTCCATGATCAGTATAGAACCTACACTACATGATCAGTATAGAACCTACACTACATGATCAGTATAGAACCTACACTACATGATCAGTATAGAACCTACACTCCATGATCAGTATAGAACCTACACTCCATGATCAGTATAGAACCTACACTACATGATCAGTATAGAACCTACACTACATGATCAGTATAGAACGTACACTACATGATCAGTATAGGACCCACACTATATGATAGGCACATACACACAGTCATTTATTTTCAGCACATAGTTCGGCTTTTGATCCTGGGATTTAATCTGATCGCCATATTTGGGGTCAGGAAGGAATTTTTCCCCCTAACATGAGGACAATTGGCCCATTCCTCATAGGGGGTTTTCGCCTTTCTCTGGATCTACACGGCCTTAAATAGGTTTAGTATCATAAATTAATAAGTAGATTCACACACTGGTAGCGTAAGAAAAAAAGTTATAAAAAATAACATTTTCTTTGTTCAAAATAAAAATTAATTCCTACAAATATAAATGATAATTAGTCCAAGTAACTAAAAATTATTTGTATTTTTTTTGTATATTAACCCCTTTACCCCCGAGGGTGGTTTGCACGTTAATGACCAGGCCAATTTTTACAATTCTGACCACTGTCACTTTATGAGGTAATTACTCTGGAACGCTTCAACGGATCCCCCTGATTCTGAGAATGTTTTTTCGTGACATATTGTACTTCATGATTTTGGTAAAATTTCTTCGATATCACTTGCGTTTATTTGTGAAAAAAATGGAAATTTGGCAAAAATGTTGAAAATTTAGCAATTTTCAAAATTTAAATTTTTATGCCCTTAAATCAGAGAGATATGTCACACAAAAGAGTTAATAAATAACATTTCCCACATGTTTACTTTACATCAGCACAATTTTGGAACCAAAATTTTTTTTTGTTAGGGAGATAAAAGGGTTAAAAGTTGACCAGCGATTTCTCATTTTTCCAACAAAATTTATAAAACCATTTTTTTAGGGACCACATCACATTTGAAGTCACTTTGAGGGGTCTTTATGACAGAAAATACCCAAAATTGACACCATTCTAAAAACTGCACCCCTCAAGGTGCTCAAAACCACATTCAAGAACTTTATTAACCCTTCAGGTACTTCACAGGAATTTTTGGAATGTGGAAGAAAAAAATTAACATTTAACTTTTTTCACAAAAATGTTACTTTAGACCCAATTTTTTTTATTTTCACAGGGGTAACAAGAAAAAATGGACCCCAAAATTTGTTGTGCAATTTCCCCTGGGCACGCAGATACCCCATATGTGGGGAAAAACCACTGTTTGGGTGCACGGCAGGGCTCGGAAGGGAAGGAGCACCATTTGACTTTTTGATTGTAAAATTTGCTTGAATAATTAGCGGACGCCATGTTGCTTTTGGAGAGCCCCTCATGTGCCTAAACATTGGAGCTCCCCCACAAGTGACCCCATTTTGGAAACTAGACCCCCCAAGGCACCTATGTAGATGCATAGTGAGCACTTGGAACCCCCAGGTGCTTCACAAATTGATTCGTAAAAATGAAAAAGTGTTTTTTTTTTCACCTTTTCATTTTTACGAATCAATTTGTGAAGCACCTGGGGGTTCCAAGTGCTCACTATGCATCTAGTTAGGTGCCTTGGGGGGTCTAGTTTCCAAAATGTGGTCACTTGTGGGGGAGCTCCAATGTTTAGGCACACAGGGACTCTCCAAATGCAATATGGTGTCCACTAACAAATTGAATGGAAAATCGGCTCAAATTGTTAGCGGACACAATGTTGCATTTGGAGAGCCCCTGTGTGCCTAAACATTGGCGCTCCCCCACAAGTGACCCCATTTTGGAAACTAGACCCCCCAAGACACCTATCTAGATGCATAGTGAGCACTTTGAACCCCCAGGTACTTCACAAATTGATTCGTAAAAATGAAAAAGTGGAAAAAAAAAAACACTTTTAAATTTTTACGAATCAATTTGTGAAGCACCTGGGGGTTCCAAGTGCTCACTATGCATCTAGATAGGTGCCTTGGGGGGTCTAGTTTCCAAAATGGGGTCACTTGTGGGGGAGATCCAATGTTTAGGCACGCAGGGGCTCTCCAAACGCAACATGGCGTCCGCTAACAATTTGAGCTGATTTTCCTTTCAATTTGTTAGCGGACACCATGTCGCGTTTGGAGATCCCCTGATGTGCCTAAACAGTGGAGCTCCCCCACAAGTGACCCCATTTTGGAAACTAGACCCCTCAAGGATTTTATTAAGCGGTATAGTGAACATTTTGATCCCAGAGGTACGACACAGAATTTGATAACATTAGGTCATCATATTGAATAAGTTGTCATTAGTCTTGAGCGCAAGTGCTTGCTACTTGAGTTTGCATCGGGTACTCAGGTATGCACCATGTACTGCGTGTGCTCGAGTGATATGCTCGAGTCCCTGCCCCGCATGTTTCACGGTTATTGGACACCCAAAAAAAAACATGCGGGGATCGCTCGTGCATGGCAGGCAATCCCCGCAAAGTTTTTTTGGCCGCAAAGCATATGGGGCGGAGACTCGAGCATGTCACTCAAATACCCACGATACTCAATGCATACCAGAGCACCCGATGCAAACTCAAGTAGCGAGCACTTGCGCTCAACACTAGTCGCCATATCGTCATCTTTTTTTCTTACTTTTGAAAAAAATCCCAACCCCATCACAACCCTAATCCCAACCCCAGCCCCAGCACAACCCTAGCCCAACCCTAACCCTAGCACAACCCTAACCCGAGAGTTTATTTTTTACGCCGTTCCTCATGCGGTATAAGTGATTAGACGACCTTATTCTTCGGGTCGGTGAGACTACAGATATACCAGAATCATATGTTTATGATTGACAGCTGTCACACACTAAAAGACGCATTTTTTGTAAAATCTAGTTTTTGCATCGCCATATTTTGAGAGCTATAATTTTTCCAGATTTTGGCAGACAGTCATGTGACGGCTCGTTTTTTTGCGGGATGAGTTGACGTTGTTATTGGTGCCATTTTCAGGCACGTGACATTTTTTGATCGCTTTCTATTCCGATTTTTGGGAGGCAGAATAAACAAAAACCAACAATTCAGGAATTGTTTTTTTTGTTTTTTTTTATTCTGTTCCGCGTGTGGTAAAATTAATAAGGCAGCTTTATTCTTCGGGTCAGTACGTTTACAGCGGTACACATTTATATCGTTTTTCTATGTTTTGCACTTTTACATAATAAAAGCAATTTTATAGAAAAAAATATTTTTTAGCATAGCTTTATTCTGAGAGCTATAACTTTTTTATTTTTCGGCTGATGGAGCTGTATGGCGGCTTGTTTTTTGCAGGATGAGATGACGTTTTCAGCGGTACCATTTTTATTTATATTCGTCTTTTTGATCGCGTGTTATTCCATTTTTTGTTTGGCGGTATGGTGATAAAGCATTGTTTTTTGCTTCGTTTTTTTTTTTTTTTTTAACCGTGTTCACTGAAGGGGTTAATTAGTGGGACAGTTTTATAGGTCAGGTCGTTACGGACGCGGCGATACCAAATATGTGTACTTTTATTGTTTTTTTTTTTTTTTTTTTTTATAATAATATTTATTGATGGTTACATTATATTTTTATTTTTGGTGGATTATTTTTTTTTTTTTTTTTGAATAATTTTACAATTTTTTTTTTTTTTCACTTTCTGACAGTTTTTTTACTTTTTTGCTTTGTCCCACTGTAGGACTTTCACTTTTTTTATTCTGATCGCCTGCATGGCATAGGAATGGAGCACCATCTCTGTGCCATGCAGGCTGTCAGCGCTGGACAGGGAGAAGATAGTTTGGAGATGCACTGCGCATGTCCAAAAAATCTTCCTGCTGTCTGGTGACCCGGATGTTGTCATGACGACATCGGGTCGTCATGGCAACATCCTGGAAGCCACGGCAGACAGCGCTGGAGGCCGGAAGAGGAGGTGAGTATCGGCGATCACCTCCCCTTGCCACCACAATGCTGCGATCGACTGCGAGCATTGCGGGGTTTAATGTGTCGGGAGCGGTGAGGGACCGCTCCCTGCACATAGCACTGGGTGTCAGCTGTGACAATCAGCTGACACCCGGCGGCGATCGCGCCCGCACAGCCTACGTGCGGGCGAAATTGCCAGGGCGTATAAATACGTATCTGGTCCATAAGTTCCAGGGCACAGATACGTACTAATACGCTCTATGTCGTGAAGGGGTTAAACTTACATTACACAGGTTAGGTACATTACACAGGTGGGTTTCATCCTTTGATCCTGAGGTTCGTTCTGATCGCCATATTTGGGGTCAGGAAGGAATTTTCCCCCCTGATATGAGGACAATTGGCTTATTCCTCACAGGGGGTTTTCGCCTTCCTCTGGATCAACACGACCCATACATACATTTAGGGTGATAGGTTAATAAGTAGGTACACACTTTGAGAGCATAAGAAATAAGGTATAAAAATACAATAATTGTAATTGAATTTTTTTTTTATTTGAGACATAATCAAATCCAAGCCTACAAAAATAATTGATATAGCTTGTTTTTTATTTGCACTTACATTACATTAGGTGTCAGCCCCTGATCCTGGATTTTATTCTGACCGCTATACTTTATTTGGGGTCAGGAAGGAATTTTTTGCTTTTTCTCTGGGTCAACGTGGCCTTAGTCTGATTGTTTTAGTCACAAATTAATAGTGTAATATATAGATAAAAATAAATAGTAAGTTGTATTTTATATAATTTATAACTGACACACAGATGTAGAAATAAAAACTCATTAGAAAAAATTAAATTAAATTATATAAAACTTTTAACAAATTCACTTTAGTCGGTGAAGAATCAGCCCTTGATCCTGGGATTTATTCTGACCGCCATACTTTATTTGGGGTCAGGAAGGAATTTTCCCCCCTGATATGAGGACAATTGGCTGATTCCTCACAGGGGGTTTTCGCCTTCCTCCGGATCAACACGGCCCATAAATAGGATTATTCTGAGAGATGAATAATTTACACATATATATAATACTATAATATATAATAACCCATCTATAAATAAAATCTTCTTTTAACCCCCTATATCATTGTGCTTGTCTTTATTCCATTGCTCGTCCGTGTAGTCATTATTATACAGCCCCCTATGTCTGAAGGTCCCATACACATTAGAATGAATATGGTCGAACCCCCGATATCATGACTGTCCTGTGGTGATAAATCAGCTGATTGCTCTGATTCCTGGGAGCGTCGGGTCTGGAGCAGGAGATGCTGTTGCCTTTCTCCATTCAGCTAATAAATGAGAACACTGAGCCGGTTTCTCCTCTAATTCCCTAAAAGGACATAGGAAAGACTGGGTTTTGTAAACCAGACATTAATTGTACTGGTCATTTAATAGAGGAGAGGGTTTGTTGCAGTGTGTCAGAGCAGCTGGGAACTATTCAGCTTACAGAGCATAGCCTGTTCTGGATACATTGGATGTGGTACAGTGGGGTATAGAGGATCTGCTACAATGCTAATGTAGCACCCTGAGGATTCGGCTGCTACAGGGGTATTGCACCTCAACCCAGAGGTGTGGTATTCCACTCCCGGGTAAGGATGGAGTGTGAAACTGAGCCCAGAGAGCTGCATGCACTACACACATCAGATTTCCGAGGAACAGACCAACAGTACTCCCACTTAGAAATGTGCAGGTACGACCGAGTCTGTTCCTGGCTGGAGTGGGAGGGGGGTGGAACATCCCAAGTAGTGTAGGGGCAGATAGGGGGAGCAGTCTGGGTAGTGATAGGAGCTCATTGGGTGCTGGTCACCTGAGCTCACACATAGAGGGAGTATTTAAGGTGGGCACCATCTAAGATCAGGGTCAGTCTGCCACAGTCAGCCAGCCTTTGCAGAGGAGAGGAAGAGAGCAGAGGAGCAGAGCAGCCCAAGGCCCAGAGAGAGAGAGAGAGGAGAAAGGAAGAAAGACCCAGAGGGGGTGAAAGAAAAGGACTCTGAGAACCCAAAGTCCATCACCGGGTGAAGAGTTGGCAACTGGGTACCGGATCCCAAACTGGTGGGGGCTAAAGCACACCCTAGCCAGAGACCGGAGGCCGTGGGCAGGATCCGCCACGGCCACCCACCACATCCACCCTGAAGGCAAACCACGTGTAGGGTCAGGGAACCCAAGGCCAAGGGTTTCCCAACAGAAGGCCCGAGGGAGCTGGACCTAGGTGGATCCCCGGTGGGGACGGCCAGAAGACAGGACAGGAAGGAGGGCTCAGGGTCACGCTCCGGACTTGCTTGGGGGTTGGCTGAATCCAGGACCTGGTGGACGCAGCACGGCTCGGGTGGTCACTTGAAGCTGGAGTGACCGGAACATCAGCAGTAAGTAAATACCCTAAACTGCACAACCCGACTCTGTCTTTAATTACCATCTATGCTGCACCACCACAACCCCCATCCTCTGCACCTGACCCCCTGAGGCTATACCCCACCCGTTGGGGGTTATACTATCAAAAGCTGCACCAACACCATCAGCCTCAGCGGACCCTGCTGCAGCGGCGGCCGTAGTGACCGCAATACAACGGGTGGCGTAGTCGACATAAAGAACTTTATAACATCTGTAGGACTGCCACATACACTGAGCTTGACACCCTGGGCACGGACCGGGTCACAGCCACTCGGAGACTACAACCCCCATCTGATCCGGCTCCGGGTATTCCCCTAAAGAATATGGCCCAGGGGGCGCGTCAACTTTGGCGTAGTCGGCAGGATTACGTGCCCACAACAACCGGGTACTGCGTGCCTGAAGAAAAGAACGAGTTTACCTCAAAAAGAAGTCTCCTGCCGGTTCCGGAGGGTCCCCGCCATCGGACCCCATCACAGGTCGTTTCCCGCCGGTTGTCCGCCATTAACAGCTTTTTCCCGCCATCTGCAGAGTTTCCCGCCACTGGGAGACGATTCCCGCCATTCCCAAAGGTTTCCCGCCTTGGAAGAGCGGACGCCATTATGGGCGTGCCAGAGGGTGGCAAGAGGCCACCTCCCATCGTGGGCCAGGACCGAAAATGGCGCCAAAAGTGGAAACCGCCCCCACCAACAGAGACTGTGATGCTAGAGGTGTCTGTCAGCGTGAAAGAACTGCCCCTGGAGCTGACAATCACCAAGTGGCCCCGGGACCGCCCTCGAAGTGGGAGGACTGAGAAGAAGAGAGAAAAGATGGGTGTCGCCTGGAGCAGTCTGGAGAGAGCGCACCCGGAGACAAGAAGCCTAGAGCTGAGTCCAGAAGAAGCTTACCCGGAGATGGGAGAAGAGCAGAGCAGCACCGGCCCGCTGGCCAGGAGCCTGCCGGGAACAGCAGAAGGAGAGCAGAGCAGCACCGACCCGTTGGTCAGGAGCCTGCTAGAAGCAACGACCCCACTAGGCCTAGTGGAGGTCCTAGCACAGCTCCCCCGAGACCGGGAGTGTGCGCAGACCGCTCTGGAGGGCCTCGCAAGGAGGATGGCCCGGGTGCAGCGAGAGACGTTGGCGGAGTGGAGCCGTGAGATGGCCCAGCAGACAAGAACCCGTCAGCGGAGCACGCCACCCGAGACGAGGAGACAGACCGCCTCTGAGGATGGCGCAGGAGGACTGAAGGCCGGAGACGGCGCCGAGAAGGGAGCCGAACGAAAGGAGGCAGGTAAAGGGGACGTCTCTACCCCAAGCCGGGAAACCGCGTGCCTGCCCCAGCTCCCCGTCGCAGAGCCCGAAGTACCCCCTGCCGTGCCCGTAACCGCAGCGTCACCGCCACAGACTAGGCCTCAAACGGGAGCCGCGACCCCTGTGACGTCACACGTCTCGACCCCGAGCGTGACCAAGCAGGAAGTACCATCGGCCTGGTCGCAAGGCCTAGTACCCCCGGGCGCCGCAATACCAACAGCGCCCCCTACCTCCGCGGAGCCACCGGCCTGGTCGCAGGGCCAAGTAGCCCAGGGCGCCGCCGTCCTTACGGTGCCCTTCACTTTCCAGGTGCCCCAGGCCTGGCCGCAAGGCCTGGGCAACCCGGGCGCCACCACCACCGCGCCCATAAAACCAAGAGTGCCGCATCTGGGAGAAGATCTGTTCGCCCAACATACGTGCCCGGATGGGCAGCCCTTTATTTGGCCACCGGAGTTTCACCATCCCCGACTCCGGAAAGAGAGACCCCTAGACGAACCCCTGATCCCGGCTCCAAAGCCCGTTAAGAGGATCTCGCCCCCGCTAGCAGAAGCGCAGTTTGAGTGGGACCCCACCGGAGAAGATCTCATGGGGTTCACTCAAGAGACTCGGACAGCCGCAGCGGAGCGTGCAGAGTGCTGCCGCCAGCAGCTCGAGGTCTTTGAGAGGGAGCGGAGAGAGAGGCGGGTCCGGGAACAACAAGCCCAGATAAGGAGCGCGGAGCAGAAGAGCCGGGCCAGGAGGAGTCCCCGTGCAGCTCATGGTCCCCCTTCCACCGGGACTGTGATCAAGTTTAACATGCAGCATGGGTGGGGCTTCATCCGAGACCACCGCACCCCAGGCGACGTCTTCGTGACCAGGAGAGACGTTGAGTCCCACCTACCGGAGGGACACAGAGGTCGTGACCTTTACATCGGGGACGAGGTCACCTTTACCCGGCACAAGTGTGCCAAAGGACCCTACGCCCTCCATGTGCATCGCCTGACGGAGGAAGAGCTGCGGTGTGAGGAGGAAGAACAAGAGGACCCGGACGGGTCTGAAGCTAAAGGTAACCACAAAGAAAGAGCAGGAGGACGTCGTCGTTGAGTACGGCAGAGTAGAAGCTGTATATAGTTACCCGTAGGGGTACCAAAGAAACTGTTGCTGATAATATAGTCCCCGTTGGGACCAGCAAGTGTGAACTGTTTACCCGTTTATCCCTTAAATCCCACTGACCGAGGACTGAGAGCGGTCATTCCTCCCTAATACCTGGCCGAGGACTGAGAGCGGCCATATCCCTTGTAAATAGTTGCGCGTCCTAAAGCGCCCCCTACCGGTTTTATAGGAAAACCATTTTTCTAGAGAAACTGTTGCACTTTTCCCGGGCACACGTTGCACAGTGACCGGAGGAGCTAGAAGCGAGGAAAAGTCTACAAGAATGTTTTATATGAAAAGTTTTATTGATATATATATATATAATGTTTTATATGATGTTTTATATGTTTATGCAAAAATTGTATGTTTGGATGATGTTTTATATCTTGCAGCCCGAGGACGTGCTGTGGTTTACCAGGGGGGAATGTAGCACCCTGAGGATTCGGCTGCTACAGGGGTATTGCACCTCAACCCAAAGGTGTGGTATTCCACTCCCGGGTAAGGATGGAGTGTGAAACTGAGCCCAGAGAGCTGCATGCACTACACACATCCCATTTCCGAGGAACAGACCAACGGTACTCCCACTTAGAAATGTGCAGGTACGACCGAGTCTGTTCCTGGCTGGAGTGGGAGGGGGGTGGAACATCCCAAGTAGTGTAGGGGCAGATAGGGGGAGCAGTCTGGGTAGTGATAGGAGCTCATTGGGTGCTGGTCACCTGAGCTCACACATAGAGGGAGTATTTAAGGTGGGCACCATCTAAGATCAGGGTCAGTCTGCCACAGTCAGTCAGCCAGCCTTTGCAGAGGAGAGGAAGAGAGCAGAGGAGCAGAGCAGCCCAAGGCCCAGAGAGGGAGAGAGAGGAGAAAGGAAGAAAGACCCAGAGGGGGTGAAAGAAAAGGACTCTGAGAACCCAAAGTCCATCACCGGGTGAAGAGTTGGCAACTGGGTACCGGATCCCAAACTGGTGGGGGCTAAAGCACACCCTAGCCAGAGACCGGAGGCCGTGGGCAGGATCCGCCACGGCCACCCACCACATCCACCCTGAAGGCAAACCACGTGTAGGGTCAGGGAACCCAAGGCCAAGGGTTTCCCAACAGAAGGCCCGAGGGAGCTGGACCTAGGTGGATCCCCGGTGGGGACGGCCAGAAGACAGGACAGGAAGGAGGGCTCAGGGTCACGCTCCGGACTTGCTTGGGGGTTGGCTGAATCCAGGACCTGGTGGACGCAGCACGGCTCGGGTGGTCACTTGAAGCTGGAGTGACCGGAACATCAGCAGTAAGTAAATACCCTAAACTGCACAACCCGACTCTGTCTTTAATTACCATCTATGCTGCACCACCACAACCCCCATCCTCTGCACCTGACCCCCTGAGGCTATACCCCACCCGTTGGGGGTTATACTATCAAAAGCTGCACCAACACCATCAGCCTCAGCGGACCCTGCTGCAGCGGCGGCCGTAGTGACCGCAATACAACGGGTGGCGTAGTCGACATAAAGAACTTTATAACATCTGTAGGACTGCCACATACACTGAGCTTGACACCCTGGGCACGGACCGGGTCACAGCCACTCGGAGACTACAACCCCCATCTGATCCGGCTCCGGGGATTCCCCTAAAGAATATGGCCCAGGGGGCGCGTCACTGCCCCCTGAAGTCAGGACCCCCCCCCAACTCCAAGTAATCAGATCCTCCAGAGAACATTCACATAGCTCCCAAACATCCCAGATTCAGCGGGACTGTCCCACTTCTATACTCCCCTCTCCGAGGTTTTCATCACTCTGTTGTGTCTTGCCAGGACTTGAACTCGCATCTCAGTGCTTGCAGGCTGCTGCTCTACCAACGCGCCACAGTCCACAATGATGTGGATAGGAGAATTTGGTAATCTTGACCCCTATTGCAGGCAGTGAACCAGAAGCAGAGTATACATGGCCATAGAGATACATTGTGTATAACTGTATTTTTATGGTTCCTGTATACTGAGGTGCAGAAAGCACTTGTGGTCCCGGGGCTCTGGTGCGGTTGTTGTGTCATGTGACACCAGCGCCCAAGTCTCCACCGACGTATGGATTGAACATGAAGAGGAATTGAGAGATCACCTGCAGCCTGGACTCTCTCTTCATGTCCAATTCTTACATAGGTGGAGACAGTGACCCCAGCGATGATTGGGCGCCGGCGTCACAACAACTGCACCAGAGTCCTGGGACCAGGAGCGCTGACACGGAGCAGGCACAGGAGGGGAGTATAGGCTTTTTTATTTTATCAGCGCCAAACATTTAGTTCAAGAAGGGATTTTTCTAGTAGTGCACAACCCCTTTAAGCTGCTGAGCCACCAGCTCTACTGATGTAAAAGGGAGACTTTTGTTATTGTGTAGTATGGTGAGGACATCTGCAGAAAACAAAAAACACAGTATATATGCAGTGTGTGAACACGGCCTTACAGATACAAGAAAGCCGGATGTCGTATAGTGAAGCGACATAAAGATGAGAAAGTTCTGGCGGCTCCGACTGTGAATGAGGAACAAAAATTAATCTACTGGTCCCAACTAGAGATGAGCAGGACGCACAGATGACGGCGCGCTGCCCGGACAAATCAAAAGCCACTGGGGACGCCGGAAGGTAAGAGCTTCACGGCCTCCTGTTAAGCCGCCAGGTAGCCCTGATCTGGACACTGGACCAGAGACCCAGGAATCCATCCGCTCATCTCTAGTCCCAACTGTCCCGGATATAGAGGACAGCCCCAGATTTGGGTCTACACCCTGCAGTCTCGAGCGTCTGCTGCATGTCCCACACTACCACCGCCCCTCTGACAACTCCTCTTGCCAGGGAAGAAAGAAATGGTAAATGAGCTTGGATTGGGGTGTGGCCAAAATTTGCTGCAACGCGCGCTGCATGATCTGTCCCTTTTTCTGTCCCTCAAAAGTTGGGAGGTATGTATTCATGAGGAAGGGGAATCACCTGCCTGTTAGTTCTTCGACCCGTAGTAAAAAATTTAAATAATTCTGGATACCCCATTTAAGCCTACCCAGTCTTTTTTGTGTGCCCCCCAAAAAATAATGCCCCTAATGAAGCCCCTTAGTGTTCACACCAAATGTAATAGCTCTTTTATGCCTTTAATGAAGTATAACACCCCAAAGATACTAATGGCCCCCTACAGACTGTATGATGCCTCCACAGTGATCTCCACGCAATGATGCCCCCACATGAGGATTCCCCTAGCGCCCCCACACAATTATACCTGCTCCATAGTGTAATGCCCCCATAGTCCACCACCGCACTTTATAATTCCCTCAGTGACCCCACACATATAATGCATAATGTGCCCCCACACAATGATACCCACCACACAGTATAAGACCCCCACACAATGAGACCTACCACACAGTATAAGGCCCCCACACAATGAGACATACCACACAGTATAAGGCCCCCACAGTCCCCACACACATTATGATGTCACCTACACTTTATGTCCTCAAGGCCCCTCAAATAATGATGCCCCTACAGTCCTACCCCACACAATATAATGCCCCTCATTGCCCCACCAGTCTATTACCAGCGCAGGAGTATTGATGAAATGAGGCCATTAGGCCTCCTGCGCCAAACCTCAGGTGACAGAGGTAAAGATGTAGATACAATTGAAATCCGGACATGCACCCTTCTTCAGGACTGCCCTACAATCATAGGACTGTCCAGAGGGAAACCGGATGGTTGGAGGCATGTATTTTGGAGTCATGTAGCAGGAAAGACACTCAAAAAATACATCTGCAATGATCAGCTGTATAGACTGGACAGTTAAATATGGTTGCACATTTTAGGTATTGGTGATTACACTGAAAGAGCAGGTTACTATGAGGCCTCCCTCCTCCCTTCTTGTGAGGAACACATGGGTCAAGTGGCAGAAGTAGTTCTTCATAGCAGGCAAGTGAGGACCTACAGCAAGCGTGACCTATACTAGATACGTCCGAGTGTGGCCAGACCTGAGGGTCAAAGTGAAGACCGGCCGGGCTGGGACACATTATCGAAAAAAAACTATTATTCACATAGAGCAGGATCTCAGATACTTGAAAACCAAAAAACAAACTAAATCTCTAAAATGTAACTTTTATTAATATTTTAAAAGCATGCGGACTCACAACAAGACATGTAAAATATCCCCATGTGGATTGGTCACATTGCATAAGGGTATCTACATATATATTTAGGTAGTTTAGATTAAAGATGTCCTTAATAATCCTTGGCAGTCACACTACCCTATTGCGAAATATCTATTATCTAATAATATAACGCCCTCGCTAAATATATATACTCCCGTATACCCTAAAGAACAAACTACCAGTAGTACAAATATAAAGAGAATAAAGCCATAAAACAATAATATACAGTAGATACCACCATAATAAGCGATATAAATATAAAAAGAAACACGGTGTCTCAAAAAATCACACATGATTGGTTCCAAAGGACCAAAGTGGGGTCAGATGAAGCTACAGAAGGTCAACTGTGCATTGAGTCCTTTAGAGACTCCAACCAATATATCCAACATGTTCCTCGTTGGAGTATTTTCTTGTCCCAATCTCCCTTTCTATCTGGTGGTTTGATAACTTCTATGACACAAAATGAAATACATCCCGCGTCACCACCGTGTTCAAGATTTACATGCCATGGCACTGCCAAAAAAACCATACAGTCCAGCTAGTACTAGTACAGACGGGACTTGATATTATGGGCACTTATTTTAACCTTTTCTAGATGTCATGGTAGCCCCTTCTAAAAAGAACTAATTTGGGTTGAGATGCAAACGATCTCCAGATCTGCCATTATTGCTTCAAAATAAATAAATACGATGCATCGGAGATAAGAAAATAACACACAGCCAGTGTCTGTCAGTGTACAATTCGTGTCTGCCCTCAAATCTCAAGCATCAAGTATTTTATTACACCCCCAGGAGAAAGGGGAATGACTAATACATTACCTAAGAAAGTATTTTAATTGGGAATAACAAAATCGTAAATTATGGATCCTGCAGAAGTCCTTGAACTGGCTCCTTCCAATTAACTATACTTTTAAAAACTAAGTGTCATACTAGGTATGGAAAGAACCCAGCACATGCCGATGGGAAAAGGGGGAAAGCCCAGTAACTAGGGAAAGGGAGAGTGGAGACACCTAAGAAGATCTAACAACACTCTGACTCCCCTATCGTCTCTAAATTGGTTCCGCACCCATCGCTGAGCAAGATACCTTAGCCCTGGCTGACCCTAGAGCTAGGCCCTAGATAGGGAGGGGGAAGGGTGAGCACTAGTCAGCGCCAATGCAACTAAAGACAAACAAGGGAAACAGACAAGGGGATACACTTAGCTTTGAGAAGACACCAAAGAGATCACGACTACAATCCACAAAGGAACTCCAAGGAGAATCTAGCTGACTGCTAGAATACCAGACCTGAACAGAGGAATTTACTCTATCACCAGCAAGTCTCTGGAGAAACTGAGTGCATTTAAAGATCCAGCATGGGTGTGTCAATTAGCAGCAGAAGATGGAGATCACAACTGGGTCCTAGAGAGGGAAAGATGGTGAAAGGATCAAGAAGGTGTCTGCAAGGCCAAGCGTAGCGACCTTCTACGGCCGGATCCAGAATGACTGTCTGTGACACCTGACACACTAGTGACACAAACAAGGAAAACTTTAACACAAAGACACCTCTATATCAGAGACAATGCCCTATGTTATTGCTTTTATCAACACTTATAAAGCTAATACTAAAATACAAAATGATCAAAGATATATACGTAGATTTAATTGTCTAAATAATAATCAAAGCAAAGTATAAATATTTACCATAAGATAGTGATGGTCCAATTAGAGATGTAATATTATTCCGGTGGTTTCTGACTCTCAGAAAAATATTTGCCGGACCCCAGTCCAGTGGCTATTTTAGTAGTCCATGGCCACCAAAGTACAGCCGTCCAAAACTCCACACACCTACCAAAATCCCTGGCTGTGAAATTTGATTAGCCAGTCCTGTGAGCTGCAACGATGACGTATAATCGAATGAAGAGCCTGGGATTCTGCACCGCAGGTTTAGTAGTGTCTGGTCTTGGTATTGCAGCTGTGCTCCATTCACCTGTATATGTCAAAGCCACAAGAACAGTCACTAATGATACAATGACGCTCAACCGGTGCACTGAGTTAGGCCTGCCCAACATAGCATTGATAGCATAGATAGGTCATCAATTTTAAAGAATGGGATTATGAACAATCCAATATGGTTGCCTGTCCTGTACCTTGCAATATTCTTTCTACTTCCCAGGCAGGGGCTTAAATAGAAACTATAGCAGAAATCCTAATTGGGCTCTCCATAAACAAAAAAAAATTATAATAACAATAATAATATTCGGTGGGGTCACAGAAGAGCAGATCTCACAACTTTGTAGGACTTACAAAGTCATTTGACCCCTATTGAAACCGATAGATTCCCCATTCATTGCCCCCATAAAGTATGATGCCAACAAAAGTGTCCCCAGACACAGTATGATACCCCCATGGTGAATTCCTCCACATGTGCAGTATAATGACCCTACTACACCCCACCTCAACTCCACCGGCAAGGTATGGTGACCCCAACACCGTATAATCCCCCAACTGTGACCCCCACACAGCTCTCCGTGCACTATGATGGGCCTACAAACAGTATAATGGCCCGCACTAGCGATCCAAACAGTATAATGGCCCCCTCACCTCTCTACACAGTATTATGATGGCCCAAACACAGCCCTTCACACTATATAATGGCTCCCACTAGCCCTGAAAACAGTATAATGGCCACAAAAACACAGCCATGCAGAATAATGATGCCCATAAAGCCCACCTCACAGTATGATGGACCCCACACAAACCTTCAAGCTGTACAATTGATTGCATATAATATAATGGCCCCACATAACCCTCCATATAGTATAATAGCCCCCACATAGCCCTCCAAATAGTATAATAGCCCCCACATAGCTCTCCAAATAGTAGAATGGCCCTCACATAGTCCTTCACTTATTATAATGTCCCCCACAAAGTCCTCCATACAGAATAATGGCCCCACATAGTCCTCCATACAGTATAATGGGCCCCACACAGTCCTCCATACAGAATAATAGGCCCCACATAGTTCTCCATACAGTATAATGGGCCCCACATAGTCCTCCATACAGAATAATGAGCCCCACATAGTCCCTCCATACAGTATAATGGGCCCCACATAGTTCTCCATACAGTATAATGGGCCCCACATAGTCCTCCATACAGAATAATGGGTACCACATAGTCCTCCATACAGAATAATGGCCTCACATAGTCCTCCATGCAGAATAATGGCCCCACATAGTCCTCCATACAGAATAATGAGCCCCACATAGCCCTCCATACAGTATAATGGGCCCCACATAGTCCTCCATACAGTATAATGGGCCCCACATAGTCCTCTATACAGAATAATGGCCCCACATAGTCCTCCATACAGTACAATGGGCCCCACATAGTCCTCCATACAGTATAATGGGCCCCACATAGTCCTCCATACATTATAATGGGCCCCACATAGTCATCCATACAGTGTAATGAGCCATACATAGTCCTCCATACAGTATAATGGGTCCTCATAGTCCTCCATACAGTATAATGGGCCCTCAAAGTCCTCCATACAGTATAATGGGCCCCACATAGTCCTCCATATAGTATAATGGGCCCCACATAGTCCTCCATACAGTGTAATGAGCCCCACATAGTCCTCCATACAGTATAATGGCCCTACATAGTCTTGCATACAGCATATTGGCCCCACATAGTCCTCCATGCAGTATAATGGGCCCTCATAGTCCTCCAAACAGTATAATGGGCCCCACATAGTCCTCCATACAGTATAATGGTCCCACATAATCCTCCATACAGTATATTGGCCCCACATAGTCCTCCATACAGTATAAGGGTTCTACATAGTCCTCCATACAGTATAATGGTCCCACATAGTCCTCCATACAGTATATTGGCCCCACATAGTCCTCCATACAGTATAAGGGTTCTACATAGTCCTCCATACAGTATAATGGGCCCCACATAGTCCTCCATACAGTATAACGGGCCCCACATAGTCCTCTATACAGTATAATGGGCCCACATAGTCCTCCATTTTATTAAAAATGGTGTGAACTATTGCTTTTACTTAAAGCAGGGTATAGGCTCATTTTGTTTCTGTTAGGTTTTGCCTTATGACCAGTGTGAACGTGCGCCTAGACGCTGCATGTATACCAACTCCAGATCATTGCTTTAGGTTGGCTGCAGCGCCACAGACTAGACGGTCCCTCTCTCTTGGCGGCAGAGGAGCGAGTTACCACTGCACCGCTATTAGGCCTTAGGTCTGGGTTCACACTACGCTTATTGCGCATGTCAGGGGCTCCATTAGAATCTACTTCAGTAAGAGGGATGTTACCAGACTCATCGTCAGAAAGCATCTGCTCTAGCAGGGCCTGCAGGCTGAGCCCGGAAAATAACCCCCGCCCTCTGACATGTAGAAGACTACAATTCCCGGCAGTCATAGCGTGCCGCACTTCCGCTTCCGCTCGCAGGTCAGAGGGAAAGGTGGCGGTGTTCTCCAGTAAGTGTTGGTCAAGGAGACTCCTGGGATTCGCAGGTGCTGGGCGTTACGGTGCTGACAGGTGTGGGCTCGTGCAGGGCCGGGCAATGACGGTGGGGTGAGAGGGCTCCGTGACGTCATGTCATTGTCCCGTCCACACTGACAGCAGCCAGGACTCGCTCACCCCAATAGCTTTTTTATTTGTAATATGTTTATTGGCAGTGAATTATAACACTACTATGATACAGATATATATATATATATATATATATATATATATATATACACTGTGTTCCAAATTATTATGCAAATAATTTTTTCTCATATTTTCCCAAATTACCTATATGAATTGCAGTCATTGTAATTTTCCAGTCAAATAACTATTAGAGTACAATTGAAAGGTTTTTGTACAAACTGCCTATGAGAACAGGATATTTTTAAAAAAATTAAAACTCAAACTGCACTCAAAATGCATGTTCCAAATTATTATGCACAGCAGAGTTTTCAACCTTTTCATTTTAATAAAGAACAAAAAAATGGTCATTTTTGAAATTATAAGCATTAGCAGGTTATTACACACTGAAATCAAACAGCTTTCACCTCAAAACGTTATTCTAGGTGATGTTACATTTGCACATAGGACAGCTTGTTGGAAAGGAGCTTCTGAACTCTCTCGTCCATTGAATTTGTCAGGTTTTGGATGGTTTCTCCTACCTCCACTATATACGGCGTGTACACCTCCTCTATATACACCTCCTCTATATACAGTGTATACACCTCCTCCTCTATATATGGCGTGTGCGTCTCCTCCATATACTGCGTGTACACCTCCTCTATATACACCTCCTCTATATACAGTGTATACACCTCCTCCTCTATATATGGCGTGTGCGTCTCCTCCATATACTGCGTGTACACCTCCTCTATATACACCTCCTCTATATAAGGTGTATACACCTCCTCTATATACACCTCCTCTATATACGGCATGTACAGCTCCTCTATATACATCTCCTCTATATACACCTCCTCTATATACGGCGTGTACACCTCCTCTATATACACCTCCTCTATATATACCTCCTCTATATACGGCATGTACACCTCCTCTATATAAACCTCCTCTATATACAGTGTATACACCTCCTCTATATACACCTCCTCTACATACAGTGTATACACCTCCTCTATATACGGTGTATACACCTCCTCTATATACACCTCCTCTTTATACACCTCCTCTTTATACACCTCCTCTATATACACCTCCTCTATATACGGCGTGTACACCTCCTCTATATACACCTCCTCTATATACACCTCCTCTATATACACCTCCTCTATATACACCTCCTCTACATACACCTCCTCTATATACACCTCCTCTATATACACCTCCTCTATATACACCTCCTCTATATACACCTCCTCTACATACACCTCCTCTATATATACCTCCTCTATATACGGCGTGTACACCTCCTCTATATACACCTCCTCTATATATACCTCCTCTATATACGGCGTGTACACCTCCTCTATATAAACCTCCTCTATAAACGGTGTATACACCTCCTCTATATACACCTCCTCTTTATACACCTCCTCTTTATACACCTCCTCTATATACACCACCTCTACATACGGCGTGTACACCTCCTCTATATACACCACCTCTACATACGGCGTGTACACCTCCTCTACATACATCTCTTCTATATACACCTCCTCTATATACGGCGTGTACAGCTCCTCTATATACACCTCCTCTATATACGGCATGTACACCTCCTCTATATACACCTCCTCTATATACGGCGTGTACACCTCCTCTATATACACCTCCTCTATATACGGCGTGTACACCTCCTCTATATACAGCGTGTACACCTCCTCTATATACGGCATGTACACATCCTCTATATACGGCGTGTACACCTCCTCTATATACGGCGTGTACACCTCCTCTATATACAGTGTATACACCTCCTCCTCTATATACACCTCCTCCTCTATATACGGCGTGTGCGTCTCCCCCATATACGGCGTGTACACCTCCTCTATATACACCTCCTCTATATACGGCATGTAAACCTCCTCTATATACACTTCCTCTACATACGGGCGTGTACACCTCCTCTATTTACACCTCCTCTATATACGGTGTATACACCTCCTCTATATACGGTGTATACACCTCCTCTATATACACCTCCTCTATATACGGCGTGTACACCTCCTCTATATACGGCGTGTACACCTCCTCTATATACGGCGTGTACACCTCCTTTATATACACCTCCTCTATATACGGTGTATACACCTCCTCTATATACACCTCCTCTATATACACCTCCTCTATATACACCTCCTCTATATACGGCATGTACACCTCCTCTATATACATCTCCTCTAAATACATATCCTCTATATACACCTCCTCTATATACGGCGTGTACACCTCCTCTATTTACACCTCCTCTATATACGTTGTATACACCACCTCTATAAACACCTCCTCTATATACGGCGTGTACACCTCCTCTATATACGGCGTGTACACATCCTCTATATACGGCGTGCACACCTCCTCTATATACACCTCCTCTATATACTGCGTGTACACCTCCTCTATACACAGTATATACACCTCCTCCTCTACATACACCTCCTCCTCTATATACGGCGTGTGCGTCTCCCCCCATATACGGCGTGTACACCTCCTCTATATACGGCATGTAAACCTCCTCTATATACACCTCCTCTATATACGGCGTGTACACCTCCTCTATTTACACCTCCTCTATATACGGTGTATACACCTCCTCTATATACACCTCCTCTATATACGGCGTGTACACATCCTCTATATACGGCGTGTACACCTCCTCTATATACACCTCCTCTATATACACCTCCTCTATATACACCTCCTCTATATACACCTCCTCTATATACATCTCCTCAATATACATCTCCTCTATATACACCTCCTCTATATACGGCGTGTACACCTCCTCTATTTACACCTCCTCTATATACGGTGTATACACCTCCTCTATATACACCTCCTCTATATACGGTGTATACACCTCCTCTATATACACCTCCTCTATATACGGCGTGTACACCTCCTCTATATACGGCGTGCACACCTCCTCTATATACGGCGTGTACACCTCCTTTATATACACCTCCTCTATATACGGTGTATACACCTCCTCTATATACACCTCCTCTATATACGGCATGTACACCTCCTCTATATACATCTCCTCTATATACATCTCCTCTATATACACCTCCTCTATATACGGCGTGTACACCTCCTCTATATACACCTCCTCTATATACTGTGTATACACCTCCTCTATATACACCTCCTCTATATACGGCGTGTACACCTCCTCTATATACGGCATGCACACCTCCTCTATATACACCTCCTCTATATACGGCATGTACACCTCCTCTATATACACCTCCTCTATATACAGTGTATACACCTCCTCCTCTATATATACCTCCTCCTCTATATATGGCGTGTGCGTCTCCTCCATATACAGCGTGTACATCTCCTCTATATACACCTCCTCTATATACGGTGTATACACCTCCTCTATACACACCTCCTCTATATACGGCATGTACAGCTCCTCTATATACATCTCCTCTATATACATCTCCTCTATATACACCTCCTCTATATACGGCGTGTACACCTCCTCTATATACACCTCCTCTATATACGGCGTGTACACCTCCTCTATATACACCTCCTCTACATACGGTGTATACACCTCCTCTATATACGGTGTATACACCTCCTCTATATACACCTCCTCTTTATACACCTCCTCTATATACACCTCCTCTATATACACCTCCTCTATATACACCTCCTCTATATACACCTCCTCTACATATGGCGTGTACAGCTCCTCTATATACACCTCCTCTATATACGGCATGTACACCTCCTCTATATACACCTCCTCTATATACGGCGTGTACACATCCTCTATATACGGCGTGTACACCTCCTCTATATACAGTGTATACACCTCCTCCTCTATATACACCTCCTTCTCTATATACGGCGTGTGCGTCTCCCCCATATACGGTGTGTACACCTCCTCTATATACACCTCCTCTATATACGGCATGTAAACCTCCTCTATATACACCTCCTCTATATACGGCGTGTACACCTCCTCTATTTACACCTCCTCTATATACGGTGTATACACCTCCTCTATATACACCTCCTCTATATACGGCGTGTACACCTCCTCTATATACGGCGTGTACACCTCCTTTATATACACCTCCTCTATATACGGTGTATACACCTCCTCTATATACACCTCCTCTATATACGGTGTATACACCTCCTCTATATACACCTCCTCTATATACGGTGTATACACCTCCTCTATATACACCTCCTCTATATACGGTGTATACACCTCCTCTATATACATCTCCTCTATATACATCTCCTCTATATACATCTCCTCTATATACATCTCCTCTATATACACCTCCTCTATATACATCTCCTCTATATACACCTCCTCTATATACGGTGTGTACACCTCCTCTATATACATCTCCTCTATATACATCTCCTCTATATACACCTCCTCTATATACGGTGTGTACACCTCCTCTATATACACCTCCTCTATATACACCTCCTCTATATACGGCGTGTACACCTCCTCTATATACGGCGTGTATACCTCCTTTATATACACCTCCTCTATATACGGTGTATACACCTCCTCTATATACACCTCCTCTATATACGGCATGTACACCTCCTCTATATACATCTCCTCTATATACATCTCCTCTATATACACCTCCTCTATATACGGCGTGTACACCTCCTCTATTTATACCTCCTCTATATACGGTGTATACATCTCCTCTATATACACCTCCTCTATATACGGCGTGTACACCTCCTCTATATACGGCGTGTACACCTCCTCTATATACGGCGTGTACACCTCCTCTATATACGGCGTGTACACATCCTCTATATACTGCGTGTACACCTCCTCTATATACAGTGTATACACCTCCTCCTCTATATACACCTCCTCCTCTATATACGGCGTGTGCGTCTCCCCCATATACGGCGTGTACACCTCCTCTATATACACCTCCTCTATATACGGCATGTAAACCTCCTCTATATACACCTCCTCTATATACGGCGTGTACACCTCCTCTATTTACACCTCCTCTATATACGGTGTATACACCTCCTCTATATACACCTCCTCTATATACGGCATGTACACCTCCTCTATATACATCTCCTCTATATACATCTCCTCTATATACACCTCCTCTATATACGGCGTGTACACCTCCTCTATATACACCTCCTCTATATACACCTCCTCTATATACACCTCCTCTATATACGGCATGTACACCTCCTCTATATACACCTCCTCTATATACGGCATGTACACCTCCTCTATATACACCTCCTCTATATACGGTGTATACACCTCCTCTATATACATCTCCTCTATATACGGCGTGTACACCTCCTCTATATACGGCGTGTATACCTCCTTTATATACACCTCCTCTATATACGGTGTATACACCTCCTCTATATACACCTCCTCTATATACGGCATGTACACCTCCTCTATATACATCTCCTCTATATACATCTCCTCTATATACACCTCCTCTATATACGGCGTGTACACCTCCTCTATTTATACCTCCTCTATATACGGTGTATACATCTCCTCTATATACACCTCCTCTATATACGGCGTGTACACCTCCTCTATATACGGCGTGTACACCTCCTCTATATACGGCGTGTACACCTCCTCTATATACGGCGTGTACACATCCTCTATATACTGCGTGTACACCTCCTCTATATACAGTGTATACACCTCCTCCTCTATATACACCTCCTCCTCTATATACGGCGTGTGCGTCTCCCCCATATACGGCGTGTACACCTCCTCTATATACACCTCCTCTATATACGGCATGTAAACCTCCTCTATATACACCTCCTCTATATACGGCGTGTACACCTCCTCTATTTACACCTCCTCTATATACGGTGTATACACCTCCTCTATATACACCTCCTCTATATACGGCATGTACACCTCCTCTATATACTTCTCCTCTATATACATCTCCTCTATATACACCTCCTCTATATACGGCGTGTACACCTCCTCTATTTACGCCTCCTCTATATACGGTGTATACACCTCCTCTATATACACCTCCTCTATATACGGCGTGTACACCTCCTCTATATACGGCGTGTACACCTCCTCTATATACGGTGTATACACCTCCTCTATATACGGCATGTACACCTCCTCTCTATACATCTCCTCTATATACATCTCCTCTATATACACCTCCTCTATATACGGCGTGTACACCTCCTCTATTTACACCTCCTCTATATACGGCGTGTACACCTCCTCTATTTACGCCTCCTCTATATACGGTGTATACACCTCCTCTATATACACCTCCTCTATATACGGCGTGTACACCTCCTCTATATACGGCGTGTACACCTCCTTTATATACACCTCCTCTATATACGGCGTGTACACCTCCTCTATATACGGCGTGTACACCTCCTTTATATACACCTCCTCTATATACGGTGTATATGTGACACCCCAGGGGTCTGGTTTTCCACAGTAATGTAATGTTATGTCTGAGAGCAGGTGGGAGGTCCTTTGGTCAGGGATCCTGTGCATGCCACACCTCCTGCCCAGTCTTGGGAGGGGAAGAACTTCCCCTGTATAAACCCTGGGCTGAGGCAGGGTTAGTGAGTCAAGGAGAGTAGAGACAGAGAAGCAGCATAGGAAGAAACAGCAGAAGCTCATTGGGAGCAATATTACTACGAGTCAGGGGCTGGCAGCTGCAGAGCTCGCCCTGACTGAGAAGCTTTCTTACCGGACCCGGCGTCCGAGGCTGTGGGGACTAACTCTTACCCAGCAGCAGAAGCCGACCGGCAGGGGATTTCAGGTCCTCAGGCCCAGAAACCCGAAGGCACGGTCACATGCGTGGGACCAGCACCGCCATCGTGGAGCGGAAGCCATTAGAAGGCCCCGAGTCACCGGCCATACGGGTGAGCACCACACGGTACACTCAGGGACGTGGGCTACTTATATCCGCTTCTAGCAAGGTAGCCAGAAGAGTACAGTCAGTTTGGGAGGCCTACAACTCCGCCTGGCCAGGGGAGATCCCATCTGCTCAAGGACTGACCAGGCCCCGTTCACTAGCAAGTACTCCGGGAGGGTCTATCGTTGTTACCAGTAAAGACCCTGAATTACACCGCACCGTCTCTGAGTGGTTCCTGCTACCCCCATCATCCACATCTGCTGCCCTGAGGCCATACCCCTCCCGTTGGGGGTTATACCATCTACGCTGCACCATCCATCCACCGGCCTCAGCGGACTGTCCTGCAGCGGCAGCTCCATAGCTGCATTCAACGGGTGGCGTAGTCGTCCTGCATCTACCGCTGTTACATCGCCGCTCAGTTTGACTCCCTGGGCACGGACCGGGTCACCGCCACGAGACTACAACCCTCAAGAGATCCGGCTCCGGGTAAGCTCCCGCGTGCGCAACGCAGCGCGACACAGGCCCAGGGGCGCGTCAACTTTTGGCGTAGTCGGCAGGATCTCGTGCCCGCAACCACCGGGTACTGCGTGCCTGAAAAAGACTGTTCAAACTTACCTGTGGTGAAGATTCCCGCCATCCGGCGCCATCTTCAGCCTTCTTCCCGCCATCGGTGAAGATTCCCGCCATCCGGCGCCATTTCCAGCCTTCTTCCCGCCTTCCATGGAGTTTTCCCGCCGTTGGACGCCATCTTGAAGACGTCGCGCGGGAAGAAGAGGGGCGTGGACTCCGAAAGCGCGCGAGAACTGAAGCCCCGCCTCACGTCCGGACGTCGCGTAAGGTCCTGGAAGGAGCCCAGCAGACGCCGACGTCACAGGAGCGCGACGGAAGGTCCTCAACCCTGACGATCTACTGCGGAGCCGCGGCCTACGGAAGAGGATCATCGCAAGGTAGGCCACAGTCCACTAGGGGGGAGGAGGATGTCGGATACGGAGGAGAGCTTCACTACCTCAACCCCCGCCAGCGCCACCGCTGCTGCAGTCATGCCTTTCACCATGCCCTATATCCCGGGAGCGGCCTGGCTACCCCAGTACTCAGGGGAGTCACATACCCTGCATGACTTTAGAGAAAAGCTGGATAGCCTCTTCCAGGTGTACCCCCTCACAGAAGAGCAAAAAGTGAGCATCCTGGTGGCCCAATTAACTGGGGCAGCCCGAAGGGAGGTAAAGTCCTGGCCACCTGGGGGGAGGACTGTCGCAGGGATACTAACCCGGCTGAGGGACACCTTTGATACCCGCACCTCAGCCGAGATCAAGCTTAGATTCTACGGGTGCAAACAGCGGGCACATGAGAGTATAAGGGACTATGCCCTGAACCTACAAGAGGCCCTGAGAGCCATTAAGCAGACCGACCCTGATGGAGTGGGAAACGAGGACAGGCTGTTGACCGAACAGTTTATAGAGGGACTGTATTGTAATACCCACCGAACCCAGTTGCGGGCAATGGCCTTACAGGATCCCCATCTGGGCTTTGCACAGTTCAAGGACAGAGCCATCCGGGTGCTCCGAGAACCGGCACCGGGTGGCGTTGTGACCCACAAGCGCCCTGCTATCACTTACCACCAGGAGGCGGCGCCCTTGTCGGCAGGGCCTGTGGGAGCTGATGCGCAGGCTTTGGACAATGACCCGGCTCCAGACCTACACCATCAGGTCCAAGAGCTAGCTAAGAGCGTTGCTGCGCTAACCCGAACTGTGCAGTCTTTACAGGCTTCCACCCCAGGGAAGATCCAGCTGGCATCCGGACCGGAGGACATCCCGTGGCGTCGACCAAGGAGGACCCCACCGGCCAGAGGAAGACCCAGTGACCGATACAGCGAGGACGGACGACCCATCTGCCGCCGCTGCAATCAACCTGGACATATGGCAAGGTACTGTGTTATGCACACGCCCGGGCTGAGCGGCGTGTGCGTGTGATTGTAGTGATTCCACTGGACCATGAACCGGAGAGTGCCTGGAGGGGCGTGACTAAGTATCTGGCCGATCCGACCAAGATGGCACGACGGCATACGACGCCAGTGCACCAGGGAGAAACCGGGCAGAGGGACCAGGTGCTACTCCAGGTCAAACTCCGGACACGGGGGTTGACCCACACAGGGATTACTGGATCAGGCTGGTTAGGCTGGCGCACAGACTGGAGGGTATAGGCAGGCACGACTGGTATGCAGGCAGGCGGGTAAAGGCAAGCGCAGCTAGAGTGCAGACAGGGAGGCACTAGCAGATAGGAACACAGGCGGGATAGGACCCAGTACACACTGGGACTCAGGAACAATACAGGTAGAGGGGTACAGGCAAGCACAGCTAGAGTGCAGACAGAGAGGCACTAGCAGGTAGGAACACAGGCGGGATAGGACCCAGTACACACTGGGACTCAGGAACAGGCAGGTTAGGCTGGCACAGACTGGTGGATATAAGCAAACACGGCAGGTATGCAGATGGGTGGATACAGGCGAGTATGCAGGCAGGGAGGTACTGGCCGAAAGGACGGGCTGGAGCACAGATAGGTTAAGACCCAGTACAGACTGGGTCACAGAACCGCAGATGCGGTAGACAACCACAGCAAAGAGGGAACGCCCGAAGCGGTGGGCAAGAACAGAGCAGGACGGGGCTGCAGGAGCAGCGAGCACAAGCAGGGCAGGACAGGACTGCCGGAGCAGCGGGCAGAAGCAGGGCAGGACAGGACTGCCGGAGCAGCGGGCAGAAGCAGGGCAGGACAGGACTGCCGGAGCAGCGGGCAGAAGCAGGGCAGGACAGGACTGCCGGAGCAGTGGGCAGAAGCAGGGCAGGACAGGACTGCCGGAGCAGCGGGCAGAAGCAGGGCAGGACAGGACTGCCGGAGCAGCGGGCAGAAGCAGGGCAGGACAGGACTGCCGGAGCAGCGGGCAGAAGCAGGGCAGGACAGGACTGCCGGAGCAGTGAGTAAAGGAGTCAGAGCAGGCTAGAACCGCCGGAGCGGTGAGCAAAGGAGTCAGAGCAGGCTAGAACCGCCGGAGCGGTGAGCAAAGGGGTCAGAGCAGGCAAGGCTGAGTAGGGGGGACAGGGCTCTGTTCACACGGAACAGACAGGAAGGGAAAGGCAGAGCCAGACACCCACAGGGAACTAGCAGAGAAGTAGCGAGTGGACCACAAACTCACAAACGGGAGTACAGAGACAACAAGCAGGAGTTAGGTACGAGTTCAGACTCTGCAGAAAAAGGAAGGGAACGGACATAGAGGCAAAACAGGTAAAGGATAGGAGAGAGTTCAGACTGGAACTGAGTGTACGGAGGAGACCGACACTGCAGCGGAATACAGGAGCGGGTCTGGGAATACGGCCCCCAGAGAGGCAGGACGAACAGGCAAGGAGCGTGTTCAGACAGGACAGACAAGATACAGGAGCGGGTCTAGGTAATCAGCCCCTAGAAGGCGGGAGGAACAGGCTAGGAGCGTGTTCAGACAGGTCAGACAAGATACAGGAACAGGTCTAGGTAATCGGCCCCTAGAAGGCAGGAGGAACAGGCTAGGAGCGTGTTCAGACAGGCCTGGAAATACAGCCTCCAGGATAGGCAGACAAGAGAACACAGAACGGGACCTGGCACCTTCAGAGTGCAAGCACACACTGAAAGAAACACTATGCTCAGGCAGGGATAGATGGGAGCAGCTGAGCTATATACCAGGTGACAGACAGCAATAGGCTGAGGACGCACAAGGGGTGTGACCCACAGCAGGTACAAAAAGCAGGAAGTGATCGGGCGCCGCCCTTAAGCAGCAGAAACAGACACAAACAGACAGCATGGAGGGAAGCCAGAGAGACATTCTGGACAGGAGATCAAGTGCGCGCTCTTGCACAGTGGGAGATGGACCACTATGCAAGGACGCCGCCAGGTATGTTACATACTGTTCTTTAAACGGGCACAACCTGGGGTAGAGGGCCAACCCCCAGGAAAAAGATCACCAGGCCCATCGAACTGGCGCGACAGATATGTGGGAGGACGTCCAGTCTTGCCTGTGGTACTGGATGGCATTCCCATGAGTGCCCTACTGGACACCGGGTCACAGGTCACCACCATCCCGTACGTGCTCTTTAAGCAGTACTGGAATGACTCGGATATTACCCGCTACCCTGACGACGACTTGAGTATCATCGCCAGCAATGGCCAGCCCGTGCCACAGATCGGATTTAAAGAGGTGACCATCAAAATCGGTAGAGTCGAACTGGCAGCACAGGGACTGATCATTGTAGATATTGACAAACATGAGAGTCACCCAAAGATAACTCTAGGAACTAATGTAATTGAAAATTGTCTTGCAGAGGTGATTTTCCTTTTACAGCAGGTTGCCAAGAATGCCAGCTCCGGCGAGCAGCGGGTGCTCCAGAAAGAGATCCGGGCACTGATGCGACGGCAACAGGTAGAGCTGGAAGAGCAGCCGGTCCAGGAGGCAGAAGACTCCACACAAGCAGAACAGGAGGATCAACCCTCTGCTTATAGTGAGCCTGCCGTACCCCTAGTGAGACAAAGAGCCGGTAGACAGCTGCCCAGTTTACCCTTGACAGCTCCTACACCCTGTAGTTCAGGGCCAGACAGTCAGCTCCGTAGGTCCACTAGGGCCACTAGAGGCCAGTTACCCGCACGCTGGAGGATTTGAAGTGTATAAATTGTTTTATTTATGTTTACCTGTGTATTGTTGCTTGTGTATAATTTTGTGTTTCCAGTTATTTTTAGGAATCCTTGGTGGATTTACCGGGAATCCTTGTACATAGTTGGAGCGTAACCCAGGATGGACTAGAGACTGTTAAGGACTCGGGGTAGGACAGACCCCTACCTGGTTACGCCTCCCTGTTTTGGTGAAATGGACACCTTGCTTTTCTTCAAAGACTGCACCCGGTTACGGACATGCCGTGACCACCTTTATGTGTTTCTTCTTATTGTACTGTTATTGTTGTTATATCTTGTTATGTTTTTCTAAAATATGTTTAGTCCCGGAGTACTAAATTTCACTAGGGGGGAATGTGGCACCCCAGGGGTCTGGTTTTCCACAGTAATGTAATGTTATGTCTGAGAGCAGGTGGGAGGTCCTTTGGTCAGGGATCCTGTGCATGCCACACCTCCTGCCCAGTCTTGGGAGGGGAAGAACTTCCCCTGTATAAACCCTGGGCTGAGGCAGGGTTAGTCAGTCAAGGAGAGTAGAGACAGAGAAGCAGCATAGGAAGAAACAGCAGAAGCTCATTGGGAGCAATATTACTACGAGTCAGGGGCTGGCAGCTGCAGAGCTCGCCCTGACTGAGAAGCTTTCTTACCGGACCAGGCGTCCGAGGCTGTGGGGACTAACTCTTACCCAGCAGCAGAAGCCGACCGGCAGGGGATTTCAGGTCCTCAGGCCCAGAAACCCGAAGGCACGGTCACACGCGTGGGACCAGCACCGCCATCGTGGAGCGGAAGCCATTAGAAGGCCCCGAGTCACCGGCCATACGGGTGAGCACCACACGGTACACTCAGGGACGTGGGCTACTTATATCCGCTTCTAGCAAGGTAGCCAGAAGAGTACAGTCAGTTTGAGAGGCCTACAACTCCGCCTGGCCAGGGGAGATCCCATCTGCTCAAGGACTGACCAGGCCCCGTTCACTAGCAAGTACTCCGGGAGGGTCTATCGTTGTTACCAGTAAAGACCCTGAATTACACCGCACCGTCTCTGAGTGGTTCCTGCTACTCCCATCATCCACATCTGCTGCCCTGAGGCCATACCCCTCCCGTTGGGGGTTATACCATCTACGCTGCACCATCCATCCACCGGCCTCAGCGGACTGTCCTGCAGCGGCAGCTCCATAGCTGCATTCAACGGGTGGCGTAGTCGTCCTGCATCTACCGCTGTTACATCGCCGCTCAGTTTGACTCCCTGGGCACGGACCGGGTCACCGCCACGAGACTACAACCCTCAAGAGATCCGGCTCCGGGTAAGCTCCCGCGTGCGCAACGCAGCGCGACACAGGCCCAGGGGCGCGTCATATACACCTCCTCTATATACACCTCCTCTATATACGGCATGTACACCTCCTCTATATACATCTCCTCTATATACATCTCCTCTATATACACCTCCTCTATATACGGCGTGTACACCTCCTCTATATACACCTCCTCTATATACTGTGTATACACCTCCTCTATATACACCTCCTCTATATACGGCGTGTACACCTCCTCTATATACGGCGTGTACACCTCCTCTATATACGGCATGCACACCTCCTCTATATACACCTCCTCTATATACGGCATGTACACCTCCTCTATATACACCTCCTCTATATACAGTGTATACACCTCCTCCTCTATATATACCTCCTCCTCTATATGTGGCGTGTGCGTCTCCTCCATATACGGCGTGTACACCTCCTCTATATACACCTCCCCTATATACGGTGTATACACCTCCTCTATATACACCTCCTCTATATACGGCATGTACATGTCCTCTATATACATCTCCTCTATATACACCTCCTCTATATACGGCGTGTACACCTCCTCTATATACACCTCCTCTATATACACCTCCTCTATATACGGCGTGTACACCTCCTCTATATACACCTCCTCTGTATACGGTGTATACACCTCCTCTATATACACCTCCTCTATATACGGCATGTACACCTCCTCTATATACACCTCCTCTGTATACGGCGTGTACACCTCCTCTATATACACCTCCTCTATATACGGTGTATACACCTCTATATACACCTCCTCTATATACGGCATGTACACCTCCTCTATATACACCTCCTCTGTATACGGCGTGTACACCTCCTCTATATACACCTCCTCTATATACACCTCCTCTATATACGGCGTGTACACCTCCTCTATATAAACCTCTTCTATATACAGTGTATACACCTCCTCTATATACACCTCCTCTACATATGGTGTATACACCTCCTCTATATACGGTGTATACACCTCCTCTATATACACCTCCTCTATATACATCTCCTCTTTATACACCTCCTCTATATACACCTCCTCTATATACGGCGTGTACACCTCCTCTATATACACCTCCTCTATATACACCTCCTCTATATACAGCATGTACACCTCCTCTATATACACCTCCTCTATATACGGCATGTACAACTCCTCTATATACACCTCCTCTATATACAGCGCGTACACCTCCTCTATATACGGCGTGTACACCTCCTCTATATACACCTCCTCTATATACACCTCCTCTATATACGGCGTGTACACCTCCTCTATATACACCTCCTCTATATACACCTCCTCTCTATACGGTGTATACACCTCCTCTATATACACCTCCTCTATATACGGTGTATACACCTCCTCTATATACACCTCCTCTATATACGGTGTATACACCTCCTCTATATACACCTCTTCTATATACGGCGTGTACACCTCCTCTATATACACCTCCTCTATATATGGCGTGTACACCTCCTCTATATACACCTCCTCTATATACACCTCCTCTACATACGGCGTTTACACCTCCTCTATATACACCTCCTCTATATACACCTCCTCTATATACACCTCCTCTATATACACCTCCACTATATACACCTCCTCTATATACACCTCCTCTATATACACCTCCTCTATATACACCTCCTCTATATACACCTCCTCTATATACACCTCCACTATATACACCTCCTCTATATACACCTCCTCTATATACACCTCCACTATATACACCTCCTCTATATACACCTCCTCTATATACACCTCCTCTATATACACCTCCTCTATATACACCTCCTCTATATACACCTCCTCTATATATGGCGTGTACACCTCCTCTATATACACCTCCTCTATATACACCTCCTCTACATACGGCGTTTACACCTCCTCTATATACACCTCCTCTATATACACCTCCTCTATATACACCTCCACTATATACACCTCCTCTATATACACCTCCTCTATATACACCTCCTCTATATACACCTCCTCTATATACACCTCCACTATATACACCTCCTCTATATACACCTCCTCTATATACACCTCCTCTATATACACCTCCTCTATATACACCTCCACTATATACACCTCCTCTATATACACCTCCTCTATATACACCTCCTCTATATACACCTCCTCTATATACACCTCCACTATATACACCTCCTCTATATACACCTCCACTATATACACCTCCTCTATATACACCTCCTCTATATACACCTCCTCTATATACACCTCCTCTATATACACCTCCTCTATATACACCTCCTCTATATACACCTCCACTATATACACCTCCTATATCATAGAATCATAGAATGGTAGAGTTGGAAGGGACCTCCTGGGTCATCTGGTCCAACCCCCTGCTCAAAGCAGGATTCACTAGATCATCTCAGACAGATGTCTGTCCAGCCTCTATTTGAAGACGTCCATTGAAGGGGAACTCACCACCTCTCGTGGCAGCCTGTTCCACTCATTAATCACCCTAACTGTCAAAAAGTTTTTTCTAATATCTAATCTGTGTCTCCTCCCATTTAGTTTCATCCCGTTGCTTCTAGTCTTTCCTTGTGCAAATGAGAATAAAGATGATCCTTCTACAATGTGACAGCCCTTGACATATTTGTAGACAGCTATTAAGTCTCCTCTCAGTCTTCTTTTTTGCAAGCTAAACATTCCCAAATCCTGCAACCGTTCCTCATAGGACATGGTTTGCAGACCAGTCACCATTCTGGTCGCTCTTCTCTGAACTTGCTCCAGTTTGTCTATGTCTTTTTTAAAATGTGGTGCCCAAAACTGTACACAGTATTCCAGATGAGGTCTGACCAAAGAGGAGTAAAGACCGATAATGACTTCACGTGGTCTAGACTGTATGCTTCTGTTAATACATCCCAGAATTGTATTTGCCTTTTTTGCTGCTGCATCACACTGTTGACTCATGTTCAGTCTATGATCTATTAGTATACCTAAGTCTTTTTCACATGTACTGTTGCTTAGCTCTATTCCTCCCATTTTGTATATGCTTTTTTCATTTTTATTGCCCAGATGTAGTACTTTGCATTTTTCCCTGTTAAAAACCATTCTGTTGGTTGCTGCCCACTGCTCCAGTTTGTTTAGGTCTTTTTGAATCCTCTCTCTCTCTTCTCTAGTATTAGCTATCCCTCCTAGCTTTGTGTCATCAGCAAATTTAATCAGTTTACCCTCAATTCCTTCATCTAAATCATTGATAAAGATGTTGAACAATACAGGTCCCAGGACGGAGCCCTGTGGTACCCCACTTGAGACATTCATCCAGCTGGATGTGAAGCCATTTACAACCACCCTTTGAGTCCGATCACTAAGCCAGTTATGAATCCACCTAACAGTTGCCTGGTCCATTGCATACTTGGTCATTTTTTCAATAAGGATGGTGTGAGATACTTTGTCAAATGCTTTGCTGAAGTCAAGATATACTATATCTACAGCATTTCCCTGATCCACCCAGTCAGTGATTCTGTCATAGAAGGAAATTAAGTTAGTCTGACATGACTTGTTAGTTACAAACCCATGCTGACTCTGGTTAATCACTTCATTCTTATCCATGTACTTACATACATGTTGTTTAATAATTTGTTCAAAGATCTTTCCTGGTATAGAAGTCAGACTCACCGGCCTATAGTTCCCTGGGTCCACCTTCTTCCCCTTTTTGAAGATAGGAACAACATTTGCTCTTCTCCAGTCTTCTGGGACTTCTCCTGTTCTCCAAGAATTTTCAAAGATTATGGAGAGTGGTTCTAAAATTTCTTCTACGATATATATACACCTCCTCTATATACACCTCCTCTATATACACCTCATCTATATACGGCGCGTACACCTCTTCTATATACACCTCCTCTATCTATACCTCCTCTATATAAACCTCCTCTATATACAGTGTATACACCTCCTCTATATACACCTCCTCTACATACGGTATATACACCTCCTCTATATACGGTGTATACACCTCCTCTATATACACCTCCTCTTTATACACCTCCTCTATATACACCTCCTCTATATATGGCGTGTACACCTCCTCTATATACACCTCCTCTATATACACCTCCTCTACATACGGCGTGTACAGCTCCTATATATACACCTCCTCTATATACGGCGTGTACACCTCCTCTATATACGGCGTGTACACCTCCTCTATATATACCTCCTCTATATACGGCATGTACACCTCCTCTATATACACCTCCTCTATATACGGCGTGTACACCTCTTCTATATACACCTCCTCTATATACACCTCCTCTATATACACCTACTCTATATACGGCGTGTACACCTCCTCTATATACACCTCCTCTATATATGGCATGTACACCTCCTTTATATACACCTCCTCTATATACGGTGTATACACCTCCTCTATATACACCTCCTCTATATACGGCGTGTACACTTCCTCTATATACGGCGTGTACACCTCCTCTATATACGGCGTGCACACCTCCTCTATATACACCTCCTCTATATACGGCGTGTACACCTCCTCTATATACACCTCCTCTATATACACCTCCTCTATATACGGCGTATGCGTCTCCTCCATATACGGCATGTACACCTCCTCTATATACACCTCCTCTATATACGGCATGTACACCTCCTCTATATACACCTCCTCTATATACGGTGTATACACCTCCTCTATATACACCTCCTCTATATACGGCATGTACACCTCCTCTATATACATCTCCTCTATATACACCTCCTCTATATACAGCGTGTACACCTCCTCTATATACAGCGCGTACACCTCCTCTATATACACCTCCTCTATATACACCTCCTCTATATACGGCGTGTACACCTCCTCTATATACACCTCCTCTATATACGGCGTGTACACCTCCTCTATATACGGCGTGTACACCTCCTCTATATACACCTCCTCTATATACGGCGTGTACACCTCCTCTATATACACCTCCTCTATATACACCTCCTCTATATACAGCGCGTACACCTCCTCTATATACACCTCCTCTATATACACCTCCTCTATATACGGCGTGTACACCTCCTCTATATACACCTCCTCTATATACGGCGTGTACACCTCCTCTATATACGGCGTGCACACCTCCTCTATATACACCTCCTCTATATACGGCGTGTACACCTCCTCTATATACACCTCCTCTATATACACCTCCTCTATATACGGCGTATGCGTCTCCTCCATATACGGCATGTACACCTCCTCTATATACACCTCCTCTATATACGGCATGTACACCTCCTCTATATACACCTCCTCTATATACGGTGTATACACCTCCTCTATATACACCTCCTCTATATACGGCATGTACACCTCCTCTATATACATCTCCTCTATATACACCTCCTCTATATACAGCGTGTACACCTCCTCTATATACAGCGCGTACACCTCCTCTATATACACCTCCTCTATATACACCTCCTCTATATACGGCGTGTACACCTCCTCTATATACACCTCCTCTATATACGGCGTGTACACCTCCTCTATATATACCTCCTCTATATACGGCATGTACACCTCCTCTATATACACCTCCTCTATATACGGCGTGTACACCTCCTCTATATACGGCGTGTACACCTCCTCTATATATACCTCCTCTATATACGGCATGTACACCTCTTCTATATACACCTCCTCTATATACACCTACTCTATATACGGCGTGTACACCTCCTCTATATACACCTCCTCTATATATGGCATGTACACCTCCTTTATATACACCTCCTCTATATACGGTGTATACACCTCCTCTATATACGGCGTGTACACTTCCTCTATATACGGCGTGTACACCTCCTCTATATATGGCGTGCACACCTCCTCTATATACACCTCCTCTATATACGGCGTGTACACCTCCTCTATATACACCTCCTCTATATACACCTCCTCTATATACGGCGTATGCGTCTCCTCCATATACGGCATGTACACCTCCTCTATATACACCTCCTCTATATACGGCATGTACACCTCCTCTATATACACCTCCTCTATATACGGTGTATACACCTCCTCTATATACACCTCCTCTATATACGGCATGTACACCTCCTCTATATACATCTCCTCTATATACACCTCCTCTATATACAGCGTGTACACCTCCTCTATATACAGCGCGTACACCTCCTCTATATACACCTCCTCTATATACACCTCCTCTATATACAGCGCGTACACCTCCTCTATATACACCTCCTCTATATACACCTCCTCTATATACGGCGTGTACACCTCCTCTATATACACCTCCTCTATATACGGCGTGTACACCTCCTCTATATACGGCGTGCACACCTCCTCTATATACACCTCCTCTATATACGGCGTGTACACCTCCTCTATATACACCTCCTCTATATACACCTCCTCTATATACGGCGTGTACACCTCCTCTATATACACCTCCTCTATATACGGCGTGCACACCTCCTCTATATACACCTCCTCTATATACAGCGCGTACACCTCCTCTATATACACCTCCTCTATATACACCTCCTCTATATACGGCGTGTACACCTCCTCTATATACACCTCCTCTATATACGGCGTGTACACCTCCTCTATATACGGCGTGCACACCTCCTCTATATACACCTCCTCTATATACGGTGTATACACCTCCTCTATATACACCTCCTCTATATACGGCATGTACACCTCCTCTATATACATCTCCTCTATATACACCTCCTCTATATACAGCGTGTACACCTCCTCTATATACAGCGCGTACACCTCCTCTATATACACCTCCTCTATATACACCTCCTCTATATACGGCGTGTACACCTCCTCTATATACGGCGTGTACACCTCCTCTATATATACCTCCTCTATATACGGCATGTACACCTCCTCTATATACACCTCCTCTATATACGGCGTGTACACCTCCTCTATATACGGCGTGTACACCTCCTCTATATATACCTCCTCTATATACGGCATGTACACCTCTTCTATATACACCTCCTCTATATACACCTCCTCTATATACACCTACTCTATATACGGCGTGTACACCTCCTCTATATACACCTCCTCTACATATGGCATGTACACCTCCTTTATATACACCTCCTCTATATACGGTGTATACACCTCCTCTATATACACCTCCTCTATATACGGCGTGTACACTTCCTCTATATACGGCGTGTACACCTCCTCTATATACGGCGTGCACACCTCCTCTATATACACCTCCTCTATATACACCTCCTCTATATACGGCGTATGCGTCTCCTCCATATACGGCATGTACACCTCCTCTATATACACCTCCTCTATATACGGCATGTACACCTCCTCTATATACACCTCCTCTATATACGGTGTATACACCTCCTCTATATACACCTCCTCTATATACGGCATGTACACCTCCTCTATATACATCTCCTCTATATACACCTCCTCTATATACAGCGTGTACACCTCCTCTATATACAGCGCGTACACCTCCTCTATATACACCTCCTCTATATACACCTCCTCTATATACGGCGTGTACACCTCCTCTATATACACCTCCTCTATATACACCTCCTCTATATACGGTGTATACACCTCCTCTATATACACCTCCTCTATATACACCTCCTCTATATACGGCGTGTACACCTCCTCTATATACACCTCCTCTATATACAGCACGTACACCTCCTCTATATACACCTCCTCTATATACACCTCCTCTATATATGGCGTGTACACCTCCTCTATATACACCTCCTCTATATACAGCACGTACACCTCCTCTATATACACCTCCTCTATATACACCTCCTCTATATATGGCGTGAACACCTCCTCTATATACACCTCCTCTATATACACCTCCTCTATATACACCTCCTCTATATACGGTGTATACATCTCCTCTATATACATCTCCTCTATATACGGTGTATACACCTCCTCTATATACACCTCCTCTATATACAGCACGTACACCTCCTCTATATACATCTCCTCTATATACACCTCCTCTATATACGGTGTATACATCTCCTCTATAAACATCTCCTCTATATACGGTGTATACACCTCCTCTATATACGGTGTATACACCTCCTCTATATATACCTCCTCTATATACGGTGTATACACCTCCTCTATATACAACTCCTCTATATACGGTGTATACACCTCCTCTATATACACCTCCTCTACATACGGCGTTTACACCTCCTCTATATACACCTACTCTATATACACCTCCTCTATATACGGCATGTACACCTCCTCTATATACACCTACTCTATATACACCTCCTCTATATACGGCGTGTACACCTCCTCTATATACGGCATGTACACCTCCTTTATATACACCTCCTCTATATACGGTGTATACACCTCCTCTATATACACCTCCTCTATATACGGCATGTACACCTCCTTTATATACACCTCCTCTATATACGGTGTATACACCTCCTTTATATACACCTCCTCTATATACACCTCCTCTATATACGGTGTATACACCTCCTCTATATACACCTCCTCTATATACACCTCCTCTATATACACCTCCTCTATATACGGCATGTACACCTCCTTTATATACACCTCCTCTATATACACCTCCTCTATATACGGTGTATACACCTCCTCTATATACACCTCCTCTATATACACCTCCTTTATATACACCTCCTCTATATACACCTCCTCTATATACGGTGTATACACCTCCTCTATATACACCTCCTCTATATACGGTGTATACACCTCCTCTATATACACCTCCTCTATATACACCTCCTCTATATACACCTCCTCTAAATACGGTGTATACACCTCCTCTACATACACCTCCTCTATATACACCTCCTCCATATACACCTCCTCTATATACGGTGTATACACCTCCTCTATATACATCTCCTCTATATACACCTCCTCTATATACACCTCCTCTATATACGGTGTATACACCTCCTCTATATACATCTCCTCTATATACACCTCCTCTATATACACCTCCTCTATATACGGCGTGCACACCTCTTCTATATACACCTCCTCTATATACGACGTGTACACCTCCTCTATATACACCTCCTCTATATACACCTCCTCTATATACGGCATGTACACCTCCTCTATATACACCTCCTCTATATAAGGTGTATACACCTCCTCTATATACACCTCCTCTATATCCGGCGTGTACACCTCCTCTATATACACCTCCTCTACATACGGCGTTTACACCTCCTCTATATACACCTCCTCTATATACACCTCCTCTATATACGGCATGTACACCTCCTTTATATACACCTCCTCTATATACACCTCCTCTATATACGGCGTGTACACTTCCTCTATATACGGCGTGTACACCTCCTCTATATACGGCGTGCACACCTCCTCTATATACACCTCCTCTATATACGGCGTGTACACCTCCTCTATATACACCTCCTCTATATACGGCATGTACACCTCCTCTATATACGGCGTTTACACCTCCTCTATATACACCTCCTCTATATACACCTCCTCTATATACGGTGTATACACCTCCTCTATATACACCTCCTCTATATACTGCATGTACACCTCCTCTATATACATCTCCTCTGTATACATCTCCTCTGTATACATCTCCTCTATATACACCTCCTCTATATACGGCGTGTACACCTCCTCTGTATACACCTCCTCTATATACACCTCCTCTATATACACCTCCTTTATATACACCTCCTCTATATACACCTCCTCTATATACGGTGTATACACCTCCTCTATATACACCTCCTCTATATACGGTGTATACACCTCCTCTATATACACCTCCTCTATATACGGCGTGTACACCTCCTCTATATACATCTCCTCTATATACACCTCCTCTATATACAGCGTGTACACCTCCTCTATACACAGTGTGTACACCTCCTCTATATACACCTCCTCTATATACGGTGTATACACCTCCTCTATATACACCTCCTCTATATACACCTCCTCTATATACACCTCCTCTAAATACGGTGTATACACCTCCTCTACATACACCTCCTCTATATACACCTCCTCCATATACACCTCCTCTATATACGGTGTATACACCTCCTCTATATACATCTCCTCTATATACACCTCCTCTATATACACCTCCTCTATATACGGTGTATACACCTCCTCTATATACATCTCCTCTATATACACCTCCTCTATATACACCTCCTCTATATACGGCGTGTACACCTCTTCTATATACACCTCCTCTATATACGACGTGTACACCTCCTCTATATAAACCTCCTCTATATACACCTCCTCTATATAAGGTGTATACACCTCCTCTATATACACCTCCTCTATATACGGCGTGTACACCTCCTCTATATACACCTCCTCTACATACGGCGTTTACACCTCCTCTATATACACCTCCTCTATATACACCTCCTCTATATACGGCATGTACACCTCCTTTATATACACCTCCTCTATATACACCTCCTCTATATACGGCGTGTACACTTCCTCTATATACGGCGTGTACACCTCCTCTATATACGGCGTGCACACCTCCTCTATATACACCTCCTCTATATACGGCGTGTACACCTCCTCTATATACACCTCCTCTATATACAGTGTATACACCTCCTCCTTTATATACACCTCCTCCTCTATATACGGCGTGTGCGTCTCCTCCATATACGGCATGTACACCTCCTCTCTATACACCTCCTCTATATACGGTGTATACACCTCCTCTATATACACCTCCTCTATATACACCTCCTCTATATACGGCATATACACCTCCTCTATATACACCTCCTCTATATACGGCATGTACATCTCCTCTATATACGGTGTATACACCTCCTCTATATACACCTCCTCTATATACGGCATGTACACCTCCTCTATATACATCTCCTCTATATACACCTCCTCTATATACAGCGTGTACACCTCCTCTATATACACCTCCTCTATATACACCTCCTCTATATACGGCATGTACACCTCCTCTATATACGGTGTATACACCTCCTCTATATACACCTCCTCTATATACGGCATGTACACCTCCTCTATATACATCTCCTCTATACACACCTCCTCTATATACGGCGTGTACACATCCTCTATATACACCTCCTCTATACACAGTGTGTACACCTCCTCTATATACACCTCCTCTATATACGGCGTGTACACCTCCTCTATATACACCTCCTCTATATACGGTGTATACACCTCCTCTATATACACCTCCTCTATATACGGTGTATACACCTCCTCTATATACGGTGTATACACCTCCTCTATATACACCTCCTCTATTTACACCTCCTCTACATACGGCGTGTACACCTCCTCTATATACACCTCCTCTATATACGGCGTGTACACCTCCTCTATATACACCTCCTCTATATAAGGTGTATACACCTCCTCTATATACACCTCCTCTATATATGGTGTATACACCTCCTCTATATATGGTGTTTACACCTCCTCTATATACGGTGTATACACCTCCTCTATATACACCTCCTCTATATACGGTGTATACACCTCCTCTATATACACCTCCTCTATATATGGTGTATACACCTCCTCTATATACGGTGTATACACCTCCTCTATATACACCTCCTCTATATACGGCGTGTACATCTCCTCTATATACACCTCCTCTATATATGGTGTTTACACCTCCTCTATATACGGTGTATACACCTCCTCTATATACACCTACTCTATATACGGTGTATACACCTCCTCTATATACACCTCCTCTATATATGGTGTATACACCTCCTCTATATACGGTGTATACACCTCCTCTATATACACCTCCTCTATATACGGCGTGTACACCTCCTTTATATACACCTCCTCTATATACGGTGTATACATCTCCTCTATATACATCTCCTCTATATACATCTCCTCTATATACACCTCCTCTATATACGGCATGTTCACCTCCTCTATACACAGTGTGTACACCTCCTCTATATACACCTCCTCTATATACGGTGTATACACCTCCTCTATATACACCTCCTCTATATACGGTGTATACACCTCCTCTATATACACCTCCTCTATATACTGCATGTACACCTCCTCTATATACATCTCCTCTGTATACATCTCCTCTGTATACATCTCCTCTATATACACCTCCTCTATATACGGCGTGTACACCTCCTCTATATACACCTCCTCTATATACGGTGTATACACCTCCTCTATATACACCTCCTCTATATACGGTGTATACACCTCCTCTATATACACCTCCTCTATATACGGCGTGTACACCTCCTCTATATACATCTCCTCTATATACACCTCCTCTATATACAGCGTGTACACCTCCTCTATACACAGTGTGTACACCTCCTCTATATACACCTCCTCTATATACGGTGTATACACCTCCTCTATATACACCTCCTCTATATACACCTCCTCTATATACACCTCCTCTATATACACCTCCTCTAAATACACCTCCTCTATATACACCTCCTCTATATACGGTGTATACACCTCCTCTATATACATCTCCTCTATATACACCTCCTCTATATACACCTCCTCTATATACGGCGTGTACACCTCTTCTATATACACCTCCTCTATATACGACGTGTACACCTCCTCTATATACACCTCCTCTATATAAACCTCCTCTATATACACCTCCTCTATATAAGGTGTATACACCTCCTCTATATACACCTCCTCTATATACGGCGTGTACACCTCCTCTATATACACCTCCTCTACATACGGCGTTTACACCTCCTCTATATACACCTCCTCTATATACACCTCCTCTATATACGGCATGTACACCTCCTTTATATACACCTCCTCTATATACACCTCCTCTATATACGGCGTGTACACTTCCTCTATATACGGCGTGTACACCTCCTCTATATACGGCGTGCACACCTCCTCTATATACACCTCCTCTATATACGGCGTGTACACCTCCTCTATATACACCTCCTCTATATACAGTGTATACACCTCCTCCTTTATATACACCTCCTCCTCTATATACGGCGTGTGCGTCTCCTCCATATACGGCATGTACACCTCCTCTCTATACACCTCCTCTATATACGGTGTATACACCTCCTCTATATACACCTCCTCTATATACACCTCCTCTATATACGGCATGAACACCTCCTCTATATACACCTCCTCTATATACGGCATGTACACCTCCTCTATATACGGTGTATACACCTCCTCTATATACACCTCCTCTATATACGGCATGTACACCTCCTCTATATACATCTCCTCTATATACACCTCTTCTATATACAGCGTGTACACCTCCTCTATATACACCTCCTCTATATACGGCGTGTACACCTCCTCTATATACACCTCCTCTATATACGGTGTATACACCTCCTCTATATACACCTCCTCTATATACGGCATGTACACCTCCTCTATATACACCTCCTCTGTATACGGCGTGTACACCTCCTCTATATACACCTCCTCTATATACGGCGTGTACACCTCCTCTATATACACCTCCTCTATATACGGTGTATACACCTCCTCTATATACACCTCCTCTATATACGGTGTATACACCTCCTCTATATACGGTGTATACACCTCCTCTATATACACCTCCTCTATATACGGTGTATACACCTCCTCTATATACACCTCCTCTATATACGGTGTATACACCTCCTCTATATACACCTCCTCTATATATGGTGTATACACCTCCTCTATATACGGTGTATACACCTCCTCTATATACACCTCCTCTATATACGGCGTGTACATCTCCTCTATATACACCTCCTCTATATACGGCATGTACACCTCCTTTATATACACCTCCTCTATATACGGTGTATACATCTCCTCTATATACATCTCCTCTATATACATCTCCTCTATATACACCTCCTCTATATACGGCATGTTCACCTCCTCTATACACAGTGTGTACACCTCCTCTATATACACCTCCTCTATATACGGTGTATACACCTCCTCTATATACACCTCCTCTATATACGGTGTATACACCTCCTCTATATACACCTCCTCTATATACTGCATGTACACCTCCTCTATATACATCTCCTCTGTATACATCTCCTCTGTATACATCTCCTCTATATACACCTCCTCTATATACGGCGTGTACACCTCCTCTATATACACCTCCTCTATATACGGTGTATACACCTCCTCTATATACACCTCCTCTATATACGGTGTATACACCTCCTCTATATACACCTCCTCTATATACAGCGTGTACACCTCCTCTATATACATCTCCTCTATATACACCTCCTCTATATACAGCGTGTACACCTCCTCTATACACAGTGTGTACACCTCCTCTATATACACCTCCTCTATATACGGTGTATACACCTCCTCTATATACACCTCCTCTATATACACCTCCTCTAAATACGGTGTAAACACCTCCTCTACATACACCTCCTCTATATACACCTCCTCTATATACACCTCCTCTATATACGGTGTATACACCTCCTCTATATACATCTCCTCTATATACACCTCCTCTATATACACCTCCTCTATATACGGTGTATACACCTCCTCTATATACATCTCCTCTATATACACCTCCTCTATATACACCTCCTCTATATACGGCGTGTACACCTCTTCTATATACACCTCCTCTATATACGACGTGTACACCTCCTCTATATACACCTCCTCTATATAAACCTCCTCTATATACACCTCCTCTATATAAGGTGTATACACCTCCTCTATATACACCTCCTCTATATACGGCGTGTACACCTCCTCTATATACACCTCCTCTACATACGGCGTTTACACCTCCTCTATATACACCTCCTCTATATACACCTCCTCTATATACGGCATGTACACCTCCTTTATATACACCTCCTCTATATACACCTCCTCTATATACGGCGTGTACACTTCCTCTATATACGGCGTGTACACCTCCTCTATATACAGCGTGTACACCTCCTCTATATACACCTCCTCTATATACACCTCCTCTATATACGGCGTGCACACCTCCTCTATATACACCTCCTCTATATACGGCGTGTACACCTCCTCTATATACACCTCCTCTATATACAGTGTATACACCTCCTCCTTTATATACACCTCCTCCTCTATATACGGCGTGTGCGTCTCCTCCATATACGGCGTGTACACCTCCTCTATATACACCTCCTCTATATACGGTGTATACACCTCCTCTATATACACCTCCTCTATATACGGTGTATACACCTCCTCTATATACACCTCCTCTATATACGGTGTATACACCTCCTCTATATACACCTCCTCTATATACAGCACGTACGCCTCCTCTATATACAGCGTGTACACGTCCTCTATATACAGCGTGTACATCTCCTCTATATACACCTCCTCTATATACGGCGTGTACACCTCCTCTCTATACACCTCCTCTATATACGGTGTATACACCTCCTCTATATACAGCGTGTACACCTCCTCTATATACACCTCCTCTATATACGGCATGTACACCTCCTCTCTATACACCTCCTCTATATACGGTGTATACACCTCCTCTATATACAGCGTGTACACCTCCTCTATATACACCTCCTCTATATACGGCATGTACACCTCCTCTATATACACCTCCTCTATATACGGCATGTACACCTCCTCTATATACACCTCCTCTATATACACCTCCTCTATATACGGTGTATACACCTCCTCTATATACACCTCCTCTATATACGGCATGTACACCTCCTCTATATACATCTCCTCTATATACACCTCTTCTATATACAGCGTGTACACCTCCTCTATATACACCTCCTCTATATACGGCGTGTACACCTCCTCTATATACACCTCCTCTATATACGGTGTATACACCTCCTCTATATACACCTCCTCTATATACGGCATGTACACCTCCTCTATATACACCTCCTCTGTATACGGCGTGTACACCTCCTCTATATACACCTCCTCTATATACGGCGTGTACACCTCCTCTATATACACCTCCTCTATATACTGTGTATACACCTCCTCTATATACACCTCCTCTATATACGGTGTATACACCTCCTCTATATACGGTGTATACACCTCCTCTATATACACCTCCTCTATTTACACCTCCTCTACATACGGCGTGTACACCTCCTCTATATACACCTCCTCTATATACGGCGTGTACACCTCCTCTATATACACCTCCTCTATATAAGGTGTATACACCTCCTCTATATACACCTCCTCTATATATGGTGTGTACACCTCCTCTATATATGGTGTTTACACCTCCTCTATATACGGTGTATACACCTCCTCTATATACACCTCCTCTATATACGGTGTATACACCTCCTCTATATACACCTCCTCTATATATGGTGTATACACCTCCTCTATATACGGTGTATACACCTCCTCTATATACACCTCCTCTATATACGGCGTGTACATCTCCTCTATATACACCTCCTCTATATACGGCATGTACACCTCCTTTATATACACCTCCTCTATATACGGTGTATACATCTCCTCTATATACATCTCCTCTATATACACCTCCTCTATATACGGCGTGTACATCTCCTCTATATACACCTCCTCTATATACGGCATGTACACCTCCTTTATATACACCTCCTCTATATACGGTGTATACATCTCCTCTATATACATCTCCTATATATACACCTCCTCTATATACACCTCCTCTATATACGGTGTATACACCTCCTCTATATACACCTCCTCTATATACGGTGTATACACCTCTTCTATATACACCTCCTCTATATACTGCATGTACACCTCCTCTATATACATCTCCTCTGTATACATCTCCTCTATATACACCTCCTCTATATACGGCGTGTACACCTCCTCTATATACACCTCCTCTATATACGGTGTATACACCTCCTCTATATACACCTCCTCTATATACGGTGTATACACCTCCTCTATATACACCTCCTCTATATACGGCGTGTACACCTCCTCTATATACATCTCCTCTATATACACCTCCTCTATATACAGCGTGTACACCTCCTCTATACACAGTGTGTACACCTCCTCTATATACACCTCCTCTATATACGGTGTATACACCTCCTCTATATACACCTCCTCTATATACACCTCCTCTAAATACGGTGTAAACACCTCCTCTACATACACCTCCTCTATATACACCTCCTCTATATACACCTCCTCTATATACGGTGTATACACCTCCTCTATATACATCTCCTCTATATACACCTCCTCTATATACACCTCCTCTATATACGGTGTATACACCTCCTCTATATACATCTCCTCTATATACACCTCCTCTATATACACCTCCTCTATATACGGCGTGTACACCTCTTCTATATACACCTCCTCTATATAAACCTCCTCTATATACACCTCCTCTATATACGACGTGTACACCTCCTCTATATACACCTCCTCTATATAAACCTCCTCTATATACACCTCCTCTATATAAGGTGTATACACCTCCTCTATATACACCTCCTCTATATACGGCGTGTACACCTCCTCTATATACACCTCCTCTATATACGGCGTGTACACCTCCTCTATATACACCTCCTCTACATACGGCGTTTACACCTCCTCTATATACACCTCCTCTATATACACCTCCTCTATATACGGCATGTACACCTCCTTTATATACACCTCCTCTATATACACCTCCTCTATATACGGCGTGTACACTTCCTCTATATACGGCGTGTACACCTCCTCTATATACGGCGTGCACACCTCCTCTATATACACCTCCTCTATATACGGCGTGTACACCTCCTCTATATACACCTCCTCTATATACAGTGTATACACCTCCTCCTTTATATACACCTCCTCCTCTATATACGGCGTGTGCGTCTCCTCCATATACGGCATGTACACCTCCTCTCTATACACCTCCTCTATATACGGTGTATACACCTCCTCTATATACACCTCCTCTATATACGGCATGTACACCTCCTCTATATACACCTCCTCTATATACGGCATGTACACCTCCTCTATATACGGTGTATACACCTCCTCTATATACACCTCCTCTATATACGGCATGTACACCTCCTCTATATACATCTCCTCTATATACACCTCCTCTATATACAGCGTGTACACCTCCTCTATATACACCTCCTCTATATACGGCGTGTACACCTCCTCTATATACACCTCCTCTATATACGGTGTATACACCTCCTCTATATACACCTCCTCTATATACGGCATGTACACCTCCTCTATATACACCTCCTCTATATACGGTGTATACACCTCCTCTATATACACCTCCTCTATATACTGCATGTACACCTCCTCTATATACATCTCCTCTGTATACATCTCCTCTGTATACATCTCCTCTATATACACCTCCTCTATATACGGCGTGTACACCTCCTCTATATACACCTCCTCTATATACGGTGTATACACCTCCTCTATATACACCTCCTCTATATACGGTGTATACACCTCCTCTATATACACCTCCTCTATATACGGCGTGTACACCTCCTCTATATACATCTCCTCTATATACACCTCCTCTATATACAGCGTGTACACCTCCTCTATACACAGTGTGTACACCTCCTCTATATACACCTCCTCTATATACGGTGTATACACCTCCTCTATATACACCTCCTCTATATACACCTCCTCTAAATACGGTGTAAACACCTCCTCTACATACACCTCCTCTATATACACCTCCTCTATATACACCTCCTCTATATACGGTGTATACACCTCCTCTATATACATCTCCTCTATATACACCTCCTCTATATACACCTCCTCTATATACGGTGTATACACCTCCTCTATATACATCTCCTCTATATACACCTCCTCTATATACACCTCCTCTATATACGGCGTGTACACCTCTTCTATATACACCTCCTCTATATACGACGTGTACACCTCCTCTATATACACCTCCTCTATATAAACCTCCTCTATATACACCTCCTCTATATAAGGTGTATACACCTCCTCTATATACACCTCCTCTATATACGGCGTGTACACCTCCTCTATATACACCTCCTCTACATACGGCGTTTACACCTCCTCTATATACACCTCCTCTATATACACCTCCTCTATATACGGCATGTACACCTCCTTTATATACACCTCCTCTATATACACCTCCTCTATATACGGCGTGTACACTTCCTCTATATACGGCGTGTACACCTCCTCTATATACAGCGTGTACACCTCCTCTATATACACCTCCTCTATATACACCTCCTCTATATACGGCGTGCACACCTCCTCTATATACACCTCCTCTATATACGGCGTGTACACCTCCTCTATATACACCTCCTCTATATACAGTGTATACACCTCCTCCTTTATATACACCTCCTCCTCTATATACGGCGTGTGCGTCTCCTCCATATACGGCGTGTACACCTCCTCTATATACACCTCCTCTATATACGGTGTATACACCTCCTCTATATACACCTCCTCTATATACGGTGTATACACCTCCTCTATATACACCTCCTCTATATACGGTGTATACACCTCCTCTATATACACCTCCTCTATATACAGCACGTACGCCTCCTCTATATACAGCGTGTACACGTCCTCTATATACAGCGTGTACATCTCCTCTATATACACCTCCTCTATATACGGCGTGTACACCTCCTCTCTATACACCTCCTCTATATACGGTGTATACACCTCCTCTATATACACCTCCTCTATATACGGCATGTACACCTCCTCTATATACACCTCCTCTATATACGGCATGTACACCTCCTCTATATACACCTCCTCTATATACACCTCCTCTATATACGGTGTATACACCTCCTCTATATACACCTCCTCTATATACGGCATGTACACCTCCTCTATATACATCTCCTCTATATACACCTCTTCTATATACAGCGTGTACACCTCCTCTATATACACCTCCTCTATATACGGCGTGTACACCTCCTCTATATACACCTCCTCTATATACGGTGTATACACCTCCTCTATATACACCTCCTCTATATACGGCATGTACACCTCCTCTATATACACCTCCTCTGTATACGGCGTGTACACCTCCTCTATATACACCTCCTCTATATACGGCGTGTACACCTCCTCTATATACACCTCCTCTATATACGGTGTATACACCTCCTCTATATACACCTCCTCTATATACGGTGTATACACCTCCTCTATATACGGTGTATACACCTCCTCTATATACACCTCCTCTATTTACACCTCCTCTACATACGGCGTGTACACCTCCTCTATATACACCTCCTCTATATACGGCGTGTACACCTCCTCTATATACACCTCCTCTATATAAGGTGTATACACCTCCTCTATATACACCTCCTCTATATATGGTGTATACACCTCCTCTATATATGGTGTTTACACCTCCTCTATATACGGTGTATACACCTCCTCTATATACACCTCCTCTATATACGGTGTATACACCTCCTCTATATACACCTCCTCTATATATGGTGTATACACCTCCTCTATATACGGTGTATACACCTCCTCTATATACACCTCCTCTATATACGGCGTGTACATCTCCTCTATATACACCTCCTCTATATACGGCATGTACACCTCCTTTATATACACCTCCTCTATATACGGTGTATACATCTCCTCTATATACATCTCCTCTATATACACCTCCTCTATATACGGCGTGTACATCTCCTCTATATACACCTCCTCTATATACGGCATGTACACCTCCTTTATATACACCTCCTCTATATACGGTGTATACATCTCCTCTATATACATCTCCTATATATACACCTCCTCTATATACACCTCCTCTATATACGGTGTATACACCTCCTCTATATACACCTCCTCTATATACGGTGTATACACCTCTTCTATATACACCTCCTCTATATACTGCATGTACACCTCCTCTATATACATCTCCTCTGTATACATCTCCTCTATATACACCTCCTCTATATACGGCGTGTACACCTCCTCTATATACACCTCCTCTATATACGGTGTATACACCTCCTCTATATACACCTCCTCTATATACGGTGTATACACCTCCTCTATATACACCTCCTCTATATACGGCGTGTACACCTCCTCTATATACATCTCCTCTATATACACCTCCTCTATATACAGCGTGTACACCTCCTCTATACACAGTGTGTACACCTCCTCTATATACACCTCCTCTATATACGGTGTATACACCTCCTCTATATACACCTCCTCTATATACACCTCCTCTAAATACGGTGTAAACACCTCCTCTACATACACCTCCTCTATATACACCTCCTCTATATACGGTGTATACACCTCCTCTATATACATCTCCTCTATATACACCTCCTCTATATACACCTCCTCTATATACGGTGTATACACCTCCTCTATATACATCTCCTCTATATACACCTCCTCTATATACACCTCCTCTATATACGGCGTGTACACCTCTTCTATATACACCTCCTCTATATAAACCTCCTCTATATACACCTCCTCTATATACGACGTGTACACCTCCTCTATATACACCTCCTCTATATAAACCTCCTCTATATACACCTCCTCTATATAAGGTGTATACACCTCCTCTATATACACCTCCTCTATATACGGCGTGTACACCTCCTCTATATACACCTCCTCTACATACGGCGTTTACACCTCCTCTATATACACCTCCTCTATATACGGCATGTACACCTCCTTTATATACACCTCCTCTATATACACCTCCTCTATATACGGCGTGTACACTTCCTCTATATACGGCGTGTACACCTCCTCTATATACGGCGTGCACACCTCCTCTGTATACACCTCCTCTATATACGGCGTGTACACCTCCTCTATATACACCTCCTCTATATACAGTGTATACACCTCCTCCTTTATATACACCTCCTCCTCTATATACGGCGTGTGCGTCTCCTCCATATACGGCATGTACACCTCCTCTCTATACACCTCCTCTATATACGGTGTATACACCTCCTCTATATACACCTCCTCTATATACGGCATGTACACCTCCTCTATATACACCTCCTCTATATACGGCATGTACACCTCCTCTATATACGGTGTATACACCTCCTCTATATACACCTCCTCTATATACGGCATGTACACCTCCTCTATATACATCTCCTCTATATACACCTCCTCTATATACAGCGTGTACACCTCCTCTATATACACCTCCTCTATATACGGCGTGTACACCTCCTCTATATACACCTCCTCTATATACGGTGTATACACCTCCTCTATATACACCTCCTCTATATACGGCATGTACACCTCCTCTATATACACCTCCTCTGTATACGGCGTGTACACCTCCTCTATATACACCTCCTCTATATACGGCATGTACACCTCCTCTATATACACCTCCTCTGTATACGGCGTGTACACCTCCTCTATATACACCTCCTCTATATACACCTCCTCTATATACACCTCCTCTATATACACCTCCTCTATATACGGTGTATACACCTCCTCTATATACACCTCCTCTATATACGGTGTATACACCTCCTCTATATACGGTGTATACACCTCCTCTATATACACCTCCTCTATTTACACCTCCTCTACATACGGCGTTTACACCTCCTCTATATACACCTCCTCTATATACGGCATGTACACCTCCTCTATATACGGCATGTACATCTCCTCTATATACATCTCCTCTATATACACCTCCTCTATATACGGCATGTTCACCTCCTCTATACACAGTGTGTACACCTCCTCTATATACACCTCCTCTATATACGGTGTATACACCTCCTCTATATACACCTCCTTTCTATACGGTGTATACACCTCCTCTATATACACCTCCTCTATATACGGTGTATACACCTCCTCTATATACACCTCCTCTATATACGGTGTATACACCTCCTCTATATACACCTCCTCTATATACGGTGTATACACCTCCTCTATATACACCTCCTCTATATACACCTCCTCTATATACGGTGTATACACCTCCTCTATATACACCTCCTCAATATACACCTCCTCTATATACATCTCCTCTGTATACATCTCCTCTGTATACATCTCCTCTGTATACACCTCCTCTATATACACCTCCTCTATATACGGTGTATACACCTCCTCTATATACACCTCCTCTATATATGGTGTATACACCTCCTCTATATATGGTGTATACACCTCCTCTATAAATGGTGTATACACCTCCTCTATATACGGTGTATACACCTCCTCTATATACACCTCCTCTATATACGGCGTGTACACCTCCTCTATATACATCTCCTCTATATACACCTCCTCTATATACGGCATGTACACCTCCTCTATACACAGTGTGTACACCTCATCTATATACATCTCCTCTTTATACACCTCCTCTATATACAGTGTGTACACCTCCTCTATATACACCTCCTCTATATACGGTGTATACACCTCCTCTATATACACCTCCTCTATATACACCTCCTCTATATACACCTCCTCTATATACGGTGTATACACCTCCTCTATATACACCTCCTCTATATACACCTCCTCTATATACGGTGTATACACCTCCTCTATATACAGCGTGTACACCTCCTCTATATACACCTCCTCTATATACACCTCCTCTATATAAACCTCCTCTATATACACCTCCTCTATATACGGTGTATACACCTCCTCTATTTACACCTCCTCTACATACACCTCCTCTATATACGATGTATACACCTCCTCTATATACACCTCCTCTATATACGTGTATACACCTCCTCTATATACACCTACTCTATATATGGTGTATACACCTCCTCTATATACGGTGTATACACCTCCTCTATATACACCTCCTCTATATACAGTGTGTACACCTCCTCTATATACACCTCCTCTATATACACCTCTTCTATATACAGTGTGTACACCTCCTCTATATATGGTGTATACACCTCCTCTATATACAGTGTGTACACCTCCTCTATATATGGTGTATACACCTCCTCTATATACAGCTCCTCTATATATATACGGTGTATACACCTCCTCTATATATGGTGTAAACACCTCCTCTATATACACCTCCTCTATATACGGCGTGTACACCTCCTCTATATACACCTCCTCTATATACAGTGTATACACCTCCTCCTCTATATACACCTCCTCTATATACGGCGTGTACACCTCCTCTATATACACCTCCTCTATATACAGTGTATACACCTCCTCCTCTATATACACCTCCTCCTCTATATACGGCGTGTGCGTCTCCTCCATATACGGCATGTACACCTCCTCTATATACACCTCCTCTATATACACCTCCTCCTCTATATACACCTCCTCCTCTATATACGGCGTGTGTGTCTCCTCTATATACGGCATGTACACCTCCTCTATATACACCTCCTCTATATACGGTGTATACACCTCCTCTATATATGGCATGTACACCTCCTCTATATACATCTCCTCTATATACACCTCCTCTATATACAGCGTGTACACCTCCTCTATATACACCTCCTCTATGTACGGCGTGTACACCTCCTCTATATACACCTCCTCTATATACGGCGTGTACACCTCCTCTATATACACCTCCTCTATATAAGGTGTATACACCTCCTCTATATACACCTCCTCTATATATGGTGTATACACCTCCTCTATATATGGTGTTTACACCTCCTCTATATACGGTGTATACACCTCCTCTATATACACCTCCTCTATATACGGTGTATACACCTCCTCTATATACACCTCCTCTATATATGGTGTATACACCTCCTCTATATACGGTGTATACACCTCCTCTATATACACCTCCTCTATATACGGCGTGTACACCTCCTCTATATACACCTCCTCTATATAAGGTGTATACACCTCCTCTATATACACCTCCTCTATATATGGTGTTTACACCTCCTCTATATACGGTGTATACACCTCCTCTATATACACCTCCTCTATATACGGTGTATACACCTCCTCTATATACACCTCCTCTATATATGGTGTATACACCTCCTCTATATACGGTGTATACACCTCCTCTATATACACCTCCTCTATATACGGCGTGTACACCTCCTCTATATACACCTCCTCTATATAAGGTGTATACACCTCCTCTATATACACCTCCTCTATATATGGTGTATACACCTCCTCTATATACGGTGTATACACCTCCTCTATATACACCTCCTCTATATACGGTGTATACACCTCCTCTATATATGGTGTTTACACCTCCTCTATATACGGTGTATACACCTCCTCTATATACACCTCCTCTATATACGGTGTATACACCTCCTCTATATACACCTCCTCTATATACGGTGTATACACCTCCTCTATATACGGTGTATACACCTCTATATACACCTCCTCTATTTACACCTCCTCTATATACGGCATGTACATCTCCTCTATATACATCTCCTCTATATACACCTCCTCTATATACGGCATGTTCACCTCCTCTATACACAGTATGTACACCTCCTCTATATACACCTCCTCTATATACGGCATGTACACCTCCTCTATATACGGCATGTACATCTCCTCTATATACATCTCCTCTATATACATCTCCTCTATATACACCTCCTCTATATACGGCATGTTCACCTCCTCTATACACAGTGTGTACACCTCCTCTATATACACCTCCTCTATATACGGTGTATACACCTCCTCTATATACACCTCCTCTATATACGGTGTATACACCTCCTCTATATACACCTCCTCTATATACGGTGTATACACCTCCTCTATATACACCTCCTCTATATACGGTGTATACACCTCCTCTATATACACCTTCTCTATATACGGTGTATACACCTCCTCAATATACACCTCCTCTATATACTGCATGTACACCTCCTCTATATACTGCATGTACACCTCCTCTATATACTGCATGTACACCTCCTCTATATACACCTCCTCTATGTACACCTCCTCTATATACACCTCCTCTATATACGGTGTATACACCTCCTCTATATACACCTCCTCTATATATGGTGTATACACCTCCTCTATATACGGTGTATACACCTCCTCTATATACACCTCCTCTATATATGGTGTATACACCTCCTCTATATACACCTCCTCTATATATGGTGTATACACCTCCTCTATATACGGTGTATACACCTCCTCTATATACGGCGTGTACACCTCCTCTATATACACCTCCTCTATATACGGTGTATACACCTCCTCTATATACACCTCCTCTACATACACCTCCTCTATATACGATGTATACACCTCCTCTATATACACCTCCTCTATATACACCTCCTCTATATACACCTCCTCTATATACGGTGTATACACCTCCTCTATATACACCTCCTCTATATACACCTCCTCTATATACACCACCTCTATATACGGTGTATACACCTCCTCTATATACACCTCCTCTATATACGATGTATACACCTCCTCTATATACACCTCCTCTATATACACCTCCTCTATATACACCTCCTCTATATACACCTCCTCTATATACACCTCCTCTATATACACCTCCTCTATACACAGTGCATACACCTCGTGCCCTGATTTTCTGCCTTGTTCCTCTGGCTTCCTGCATCTTGGCACAGTTCTCACTTCGCTCCTCTTCAGGGTTTTCTCTGTATTATTGGAGAATTTGTCCTTGTTGATTTCGATGCTTTTAGCATTTTTGTTTTTTGCAGTCAGCAGAATATCTGCTCTGTGCCGTTATCATCATTTCAGGGAGGAATCCTACAAATATTCCTGTGATTCAGTGATAACACGATACATATACACAGCAAAGAGAATATTCTATATACAGTGGTGGCCAAAAGTATTGGCACCCCTGCAATTCTGTCAGATAATACTCAGTTTCTTCCTGAAAATGATTGCAATCACAAATTCTTTGGTATTATTATCTACATTTAATTTGTCTTCAATGAAAAAAACACAAAAAGAATTGTCCTAAAGCCAAATTGGATACAATTCCACACCAAACCTAAAAAAGGGGGTGGACAAAAGTATTGGCACCCTTTGAAAAATCATGTGATGCTTCTCTAGTTCGTGTAATTACGAGCACCTGTAACTTACCTGTGGCACCTAACAGGTGTTGGCAATAACTAAATCACACTTGCAGCCAGTTAACATGGATTAAAGTTGACTCAACCTCTGTCCTGTGTCCTTGTGTGTACCACATTGAGCATGGAGAAAAGAAAGAAGACCAAAGAACTGTCTGAGGACTTGAGAAACCAAATTGTGAGGAAGCATGAGCAATCTCAAGGCTACAAGTCCATCTCCAAAGACCTGAATGTTCCTGTGTCTTCCGTGCGCAGTGTCATCAAGAAGTGTAAAGCCCATGGCACTGTGGCTAACCTCCCTAGATGTGGACGGAAAAGAAAAATTGACGAGAGATTTCAACGCAAGATTGTGCGGATGGTGGATAAAGAACCTCGACTAACATCCAAACAAGTTCAAGCTGCCCTGCAGTCCGAGGGTACAACAGTGTCAACCCGTACTATCCGTCGGCGTCTCAATGAAAAGGGACTGTATGGTAGGATACCCAGGAAGACCCCACTTCTTACCCCGAGACATAAAAGAGCCAGGCTGGAGTTTGCCAAAACTTACATGAGAAAGCCTAAAACGTTTTGGAAGAATGTTCTCTGGTCAGATGAGACAAAAGTAGAGCTTTTTGGCAAAAAGCATCAACATAGAGTGTACAGGAAAAAAAAGAGGCATTCAAAGAAAAGAACACGGTCCCTACAGTCAAACATGGTGGAGGTTCCCTGATGTTTTGGGGTTGCTTTGCTGTCTCTGGCACTGGACTGCTTGACCGTGTGCATGGCATTATGAAGTCTGAAGACTACCAACAAATTTTGCAGCATAATGTAGGGCCCAGTGTGAGAAAGCTGGGTCTCCCTCAGAGGTCATGGGTCTTCCAGCAGGACAATGACCCAAAACAGACTTCCAAAAGCACTATAAAATGGTTTGAGAGAAAGCACTGGAGACTTCTAAGGTGGCCAGCAATGAGTCCAGACCTGAATCCCATAGAACACCTGTGGAGAGATCTCAAAATGGCAGTTTGGAGAAGGCACCCTTCAAATATCAGGGACCTGGAGCAGTTTGCCAAAGAAGAATGGTCTACAATTCCAGCAGAGCATCGTAAGAAACTCATTGATGGTTACCGGAAGCGGTTGTTCCCAGTTATTTTGGCTAAAGGTTGTGCAACCAAGTATTAGGCTGAGGGTGCCGATACTTTTGTCTGGCCCATTTTTGGAGTTTTGTGTGAAATGATCAATGATTTGATTTTTGCTTCATTCTCTTTTGTGTTTTTTCCTTGCAAGCAAATTAAATGAAGATAATAAGACCAAAGAATTTGTGATTGCAATCATTTTCAGGAAGAAACTGAGTATTATCTGACAGAATTGCAGGGGTGCCAATACTTTTGGCCACCACTGTAGATGCACACTCTATATACACATACAGCACTGAGGGCACTCTATATACACATGCAGCACTGAGAGCACTCTATATACACATACAGCACTGAGAGCGCTCTATATACACATACAGCACTGAGAGCACACTATATACACATACAGCACTGAGAGCACTCTATATACACATACAGCACTGAGAGCACTCTATATACACATACAGCACTGAGAGCACTTTATACACACATACAGCACTGAGAGCACTTTATACACACATACAGCACTGAGGGCACTCTATATACACATACAGCACTGAGAGCACACTATATACACATGCAGCACTCTATATACACATACAGCACTGAGAGCACTCTATATACACATACAGCACTGAGAGCACTCTATATACACATACAGTACTGAGAGCACTCTATATATACATACAGCACTGAGAGCACTTTATACACACATACAGCACTGAGGGCACTCTATATACACATACAGCACTGAGAGCACTTTATACACACATACAGCACTGAGAGCACTTTATACACACATACAGCACTGAGGGCACTCTATATACACATACAGCACTGAGAGCACACTATATACACATGCAGCACTCTATATACACATACAGCACTGAGAGCACTCTATATACACATACAGCACTGAGAGCACTCTATATACACATACAGCACTGAGAGCACTCTATATACACATACAGCACTGAGAGCACTCTATATACACATACAGCACTCTATATACACATACAGCACTGAGAGTACTCTATATACACATACAGCACTGAGGGCACTCTATATACACATACAGCACTCTATATACACATACAGCACTGAGAGCACTCTATATACACATACAGCACTGAGGGCACTCTATATACACATACAGCACTGAGGGCACTCTATATACACATACAGCACTGAGAGCACACTATATACACATGCAGCACTCTATATACACATACAGCACTGAGAGCACTCTATATACACATACAGCACTGAGAGCACTCTGTATACACATACAGCACTGAGGGCACTCTATATACACATACAGCACTGAGGGCACTCTATATACACATACAGCACTGAGAGCACACTATATACACATGCAGCACTCTATATACACATACAGCACTGAGAGCACTCTATATACACATACAGCACTGAGAGCGCTCTATATACACATACAGCACTGAGAGCACACTATATACACATGCAGCACTCTATATACACATACAGCACTGAGAGCACTCTATATACACATACAGCACTGAGAGCACTCTATATACACATACAGCACTGAGAGCACTCTATATACACATACAGCACTGAGAGCACTCTATATATACATACAGCACTGAGAGCACTCTATATACACATACAGCACTGAGAGCACTTTATATACACATACAGCACTGAGGGCACTCTATATACACATACAGCACTGAGAGCACTCTATATACACATACAGCACTCTATATACACATACAGCACTGAGAGTACTCTATATACACATACAGCACTGAGGGCACTCTATATACACATACAGCACTCTATATACACATACAGCACTGAGAGCACTCTATATACACATACAGCACTGAGGGCACTCTATATACACATACAGCACTGAGGGCACTCTATATACACATACAGCACTGAGAGCACACTATATACACATGCAGCACTCTATATACACATACAGCACTGAGAGCACTCTATATACACATACAGCACTCTATATACACATACAGCACTGAGAGCACTCTATATACACATACAGCACTCTATATACACATACAGCACTGAGGGCACTCTATATACACATACAGCACTGAGAGCACTCTATATACACATACAGCACTGAGGGCACTCTATATACACATACAGCACTGAGGGCACTCTATATACACATACAGCACTGATAGAACTCTATATACACATACAGCACTCTATATACACATACAGCACTGAGAGCACTCTTTATACACATACAGCACTGAGGACACTCTATATACACATACAGCACTGAGAGCACTCTATATACACATACAGCACTCTATATACACATACAGCACTGAGAGCACTCTATATACACATACAGCACTGAGAGCACTCTATATACACATACAGCACTGAGAGCACTCTATATACACATACAGCACTGAGAGCACTCTATATACACATACAGCACTCTATATACACATACAGCACTGAGAGCACTCTATATACACATACAGCACTGAGAGCACTCTATATACACATACAGCACTGAAAGCACTCTATATACACATACAGCACTCTATATACACATACAGCACTGAGGGCACTCTATATACACATACAGCACTGAGGGCACTCTATATACACATACAGCACTGAGAGCACTCTACACATACAGCACTCTATATACACATACAGCACTGAGAGCACTCTATATATGCATACAGCACTCTATATACACATACAGCACTGAGGGCACTCTATATACACAAACAGCACTGAGAGCACTCTATATACACATACAGCACTCTATATACACATACAGCACTGAGAGCACTCTATATACACATACAGCACTCTATATACACATACAGCACTGAGGGCACTCTATATACACATACAGCACTGAGAGCACTCTATATACACACACAGCACTGAGAGCACTCTATATACGCATACAGCACTCTATATACACATACTGCACTGAGGGCACTCTATATACACATACAGCACTGAGAGCACTCTATATACACATACAGCACTCTATATACACATACAGCATTGAGAGCACTCTATATACACATACAGCACTGAGGGCACTCTATATACACATACAGCACTCTATATACACATACAGCACTGAGAGCACTCTATATACACATACAGCACTGAGAGCAATCTATATACACATACAGCACTGAGAGCACTCTATATACACATACAGCACTGAGAGCACTCTATATACACATACAGCACTGAGAGCACTCTATATACACATACAGCACTGAAAGCACTCTATATACACATACAGCACTCTATATACACATACAGCATTGAGGGCACTCTATATACACATACAGCACTGAGGGCACTCTATATACACATACAGCACTGAGAGCACTCTACACATACAGCACTCTATATACACATACAGCACTGAGAGCACTCTATATATGCATACAGCACTCTATATACACATACAGCACTGAGGGCACTCTATATACACAAACAGCACTGAGAGCACTCTATATACACATACAGCACTCTATATACACATACAGCACTGAGAGCACTCTATATACACATACAGCACTCTATATACACATACAGCACTGAGGGCACTCTATATACACATACAGCACTGAGAGCACTCTATATACACACACAGCACTGAGAGCACTCTATATACGCATACAGCACTCTATATACACATACTGCACTGAGGGCACTCTATATACACATACAGCACTGAGAGCACTCTATATACACATACAGCACTCTATATACACATACAGCATTGAGAGCACTCTATATACACATACAGCACTGAGGGCACTCTATATACACATACAGCACTGAGAGCACTCTATATACACATACAGCACTGAGAGCAATCTATATACACATACAGCACTGAGAGCACTCTATATACACATACAGCACTCTATATACACATACAGCACTGAGGGCACTCTATATACACATACAGCACTGAGGGCACTCTATATTCACATACAGCACTGAGGACACTCTATATACACATACAGCACTGAGAGCACTCTATATACACATAGAGCACTGAGAGCACTGTCACGCCAGGTGTTAGTGCAACACAGAGAGTCACGCCAGGTGTAAGTGCAACACAGAGGGGAAAGGGAAAGGGAGCCCAGACACTAGGGAAAGGGGGAAGAGGTGAGACCTCCTAATCTGGACTAGTGTCACCCTGTCTCCCCCTAACGTCCCTACACAGCCTCCGCAGCTGTCGCCGATCACATTGCCTCGCCCTACTATCCCTGGCGTAAGGCTAAAGCTGGGGGTGGAAGGAGATGAGCACTAGTCAACCTCCGCTAGCACTCTAAAGACAAAAGGGTAAGACAGCACAGGGGATTAACAATTTAGCTTAAGAAGAACTCCAACAGGGCACACGGCCTCAAGACTCCAGAGAGGACGTGATACTTCTTCAGCCAAGTTCCAAGTAGAAATGAGCAGAACTGGCGACGCCCACCTAGACACACCAGGTATTTATACACCCAGGCCAGAGGGAGGTAGTCGCTGGGTCCTAAACACAGCCTACTGTCTAGGCAGCTGTCTGCATTGCCAAACGTGGAGATCTCCTGCAAACCACTGCAGGACAACTGTCTGTCACCTCTGACACACCCGTGACAGTACCTCCAGTGGCCTCCGGACCATCAGGAAAAGAGGTGTGAAAAGAGCAAACCAATCTGGGAGCGTTCAGCTCTGACGCTGAAACCCACATCCTCTCCTCCGGACCATAGCCTTTCCAGTGCACCAAGTATTGAAGAGAACGACGTTGGAGACGAGAATCTACTATCCTCAAAATCTCAAACTCCAAACTACCATCAACCATTACTGGGGCCAGTGATAGAAGTGAGGGCTCAAGAGGTTTTACGTACCTTTTGAGTAAGGACCTGTGGAACACATTGTGAACCTTAAGGGCCCGAGGAAGTTCAAGAAGAAACGCTACTGGGTTAATGACAGTGGTAATTTTGTAGGGACCAATAAACCTAGGTCCCAGCTTCCAAGAAGGAACTTTCAATCTTATATTGTTGGTAGACAACCACACAAAGTCATTCACATTCAGGTCCGGACCTGGCAAGCGTTTTCTGTCAGCCACGTTTATACCTGTCACCCATTGTCTTCAAATTATACGGAACACCCTGCCATACCGAGGAGAGTGACGAAGCAAACCGTTCCTCTTCAGGAAGTCCTGAAGCTCCTCCCCCACTGAAAGTACCAAACTGTGGATGATAACCGTATGCACTGAAAAACGGTGACCTGCCAGTGGATTCTTAACGATGATTATTGATGGCAAATTCTGCCAACGGTAAGATGCCCAATGCTTCTGATTTTCGGAGACGAAACACCTGAGGTAGGTCTCCAAGTTCTGATTGACCCACTCGGTTTGATCATTCGACTGAGGGTGGAAGGCAGAGGAAAAGGACAGCTGCACCCCCAGTCAAGAACAGAATGCCTTCTAGAACTTGGAAACAAACTGGGTCCCCCGATAAGACATCACATTGGAGGGAACACCGTGAAGCTTCACAATCTCATTTATGAACACCTGAGCAAGTGTCTTGACATTAGGAAGTGCAGGTAAAGCGACGAAGTGAACCATTTTACTGAACCTATCTACTACTACCAAAACCACCGTTTTGCCGGCAGCAACCGGTAGGTCAGTAATAAAATCCATGGACAAGTGTGTACATGGCCTGTTAGGGATAGGTAGCGGAAGAAGAGTACCAGACGGATGGGTATGCGAAACCTTAGAACGCGCGCAAATACTACAAGCAGCTACATGTTCAATTACATCCCCATGCAACCCCGGCCACCAAAAACGACGATAGAGGAGGTCTGCAGTTGCCTTACCACCTGGATGCCCAGAGTTTTGATGTTCCTTGATTACTTTACGGCGCAGATCAGGTGGTACAAATAACTTTCCTGAAGGGCAGGAGGCAGGGGCGTCCTCCTGAGCCTCCAGCACCTCACCCTCCAGTTCAGGAACAAGAGCCGAAATAACTACCCCTTTCTGTAATATCGGGGGAGGGTTCTCATGATCACCACCACCAGGGAAGCTCCGGGACAAAGCATCAGCCTTGATGTTTTTGACCCCTGGTCGAAAAGTGGCAACAAAGTTGAAACTAGTAAAAAACAGGTACCATCTGGCTTGCCTAGGGTTGAGACGTTTAGCTGAGTGGAGATATGACAGGTTCTTATGGTCAGTAATAACAGTAATAGGATGGACAGCCCCCTCCAACTAGTGTCGCCATTCCTCGAATGCCAATTTGATCGCCAAAGTTCCCTATTACCCACGTCATAATTTTACTCAGCCTAAAACAATTTTTAGAAAAGAAGGTGCATGGACGCCATTTACCAGGGGACAAACCCTGAGACTACACAGCCCCAACCTCGACATCCGAAGCATCGACCTCCACAATAAAGGGTTGGGAAACATCGTGTTGACTGAGTATAGGTGTAGTGGCAAAATGCTTCCTTAAGGAAGAAAAAGTCTGGAGGGAAGCCTCCGACCAGTTGGAAAAATCAGCCCCCTTCTTAGTCATGTCAGTAAGGGGTTTAACTACCACTGAGTAATTTTGGATCAATTTCCTGTAAAAATTAGTAAAGCCCAGAAAACGTTGTAGGGCCTTCAGGTTCTTGGGACGTTCCCAGTCAAGGACTGCACGAATCTTCTCTGGATCCATCCGAAAACCTGAAGATGACAACAAGTACCCCAAAAACTGCACCTTCTGAACAGCAAAAACACATTTTTCTAGTTTGGCATAAAGTTTATTATCCCTTAATATCTGGAGCACCTGCTTAACATGCCCCCAATGGGTCTCAAAATCAGGTGAATAAAAAAAAATATCGTCCAGATAGACCACCACAAACCTCCCCATCAAATGATGAAAAATATCATTTATGAAATGCTGGAATACCGCAGGTGCATTGGTCAAGCCAATGTTAGAACCCTCCTGTTTGTTTTTTCCATCTTGTGTTTTGCTGTCACGTGACCGTCTGCCTTTATATTCCAGCTCCGCCCTTTTGGCTGTGCTGGACTTCAGTGTTTGACTGTTTCTCTAGCCAGGTTCTTCTGTGCCTTTCTCTGTCAGTTCGCTTGGTCCTTCTGGGACCTCTAGTACCTTTCGTCAGTTTGTCTTTTTGTGTTCTTCAACAAGTGTTCTGAAGTGCATTTTGTGGAACCCAAGGTAGGACTGCCTGATGTTTTTTAAGGTAAACAGCAAGATTTTTTTTCCTTTAAAAATGCTTGTTTGTTATATTTTCGTTTGAAACCAAGGTCCTCTGGGAATGAATCACAGCACATTGGTTTTATTATGTCACTTTTGAGCAAAGAACCACAGGGGTGGGCCTTTTCTCTCCAACCTAATGATCCATGTTTAAGGTCTGTAGAAGAATTTTTTTCTGCTATGGGGCTATTATATGACGATCCTGATCGAATCTCATCTGCTGAGGTTGAACTCAGGCGTTTGAATCAGGGGTCAGGTGATGTTGAAAATTATTGCACACACTTCAGAAGATCGGCCTCAGAAGTTAAATGGAATGATCCAGCTCTGAAATGTCTATTTCTTGCTGGTCTGAGTGAAATGTTAAGGATTTGCTAATTGCATTCCCCGCACCTGAGACTCTCCAGAATGCCATGCAATTAGCTGTTCGTGTGGATAGGAGACTGAGATTTAGACAGAATGAGGTAAAGACTCTGGTAATGCCATGAGGAGAACCGATGGAGGTTGGGGTGAAGTCGCTCCCCTCTCAGGAAAGACACCGGAGGTTCGCAGAGGGATTGTGTCTTTATTGTGGTACAGCTGACCATTTGATTAAGTATTGTGAGCTTTGTTTAAGTAAAGAAAAAAAAAAGGTCAGTTACGCCCATATAGCTTGTTTACGCTCTGCAGGAGTGTTTCTTTCTGGGAGTACTAGTCTGCAGGGAGATTTGATTGAATTTCAGGTATTTGTGGATTGTGGTTCAACACTTAATGTGATTGATAAAGGGTTTTTGGAAAACCTTAAATTGAAATCCAAACCTTTGTCATCACCTATTTCTGTGATTGCAATTGATAACACTCCCTTGAAATGTTTACTCACAAGGTTGCTGCATTTCCCCTCACTATCAATGGAGTTCACCAAGAAATTTTGGACTTGGTTGTATTAGATAATTTACCCTCTCCGGTTGTTCTAGGTTTGCCTTGGTTAAAACTGCACAATCCTTTATTGGACTGGTCTACTAATGTGATTAAGTCTTGGAGTCCGAAGTGCTATGATAAATGTTGTAATGGTCGCATTGCAGCTGTGGAAAAAGGGGAATTACCTGTACCTATTCAAGATTTTTAGAGTTTTTTTTTCAGAGGAGGAGTCGCAAGTTTTACCTCCTCATAGGGATTATGATTGTACCATTGAGTTTGTTCCTGGAGCTACTCTTCCCAAAAGTAGCTTGTTTAATCTGACTATCCCTGAAAGAAAGGCCTTGGAGGAGTACATACAGACTAGCCTGGCTGCTGGATTTTTCTTTGTTAAAAAAAATGAACGGGGGTTTACGTCCATGTCTGGATTTTCGTGAAATTAATAAGATTACCGTACGCAATTCCTAACCATTGCCGTTAATTCATGACTTGTTTAACCAGTTAGTGGGGGCCAAGTGGTTCTCTAAAATTGATCTCCGGGGGGCATACAATTTGTTACGAGTGAAGGAGGGTGATGAATGGAAAACTGCTTTTAACACTCCTGTGGGTCATTTTGAGAATCTGGTGATGCCTTTCGGTCTTACCAATGCACCTGCATTTTTTCAGAACCTTATTAATGACATCCTGAGACCTTTGATTGGTAAGAATGTGGTTGTTTATTTGGATGACATTTTGATTTATTCACCAGATCTGGAGTCCCATTGGCAGAGTGTACGTGAAGTTTTGCAGTTATTGAGTGATAATTCACTCTTTGCTAAGCTGGAGAAATGTGAGTTCGCTGTGCAGAAAATTAGTTGTTTGGGCTACATTGTCTCCAGCGAGGGCTTTGAGATGGACCCGGTGAAGGTTCAGGCTGTGCAGGAATGGCCTAGGCCTATTGGTTTCAAAGCTATACAGAGATTTTTGGGTTTTGCTAATTATTACAGGAAATTCATTAAGAATTTTTCTGTAATTGTTAAGCCTCTGACCAATCTCACCAGGAAAGGTGTGAATACAGCCCAGTGGACTACTGAGGCCATTGAAGCGTTTGAGTATCTCAAAGAGATTCAGTTCTGCCCCTATCCTTATGCAGCCTGATGAGACCAAGCCTTTTTTGGTCGAGGTCGATGCTTCATCGGTGGGGGTCGGAGCAGTTTTGTCTCAGGAGAACAAGGGTGGAGTACATCCTTGTGCCTTCTTTTCGAAAAAATTTTCGGAAACCGAACTGAATTATGATGTTGGAAATCGGGAGTTGCTGGCTATTAAACTCGCGTTTGAACATTGGCGTCATTTTTTGGAAGGCGCTAGATTTCCTATTTAGGTTTTCACAGATCATAAGAATTTGATCTATCTGGATGCTGCCAAGCGCTTGAATGCCAGTCAGGCTAGGTGGGCACTTTTTTTTTTCTCGGTTTCATTTTTCTGTTACCTATATCCCTGGTAATAAGAATGTTAAAGCCGATGCTTTATCTCGCAGCTTCTCTCCTACGGTCGGTGCCGAGGAGGAGGAGAGCATTTTACAGAAAGGAGTTGTGGTGGCGGCTTTGGACTCCGTTTTGGAGAATGGGATTCTGAAAGCTCAAGATGATGCTCCATCTAACACTCCCCATGGGAGGTTGTTCGTGCCTAGAGCCTTTAGAAGAGATTTGTTTGTGGAGTGTCATGAGTCTCTGTTGGCAGGTCATCCAGGAATTTCGGAGACTAATAGACTTATCAGTCGCAGTTTTTGGTGGCCCGGATGGCAGAAGGAAGTCATCAAGTGGGTGCGTCAGTGTACTGTGTGCGCTTGGTCAAAGGCTTCACATACTCCGGCTGCTGGGTTGCTTTGCCCTCTGGAGGTTCCTAGTGCGCCTTGGACGCATCTCACAATGTATTTTATTACTGATCTTCCTGTGTCCGAGGGTTTTACTGTCATCTGGGTGGTAGTGGACCGTTTTAGTAAGATGTGTCATTTGGTTCCATTCATTAAGTTGCCCTGCGCCAAGACACTCGCTAAGGCGTTTGTTAAGGAGATTGTCAAGCTCCATGGCGTTCCCACGGATATTGTTTCTGATAGAGGACCTCAGTATGTGGCTCGCTTTTGGCGTGCTTTTTGTGACAGGTTGGGAGTCCATTTGTCATTTTCGTCTGGGTATCATCTTGAGTCTAATGGACAGACTGAACGAAAGAACCAGGATGTTGGAACAGTTTTTGCGTTGTTTTGTGGCGGACAATCAAGAGGTGTGGTCTGAGTTTCTGCCTCTCGCAGAATTTGCTCTTAACAATCATACATCCTCCTCTGCTGGGTGTTCTCCTCTTTTTTGTTGTACTGGGAGACATCCGTCTTTTGGTTCGTTCTCCAAATTGGGGTCGGCGGTGCCGGAGGAGGAGAATTTTTCCGGTGATTTGGAGAGAGTTTAGACTAATGTACGTTGTAACCTTCAAGAGGCTAACAAGAAGTCCAAGAAGTATTTTGACAGGAAACGTAAAGAGGTTTTGTTTACTGTGGGTGACATGGTTTGGTTGTCCTCGAAGAACCTGCGGTTGAGGATTCCCTCTAAAAAACTGGGTCCTAAGTTTGTGGGTCCATTTAAAGTGCTTCAGGTTGTTAACCCGTCTGCTGTTAGGTTGGATGTCCCTACTTCCTGGAAGATTAATCCTGTGTTTCATGTTTCCTTGTTGAAAAAGGCTGACGTATCTGATAGGGACGCCACTGTCACAGTTCCTCCTGTGGTGGAAGACGGCAAATATGAAATTTCTCGTATCTTGAATTCTAGATGGCATAGAGGGAGATTACAGTATCTTGTCTCCTGGAAGGGTTTCGGTCCCGAAGACAACTCCTGGGTAAGGACGGATGATGTCTCTGCTCCTAGGCTTGTTAAAGCTTTCCACAGGAGGTTTCCGGATAGGCCTGGGCCTGGAGGATCCGGAGGATCCTCATAAAAGAGGGGGTACTGTTAGAACCCTCCTGTTAGTTTTTTCTATCTTGTGTTTTGTGGTCACGTGACCATCTGCCTATATATTCCAGCTCCGCCCTTCTGGCTTTGCTGGACTTCAGTGTTGTTTGACTGTTTTGCTAGCCTGGTGCTTCGGTGCCTATCTCTGTCAGTTTGCTTGGTCCTCTGGGACCTCTAGTACTTTTTGTCAGTTTATCTTTTGTGTTCTACAACAATTTCTGTTTAGGAGGTGTCCCATTTTTGTCCCAGTCGTTAGTTCTTTTAGGGACTCCTCCCTTAATTCTATAGGTCTTCGTTCAGACTAGCCGAGGACTAAGGCGGGTCTGTTCACTAGGAACAGGCAGCCCGCTACATCGTAGGGATTCAGCTTAGTCTTACTGTAGGGACAGCTTTCCCCTTTCTTTCCTTAGTTCTTGTTGCAGATCATAACATTAGGGGGTCAAACAGCTCCGAGATGAGAGGCAGGGGGTACTTATTTTTGATGGTAATCTGGTTTAGGCCCCTATAGTCGATACCTGGATGTAGAGAGCCGTCTTTCTTTTTGACAAAGATGAATCCTGCTCCAGCCGGAGAGGTGGATTTCTGGATAAATCCCCTAGCAAGATTCTCTTCTATGTATTCAGACATAGCACGGGTCTCGGTCAGAGACAAGGGGTAGATTCGCCCGTGAGGAGGTGAAGCACCAGGTATTAGGTCGATGGGGCAATCATACAGCCTATGAGGTGGTAGTGTCTCTGCCTCCTTTTTATCAAAGACGTCCGCATATGACCAGTAGGGTGCCCGCAGGCCAGGTAGGTTAGCTGGAGTAGACGGAGGTCAAGCAGGATGAACCAGATAGGCAGTCTCGAAGAAGCGGGTCTCATCACTGGTAACTGAAACGGACAGAGTCAAGGACAGAGAGGAAGAACTTTTGCCTAGGACGACCTCTCCGAGCGGTCCTAGACACTGGAGTTTCCCGGTCTCACCGGACAGGAGCGGATTTGATGCTCTACACTGCCACAGTAGAAGCAACTCCCCTCAGAGCGGAGGATCTCCTGAAGAGACTTTACCATGTTGACTTGGTCTATTTGCATAGACACTGGAGAAGACACCGGAGGGGATGCTGGTTGTGAGACTGGCCTTTTCTCACGGATCGCCTCCTTAGAACACTCCTGAAAACGGATGTCGATCCGTGTAGCTAATGACACCAGGTCGTCCAGAGAGGGAGGTATGTCACGATCGGCTAGCTTATCCTTGATCCATGCGGAAAGGCCCTCCCAAAAGGTGGACACCAGAGCCTCATTGTTCCAGGCAAGAACAGATGCGGAGGTGCGGAAACGCACGGCATACTGCCCCACAGAAAGACTCCTTTGGCGGAGTCAGAGAAGAGAGGAGGCAGTCGAAGATTTTCGTCCGGGCTCATCGAACACCTTCCGGAAAGCCATGAGGAAGGCCTGGAGGTAGGACACCAGAAGATCCCCTCTCTCCCACAGAGGGTTAAGCCACGCCAATGCCTCGTCAGTGAGATGAGACATGATGAATGCCACCTTGGCCCGGTCGGAGGCGAACTGGTGTCCCAGGAGCTCAAAGTACAGCGTGCACTGATTAATGAAGCCTCGACATAGGGCAGGGTCACCACCGAAACGTGGAGGAGCAGAAAGCCGGGGACCTAAGCCGGATGCCACAGCGCCACTGGGTTGAGGTGCCGCCAGAGCGGGTGCCGCTTGGTTAGAGGCAGACACAGTCGGGGTGGACAGAGCGTCCAAGCGAGAGTTGACTTTCCGCAGATAGGACAGGGTAGTATCCTGCTGGGATCTCTGGCGAGAGACCTCCTGGTACAGTCTGAGAGTGAAGGACTCTGGGAGCCACCGGATTCCATGGCCGGTGCAAACTTTTATGGATCCGGGTGGTGGAACCTCGGTGCTGTGATGCAAGGATGGACCAAAGGGGCGGTACTAAGGGCCTACCTGGACCGACTCTGGCCACACGGCGGCTTATTCGACTCTGTGAACCAAGGAGGGACCGGGAAGGTGAACCAGGTGCCACTCTGAGACCGATCTTGTGTGAGAGCAGGCGTCTCCCACGGGACTGATGATTGAAGTCGACAGGCACAGCAGATGAGCACGGCTGGTAGACAGGCAGGTGATGCGGGTAGGCAAGCAAGCGGGCACGGCAGGTAGACAGGCAGGCGGGCACGGCTGATAGGTAGGCGGGCTCGGCTGATAGGCAGGCGGGCACGGCTGATAGACATGCCGGCGGGCACGGCTGATAGACAGACTAGTGGGCACTGGAACCTGAGGGCTGAGGAGAGTGTTAGCACACAAACAACAACCTTGCACCAGCACCTCCATTTTGGAGGAGGTGCTTTATATAGGAGCAGTCCTCCGGCCATTGGCCGGGGACTTTTTAGGACGCCGTGCGCGGCCCCTTTAAGAGAGATGAAGCGCGCGCCCTAAGTACAGTGGCCGGGGAACTGAGAGTGGTGCGCGCACCCCGGGCAGATGCAACAGGGGAGCCGGAGGATGCCGGACCGGGACCGCGGCGGTCACCCCCAAACCCGGTGACAGTCAGGGTCTTCCCGGGAATGAGTTCCTCTGGCAATACAAACTCAGGGCGGATCAGGGTGTGTTCTGCGCCAGTGTCCTTAAGTCTGACAGTGACGGTGCTGCCCACTTTAACAGGTTTTAAGTTCTCCCACAAGAAGAATGGCTGCAGTAGGCCCTGGGCCCTCAGGTGTGGTGTCCATCTTCTGCCTCTCTAGGCAGACAAGGCTGATGTGACCCGTTTGGTCACAAGTATAGTACTTACAGGAGTCAAATGCAGTCCAGGTGCTGGATTGGGCAGAACCCGCTGAGGGCCGGCTGGCTGGGACACTGGGGGTGGTTGTGGACTTACCCCCTTTCCAGCTGGTGGCGGCTGACTTCCGCACCTCTGGTGTGCGCTTGGCCTCATAGGAATCCGCGATCTGGGCTGCTTTGGTGGCTTCCTTTGGCTCCCGGTCAAGCACAAACTCTCGCTCTTCCACTGGGCAAAGATGAAGAAACTGGTCCTTCACCATCAGATCCTTCAGGCCCTCAAAGGTGGTGACTGACAGTCCTCGGATCCACTGCTCAAAGTTGGTTCTGAGACAGTCTACCACGTCACTGTAGCTATCATGTGGTCCACGTTGGAGGGCTCTGAACTTTTTCCGGTAAACCTCCGTAGTCAGCTGGTACTTTCTTATTGGGGCCTGTTTAACGGCCTCATAGTCTCCATCTTGCGCTCGAGGGAGAGGAGCAAACACCTCGAGGGCTTTTCCTCTGAGCCCGGGAGTTAAGTACCTTGCCCACTGGTCCGTGGGCAGCTGATACTGCCTGCAGGCCTTTTCAAAGCCTCGCAGAAATGTGTCCAAGTCCCCATCCTTTTCCATTACAGGAAAATGCTCAGGACGGGGCTGTTGGACTTACGGGTCTGTGTGGTGGATGTGTGCAGCTGGATCCGGGCTAACTCCAGCTGGTGTTGTCGGTCAGCTTGTCGCTCACCTCTCTCGCTCCTGGAATTTCAGGATCAGCTGCAGTCGTCTGTCATGATCGTCTGTGGCGAACTGCTCCAGGGCCATCTGCAGGTGGGGGTCCACAGTACCCTGGCTGTGGGTATGGCTGGCAGTCACAGGTGGGACCCCTGCAGCTGCGCCATCCGGGCCTTGGCTGGCCGCCCCATCATCAGGGCTCTGCTGTCGGAGGGGCTCTGCAGCACCTTGCAACAGTTCAGCAATCATTTGGGCCCTGTTTTTGCCCATGGGGTCAATCTGTCTCAGCTCACAGAGAGCGGTGAGAGTGGCCTTCGTCTGCTGTTGATACCATGGCTCCTCACATATCGCCATCATTGCCAAATAAAATATAGGATAGAAAAACAAGAGAAGGGAAGGGGATGCAACTGCTACACGTACAGTAATGTCCCAGATAAAAAATATTAAAACACGGAGTCTGATTTCTTAAAACTCTGCACAGAATTCTCGCAAGAACTGTGCAAGTTTTCAGTGACAGGAATGATTGCTCAATCCAGCCACTGATGTTCTGTAATATCCCGCCGCTTGCCACCAATTTGTCAGGGCTTCCAACACCGAGCGACGACACTGGGGAGATCACGCGATATCTCACCGTGCCGTCACGCTGTATTTTGTCCAGAGTTGCGAGCATGCAATCCAGACTACTCGCTGCGTAGGTATTGGTAAGCGACCACTGAGCGTATGACGTCACACCTCTGGATTCCAAAGCCTGGAATCCATGTTTAATGCCCTCTGTACGGTCACTGTCAGCTGCACAATAGCCCAATTATTATTATTCTCTGCCACCACCGGCCGAGTTTGAAATCTAATACAGGCCTGGCCGGATGCCTGCGTTTTGGTAGCGGGTATGGCTTCGTGGAAGGGAACGATTACAGAACAAAAGAAACAGGACTATTACATTTTATATTTAATCCAAAAGGGAGGCAGTGCTCAAGAAAAATATATACAAGTATGTTACAAAGGAGACATTAAAATACATAGGCAGTTACATAAAATAAACAGGATAAAAGAAGATAACTTACACTATACGATTGCTGAGACGATTCAATATAGGTGGAGGGGAGACGCTCCGTTTACTGTTATCGAACAGGGTCCTTCGCTGTGATAGACATATACTCCTGGGCAAAGAGCACAGCTTCAGCCTCAACAAACTATTTTATGCTGAAAGGAGAGACCCCCCTGTGATGACATCCACCCTTCAGATTTGTATTAAAAACCTGTTTTTAAGGATAACTCATCGCGCGTTGATCCCAGAAGCCCAAAAGTGATATCATATTTTCTATTATGATTTTACCTTCATGTAGAGACCACACATCGCATAGTTGCAGTCTGCTATTCTGGTGGTTTTGCGCTACAGCTCCCTGATTTTGCTTACAACCCTGGAAAACTACATATACATTCCTGGGCCGATTTGGTCACTAAACATATGGGTCCCGTTACTGTCGGACGTATGGAACTCACAATATTTCATATTTTATTTCGGGGTCGGCCTGGCTACGGCTGGTGGCCAGGTATTGTTTGTGAGTGCCTTTGAACTTAACGAACCATTTCCTCTTTCCTCCAAACTCTGGCCAGGGAGAAGGTGTCAATCTATCTCAGGTCTGTGTTAAGAGGAAATACATTTGCATTTTAGTTAGCTTGTACAGTTCTTGGCTGGCATTGTTTGTGTAAGGCCTCCCTCATGACTGTGCTAATTGGGGACTTTTTAGGACGGCGTGCCCTTTAAGAGAGAGGGAGCGCGCGCCCTAAGTACAGTGCCCGGGGAACTGAGCGTGGTGCGCGAACCCCAGGCAGATGCAACAGGGGAGCCGGAGGACGCCGGATCGGGACCGTGGCGGTGAGGGGATCAGCGTCTCGGCCCAGCTGAAGGCAGAGACGCCGACGCTACATAAGGCCTCCCTCATGACTGTGCTAATTGGGGCTTTTGTGCTGAGCAGAAGGGGAATAAGGGAGGGGGTGAACATCTATGTCAGGCAAATATGGATGAACACTTTCCTGACATTAATATTTCCCTGACAGGAGGAAAAAAGTAAACCCGGTTTGCAAACCTCCCCGAAACCCGGGCTACTTAGTTTTCCGGCGACTGTTTATGTGGGGGTATGGAAGAACACGTACCCACAAAATGACCCTTTCTACCACAGAAAAAGCCCATTCCCCCTTTACGCTGAACTACCATTGCACCTACAGAACGTGCCGCCCCACCCAACTGAATGGGTTTCATGGTAGACTCAGTCCCAGACCCCCTTGACTCCAGGCTCCCCACAAATAGGAGAGTCTCCTTATGTCTCTAATGAAGACGTCAGTCCACCTGGATGGCCAGAGCCATGGCCGCCTCTAGGGAGACCGGAGACACATTCACGGCAAAAGCATCCTTTACCCTTACCGATAACCCTTGAACGAACTAGCTACAAAGTGCGGGGTCATTCCACTTAGTGTTTGTGGACCACCTTCAAAACTCGAAGCAATACTCCTCTGCTGGCTGGTCTCCCTGCCGAAGCTAATGTAGTGTTGACTCGGCCAGGAAGACGCGATCGGGGTCATTGTATATGTGTCACGCAAGGTGTGGGAAAGAATAAGTGCAACACGAAGGGATAAGGGGAAGGGAGCCCAGACAATAGGGAAAGGGGGAGTGGAAACCTCCTAGGTTGATCTGATATCACCCTGTCTCCTCTATATTGGTTCCTCACCAATCGCCGCACAGGAACCTAAAACCCTGTATTTCACTAGAGCTAGGCCCTGACTAGGGAAGAGGTGGGGGGTGAGAGCTAGTCAGTCCCCTCTAACAACTACAGACAACAAGGTAGACAGACACAGGTGAAAGTAACTTAGCTTAAGCTGACTTCAGAGAGATTGCACCCACGTCCTCTTAGCACCAGAGAGGAAGTAAGAACTGTACTTGCTTCAAGCTTTCACAAGGAAACATGTGAATATCACCGGCCAGCATGTTAAAAGTATTTAAACACCCAGGCCAGAGTGTTAATTAGAGCAGGAGGGAGGTGGCCACTGGGTCCTAGTGTGAGACAGCTTCTAAGAAAGTGTCTGTAATGCGAAACGAAGAGATCTCCTGCAACCAACTACAGGGTGATTGTCTGTCACATCTGACACACCCATGACAGTACCCCCTCTTCTACGAGTGGCCTCTGGACACTCAGGACCAGATTTCTCAGGATGAGGTGTGAAATGAACGAACCAAACTGGGAGAATTCACCTCTGATACCAAAACCCACATCCTCTCTTCTGGACCATAACCTGTCCAGTGCACCAAGTATTGTAGGGAACGACGTTGGAGACGAGAATCTACAATCCTTGAAATCTGAAACTCCAGATTGCCATCAACCATTACTGGGGGCGGTGGTAGGGGTAAGAACTCAAGAGGTTCCACATATTTCTTGAGTAAGGTTCTGTGAAAAACATTGTGGACTTTAAGGGCCTGAGGAAGCTCAAGACAAAACACTGCTGGGTTAATGACGGTGGTTATTTTATAGGGACCAATAAACCTAGGTCCCAGCTTCCAAGAAGGGACCTTCAACTTGGTATTCCTGGTAGACCATCACACAATGTCATTCACATTCAGGTCCGGACCTGGCAAGCGTTTTCGGTCAGACATATGTTTATACCTGTCTCCCATGATCTTTAAATTACTCAGGACCCCCTGCCACACCAAGGAGAGTGATGAAGAAAAATGTTCCTCCCCATGAACTCCCGAAGCTCCTCCCCACTAACGGTACCAAACTGTGGATGGTAACCGTATGCACCAAAGAATGGTGACCTGTCAGTGGATTCTTGACCATAATTATTAATGGCAAATTTTTCCTGCGGTAAGTAGGATGCCCAATCCTCCTGATTTTCAGAGACGAAACACCTGAGGTAGGTCTCCAAATTCTGATTGACGTGCTTGGTCTGTCCATTCGACTGAGAGTGGAAAGCAGAGGAAAAGGACAGCAGCACCCCTAGTCGAGAACAGAATGCTTTCCAGAACTTGGAAACAAACTGGGTCCCCCGATCTGACACCCCATCGGAGGGAACCCCATGAAGCTTCACGATCTCATTTATGAACACCTGAGCAAGTGTCTTGGCATTTGGAAAAGCAGGTAATGCAACGAAGTGAACCTATTACTGAACCTATCTACAACCACCAAAACCACCGTTTTGCCTGCAGAAACCGGTAGGTCAGTAATAACATCCATGGACAAGTGTGTCCAGGGCCTACTACGGATAGGTCGTGGAATAAGTATACCAGATGGACGGGTATGCGAAACCTTAGAACGCGCGCAAATACTACAAGCAGATACGTGTCCAATCACATCCCAATGCAAACCTGGCCAACAAAAACGACGAGAGAGGAGGTCCGCGTTTGCATTACCACCTGGATGACCTGCAAGCACAGAGTTATGATGTTCCTTAATTACTTTGCGGCATAGATTTGCACCTCCACATCCAGTTCAGGCTACAATGCCAAAGTGACTACCCCCTTTTGTAATATCGGGGCAGGGTTCTTATGGTCACCGCCACCAGGGAAGCTCCAGGACAAAGCATCAGCCTTAATATTTTTGACCCCTGGCGAAAAGAGACAACACAATTGAACCTAGTAAAAAAACAGGGACCATCTGGCTTGCCTAGGGTTGAGACGTTTAGCTGACTGGAGATATGACAAGTTCTTATGGTCAATAATAACAGTAATCGGATGGACAGCCCCCTCCAACCAATGTTGCCATTCTTAGAACGCCAGTTTGACCGCCAAAAGTTCTCTATTACCCACGTCATAATTTCTCTCAGCCGAAGACAATTTTTTTTAGAAAAGAAGGCACAAGGACGCCATTTACCAGGGGACAGACCTAGAGACAACACAGCCTTAACCCCCACATCGGACGCATCAACTTCCACAATAAAGGGTTGGGAAACATCGTGTTGACTGAGTATAGGTGTAGTGGCAAAATAATTCTTTAGGGAAGAAAAAGTCTGGAGGGAGGCATCCGACCATTTGGAAAAATCAGACCCCTTCTTAGTCATGTCAGTAAGGGGTTTCACAATTACTGAGTAATTTTGGATGAATTTCCGGTAAAAATTGGTAAAGCCCAGAAAACGTTGTAGAGCCTTCAGGTTCTCGGGATGGTACCAATCAAGAACTGTACGGATCTTCTCCGGATCCCGCCAAAAACCCGAAGATGACAACAAGTACCCCAAAAACGGCACCTCCTGAACAGCGAAAACACATTTTTCTAGTTTGGCATATACAGTAGTTTGTTATCCCTTAATATCTGGAGTACCTGTTTAACATGCCCCCGATGTGTCTCAAAATCAGTGGGTAAACCAAAATATCGTTCAGATAGACCACCACAAACCTGCCCACCAAATGATGGAAAATATAATTTATGAAATGCTGGAATACCGCAGGTACATTGGTCAAACCGAAAGGCATAACCAGACTCTCGAAATGCCCTTCAGTGGTATTGAACTCTGTTTTCCATTCATCCCCTTCTCTGATTCTAACCAGATTGTAGGCTCCCCTTAAATCCAACGTGGAGAATACCTTAGCTCCCACAACCTGGCTGAACAAATCTGGAATCAGACGAAGAGGGTATTGATCTTGGATGGTTATTTGATTTTAATTCCCGGAAATCTAAACAGGGATGTAGACCGCCATCATTTTCTTCACAAAGAAGAACCCTGCCACCACAGGCGAATATGAGGGCCTAATGTGTCCCTTCTCCAGACTTTCTGTAATGAAATCCTTCATGGCTTGTCTCTCAGGGCCAGAAAGATTATACAGTCTGGACTTCGGTAGTTTAGCTCCGGGGGTCAGGTTAATAGGACAGTCATAAGCACAATGAGGAGACAGATCCTGACAACCCCTCTCAGAAAAAACGTCCTCAAAACCAGACAGAAAAGCAGGTAATATTTCCGTAGAGACTGTAGCAAGGGAAATATCTAAACAATTCTCATGGCAGTAATCTCCCCATTCAATAATCTCCCCGGTTTGCCATTACACCAACGGATTATTTCACCAGCCAGGGAAGACCCAAAACAATTGGGTTGGGAAGACTGTCCAGGACATAGCAAGGGATTATTTCACAATGAACCGACCCCACCCTCAGTTTTACATTATGTACAATCTGAGTAAATGCTTTCTATGCAAGTGGCGCTGAGTCGATGGCGAGGATGGGAATAGGCTTAGCTAAAGTACAGCAAGCAAGACTATAAGTTTTCACAAACTCAGCATCCACCATGCTGACTCTATCTCCACTGTCAACAAATACAGCAATTTTCTTGGTTTTGCTCTCTAGCACCACCTCCGGGAACTGCAGGTTGGCGACAAATGCACCCCTTGCTTATCCAACTCCAGGCTACCAAGAGTTAACTGAGTCTCCTTTAGTCTAAGAATTGAAGGACAGGTCCCAATATAATGTGCCTTTTTCCAACAAAAAAACATGCCTTTTTTCTTGCGAATCTCCGGGGAAATATATGATGTAAAGACACCCCCTAACTGCACGGGTTCCTCCACCTCCCCCAGTACTGGTTCACCGCCAGACCGCTCCCCCGGCAGTGGTACATAACCCCGACAAGAAGGCCCCGGAGAAGGTGGTCTCACCCGTTTATCCCGAAGGCGTCTATCAAGACGTATGGCCAACGACATGGCAGCCTCCAAGGACTGAGGGGTTTCATATACTGCCAAAGCATCTTGCAACCTTTCAATAAGACCCTCACAAAATTGGCTTCTAAGAGCTGAGTCATTCCATTTAGAATCCGTTGCCAATCTACAGAATTCCTAACTGTACGTCTCCACTGACCGATTTCCCTGCTGAAGGCGACGTAGCCTAGATTCAGCCAAAGATGAGGGGATGAGGGCCAGCGCCCCGAAAATGCCCTCTACTGCTGACTGGAGACAAATCCAAACCTGGGGTGAAGAAAACACGTGTATGGCAGGCAATCCCTGCATGTTTTTATTGGGTGTCTAACAGTCGCAAAACATGCGGGGGGGGGGGGGGGACTCGAGCATCCGCGATACTCGGTGCATACCCGAGCACCCTAGGAAGACTCAAGTAGCGACCACTTGCGCTCAACACTAGTTGTCATCATTGTTTTTTTCTTTGCTTTTGAAAAAATCCCAACCCCAACACAACCCTAACTGCATAGAATGGAAAAAAAAATAATTTTATTTTATAATTTTTATCTAACTAAGGGGGTGACAAAGGAGGATTTGATTTATTTTTTTTCTTCTCATCATTGTGATAGGGTCTATCACAGTGATCATAATGAACCAATAGGGAAAATACCCTATTGTTGCCGGGTGTCGTCGGTGACGACACAGGGGAGATCACACAATACCATGTCACCATCTGACGTGACACTGGTCACCTGCACGGGACAACCTGCTTCCTGGTCTCCGTGCCTGCAGCCATTGCCCCTAGCACTTATTCTGGCTCATTTTAGGGGATCCTCAACAGCAGCCGCGGTGTGAGGTGGCTGAGTTCTCCTTTACCGCAACACACATTTTCATTATGCATCACATTGACATTATTGACAGTGGCATTACATGACATATCAGATCTTGGAGGGATGTCAGGAATGTATCGGGCAACCAACCGTCCCAGATAAGTTCCCAACAGCACATTAGTGGGGAGATTATTCGTCACCCCCACTTCCCTTAACACCCTCCCCGCACCCCAGTCCTGGAAAAAGCCCATCGGTATGGGACGGCGAACACCCCCAAACCCGGTGACAGTCAGGGTCTTTCCAGGAATGAGTTATTCTGGTAACAAGAAATCAGGGCGCATGAGGGTGCGTTCTGTGCCAGTGTCCTTGAGGCCAACAGTAACGGTGTTGCCCAAGGTAACTGGTTGGAAGTTCTCATGGGCCAGGCAGACCGACCCACCCACAAAAAGAATGTCGGCAGTAGGCCCTAGGGCCTCATGTGTGGGGTTCATCTTCTGTCTCTCCGGGCAGACAAGGCTGATGTGACCCGTTTTGTCACAAGTATAACACCTGCGGGAGTCAAATGCAGGCCAGGTGCTGGAAGATGAGGCAGGACCCACTGAGGGCCGGCCGGGTGGAACACTGGGGGTGATTATCCGCTTACCCCCTTTCCAGTATGACTTCCGCACCTCTGGTGTGCGGTTGGCTTCATAAGCATCTGCGATCTGGGCTGTTTTGGTGGCCTCCTTTGGCTCCCGGTCCAGCATAAACTGTCGCACTTCCACAGGGCAAAGATGAAGGAACTGGTCATTCACCATCAGATCCTTCAGGTCCTCAAAGGTGGTGACTGACAGTCCTTGGACCCGCTGCTCAAAGTTGGTCCTGAGCCCATCTACCACATCTCCATAGCTGTCATTTGGTCCATGCTGGAGGGCTCTGAACTTTATCCGGTAAACCTCCGGAGTCAGCTGGTACTTTTTTTTATCATGGCCTGCTTGACGGCCTCATAGTCTCCATCTTGGTCTCGAGGGAGAGAAACAAACACCTCCAGAGCTTTTTCTCTGAGCCCTGGGGTTAAATACCTGGCCCACTGGTCAGCTGGTACTGTCTGCAGGCTTTTTCAAATCCTTGCAGAAATATGTCCAAGTCTCCATCCTTTTCCATCACAGGAAAATGCTCAGGACGGGGTTTAAAGCAGTTGGCCAGTGACCTTTGACTGCTGGTGATATCAGGGCTCTCCACAAGTAACCATTGTTGCCAAATAAAAGATAGGACAGAAAAACAAGAGAAGGGAGGAGATGCAACTGCTACACGTACAGTAATGTCCCAGATAAAAAATATTAAAACACTGAGTCTGATTTCTTAAAACTTTGCACCGAATTCTTGCAAGAACCGTGCAAGTTTTCAGTGACAGGAATGATTGCTCAATCCAGCCACTGATGTTTTGTAATATCCCACCGCTGCCACCAATTTGTCAGGGGCAGTAGGCGACGAAACCGTGGAGATCACACAATATCCCACCGCTGCCGTCACGCTGTCAGGATTGAGCAGGGATTCGTGCACACATGATCCCGATTACTCACTACGTAGGTATCGGCAAGCGCGCAGTGAGAGTATGGCGTATACACCTCCAAATCCCAACTCATGGAATATGTGTATACGCCCCTGTACGATCACTGCTAGCTTCCCGATAGCCCAATTATTATTATTCACTGCCACCACCGACCCAATTTGAAATATACTACAGGCCAGGACGGGTGCCTGTGTTCTGGTACCGTATGGCTTCGGGGGAGGGAACGATTACAGAGCAAAAGAAACGGAACTATAAAATTTTATATTTAATCCAAAAGGGAGGCAGTGTTTAGGAAAAATATACAAAGATTTTACAAATGGACATTTACAATACAGAGTATAGTTACACAAATAAAACAGGATTAAAGAAGAAACTTACTATAAAGTTCGCAGAGATGACTCAGTACAACTGGAGGGGGGGGCTCGATAACGGCTCCAATGATTTGACCGTTATCGAACGTGATCCTTTGCTTATAGAATCTATACCCCCCGGTAATGAACACTGACCCCCCCTTCAGCTGTGTCTTTTATGCCGAAGGGAGAGACCTGCCCACACACCCCTGGAGATGACCTCACGTGGGCTGGGCTCCAGCTTTCATATTTTTATTAGAATATATAGCTTCTGCAATAATTTCTCACTGGTTGATCGCAGAAGTCCGAAAGTGATACCATATTTTCCATTATGAATTTACCTTTCTGTAGAGACTACACATGGTGTAGCTGCGTTCTATTATTCTGGTACTTTTGCGCAACAGTTCCCTGGAGGGGCATACAGCTACGTAAAAGATGCGTATTGTTCCTTAGCTGACCCTGCCACTAAAAATATGGGTCCCATTAATATCGGACGTATGGAACTTCAGATATTCCATATTTCATGTTGGCGCCGAAAATCCTGGATTTGCAGCTGGGAATTGTCCTGGTTAGTGTGAGTAGTGTTTGAACTTAACAAGCTGCGTCCTCTTCACCCAGGTGTAGGTTTATCGTAAGCCTGTGTCACTGGAAAATACACTCGCATGCTAATTGGGTTTGACACCTCTTTGGGCTTGCAGCTGCCTGTTAGCCACTTCTCATGTGTGTGCTAATTTGCATACAGATAGCTCTTTAGATCGTTAGCTTTTCTCCTGTGACAAATACTATAGGGGAGGGGAGATGAAGGGGGGGCTGGGGAGAGCGACACTTTCCTAATATTTTCTTAATATCTATGACAGGGGAGAAGGAAGATTTTCAATATTTCCATAACACCGGATACCCGCTGGCAGATCTCGGCGGGTGCACTGCGCATGCGCCCATTTTTTTTTTATCGGAACATCATGGAGGGCAAGATCAGGAGATCCGGGGATGGCGGAGGTAGCGGTTGGGCTCAGTGGGCTTCATTTCTCTCTCCTCTGACATGTATATTATAGCAGAGGAGAGCGAAACCAGTGCAACCGCAGGCACACATTTTTTTTCGTGATCGTCGCTATTCACTGAATAACGGCGATCACGTGATCTAGGGACTGGAAAAGCCGGCCCTGATCACGACGCTGGGGGGTACTACAGCCTTATTCCTCAGCGACGTGAAAGAGCGTCACTGAGGCATAAGTACCCTTAACTGCCGCCATACAAATGTGTTACAGCGGTCATTAAGGAGTTAAAGTATAGTTTACAGGCTTTTCTGAAGACAACAAACGCCCCCTAGAGAACCTATCAGGCATAGCGACCTTGGGCTCCACCAGGGGTTGTTTGGGAGTCGCGGTCCCCAAACTGGACATGTTCGGTTGCTGCAAAACAGCAGAGCGAATATCTGCCACCTCTAGACTGAGCTGCAGCAGTTGTCCATCCAGCGCAGTAATAGGATTCATGATGGGTCAAAAAAATAGTATGGGCCAGTGTTACTGTCACAATGCTGTTGTCTGACAACCTGGGACCAGGGGCTCCTAGCCTGTCCCTACCACTAGGGGTGCCATATCTATCTCTGTTCCCCAGGTTACTTCAGATGGCGAAGATGCTGGGGCCACATACCTTGCTGTTCTCCTGAATCAGCCCTATATCTGTCCCCCTCCCCCACCCAGGAAAGTGGGGAGGAATAGTGTATGTAAATACACCAACAAGACAAACAAGGAAGGACGTACAGGGACAAATGAAAATACCAATCACACAAAATATGCAGTCACAGACAACAGAGGGGAACACCGAAGGGATGAGGAAGGTATACAAAAATAGAAGTGGAAGGGACTATGCACACAACCAAAACTGCAAGCAATAGTCACAGAACAACTCTCCTTAAACGCCTCTACCAAACACCAAATCCTCCACTCCTTACCAGGCAGTACAAGACTTAACACTGGCCATCAAGATTGCCAGAACAGAGACTATATAGGGGAGTGGCTGATACTCCGCAGCAGAGAATGTCCAAGAAGGAAGCTACAGAGACTCAAAGCTGAGCAGATTAACTCCTGCACTGTTGAAAGAAACTAGCACCATTTAATAAGAGGGAGAAGTGCTTTTATTCAAAGCAGGAGTACGTAAACTCAGACGCTCCGGTCTTCTGACTCCTCTCTGTTGCGGTAAACCCGTCACAATATGTCTGTTATTTGCTGATTCGTGATTTTTTTAAAGTGCATTAAAAATTTTAGTATTTTAATTGTTTGTTTTTTTAGTAATTTTATAGAAGAAAAAAATCAGACTTTTATTTTCCTTGTAGAATACAGGTAGATAGAAATGTACTGGTGTAGCTCCATGTACCAGTACAATGTGCCTATAGTGAAGAATATCATGCACAAGTACAGAAAATTCACCTGTGACGTTCTCGCTGATCATAGTAATTCACTTTTAGCTTTCTTTTCCATTCGGCCCAGACCGCTGTTACAACTTCTTCATCCATAACTTGTCTCTGCTAAATGTAACAGACATCGTTAGCTTACTGCTTTTCCAGCCCCCTCCTCACATTCCCCACCTCTACACAAACCCTATAGTGCTAAGTGCCTAACACAGTACTAATGTCGCCCCCTCTGTGCGTCCTTATAGTAATACTGCCCCCTCTGTGCCTCCTTATAGTAATACTGCCCCTCTCTGTGCCTCCTTATAGTAATACTGCCCCTCTCTGTGCCTCCTTATAGTAATACTGCCCCCCTCTGTGCCTCCTTATAGTAAAACTGCCCCCTCTGTGCCTCCTTATAGTAAGACTGCCTCCTCTGGGCCTCCTTATAGTAAGACTGCCCCCTCTGGGCCTCCTTATAGTAATACTGCCCCCTATGTGCCTCCTTATAGTAAGACTGCCCCTGCCTCCAGTGAACCTTATAGTAATACTGCCCCCTCTATGCCTCCTTATAGTAATACTGACCCCCTCTGTGATTCCTTATAGTAATACTGCCCCCTCTATGCCTCCTTATAGTAATACTGCCCCCCTCTGTGACTCCTTATAATAATACTGCCCCCTCTGTGCCTCCTTATAGTAATACTGCCCCCTCTATGCCTCCTTATAGAAATACTGCCCCCTCTATGCCTCCTTATAATAATACTGCCCCCTCTGTGCCTCCTTATAGTAATACTGCCCCCTCTATGCCTCCTTATAGTAATACTGCCCCCTCTATGCCTCCTTATAATAATACTGCCCCCTCTGTGCCTCCTTATAGTAATACTGCCCCCTCTATGCCTCCTTATAGTAAAACTGCCCCCTCTGTGCCTCCTTATAGTAATACTGCCCCCTCTGTGCCTCCTTATAGTAATACTGCCCCCTCTGTGCCTCCTTATAGTAACACTGCTCCCCTCTGTGCCTCCTTATAGTAATACTGCCCCCTCTGTGCCTCCTTATAGTAATACTGCCCCCTCTATGCCTCCTTATAGTAAAACTGCCCCCTCTGTGCCTCCTTATAGTAATACTGCCCCCTCTGTGCCTCCTTATAGTAATACTGCCCCCTCTATGCCTCCTTATAGTAACACTGCTCCCCTCTGTGCCTCCTTATAGTAATACTGCCCCCCTCTGTGCCTCCTTATAATAATGTGTCCGGGGGTCTCTGCCATGTCCAGGGTGACTCGGCTCCCCAGTGTCCAGGGGCATCTTCTGTGTCTTGGGTTCTCTGCCGTGTCCGGGGGTCTCTGCCATGTCCGGGAGTCTCTGCCATGTCCGGGGGTCTCTGCCATGTCCGGGGGTCTCAGCCACGTCAGAGGGTCTCTGCCATCTCAGGGGGTTGTGTCAGGGAGTCTCCGACGTGTCTGGGGGCATCTGCCCTGTCAGGGATCTCCACCATCTCCTCTGTGTCAGGGGGTCTTCCACTCAGTCCTGGGGTCTCTGCCGTGTCTGGGGTTCTCTCCCGTGTCAGGGGGGTTTCCGCCGTGTCCTGGGGGTCTCTGCCGTGTCCTGGGGTCTCTGCCGTGTCCAGGGCTCTCTCCCGTGTCTGGGGGTCACTGCCATGTCCGGGGATCTCTCCGCCGTGTCCTGGGGTCTCTCACTTGTCCGGGGGTCTCTCCCGTGTCCGGGGCTCTCTGATGTGTCCGGGGGTCTCTGCCATGTCCGGGGATCTCTCCCGTGTCCACGGGTCTCTCCCGTGTCCGAGGGTCTCTGCCGTGTCCGGGGGTCTCCCACGTGTCTGGGGGTCTCTGCCGTGTCCTGGGGTCTCTGCCGTGTCTGGGGTTTTCTCCCGTGTCAGGGGGGTTTCCGCCGTGTCCTGGGGGTCTCTGCCGTGTCCTGGGGTCTCTGCCGTGTCCAGGGCTCTCTCCCGTGTCTGGGGGTCACTGCCATGTCCGGGGATCTCTCCGCCGTGTCCTGGGGTCTCTCACTTGTCCGGGGGTCTCTCCCGTGTCCGGGGCTCTCTGATGTGTCCGGGGGTCTCTGCCATGTCCAGGGATCTCTCCCGTGTCCACGGGTCTCTCCCGTGTCCGAGGGTCTCTGCCGTGTCCGGGGGTCTCTGCCGTGTCCTGGGGTGTCTGCCGTGTCCGGGGTTGCTGCCGTTTCCGGGGGTTTCTGCCGTGTCCTGGGGTCTCTCACGTGTCCGGGGTCTCTCCCGTGTCCGGGGGTCTCTGCCATGTGCTGGGGGTCTCTGCCGTGTCCAGGGTCTCTGCCATGTCCGGAGTCTCTGCTGTGTCCTGGGGGTCTCTGCCGTGTCCTGGGGTCTCTGCCTTGTACGGGGGTCTCTGCCGTGTGCTGGGGGTCTCTGCCGTGTCCTGGGGTCTCTCCCGTGTCCGGGGGTTTCTGCCATGTCCGGAGTATCTGCTGGGTCCTGGGGGTCTCTGCCGTATCCTGGGGTCTCTGCCGTGTCCTGGGGTCTCTGCCGTGTCCTGGGGTCTCTCCCGTGTCCGGGGGTTTCTGCCATGTCCGGAGTATCTGCTGGGTCCTGGGGGTCTCTGCCGTATCCTGGGGTCTCTGCCGTATCCTGGGGTCTCTGCCGTGTCCTGGGGTCTCTACCGTGTCCTAGGGTCTCTGCCGTGTCTGGGGCTCTCCGCCGTGTCTGGGGGTCTCTGCTGTCTCCGGGGGTCTCTGCTGTCTCCGGGGGTCTCTGCCGTCTCCGGGGGTCTTTGCTGTCTCCGGGGGTCTCTGACGTGTCCGGGGGTCTCCGCACAGATAGCGGTCGCTGGCCTCACATCTCTTCATCACACACTGACGCCATGACAACAGCGGCCGATGACGTCATGCACACGCCCCGCACTGACTGTCAGGCCGGCCCCGCCCCTCCACACCCGCTCATTCATATGTAGGAGCTGTCATTTGTTGGCTCCGCCCATCTAGTTATTATTAATGACGCAGCCCCGCCCTCTGTGCCGCTACTTCTGGTGTTCCCGCACCTGGCTCCTGAATATTAATGAAGGCCCCGCCCGGCCCCGCCCAGCTGCTGAATATTGCAGCAGGGCTCCGGAGCCGGAAGCAGAGCCGAGCAGTCAGTGTGAGGAGGATGACATAGCCGCCGCCTCTGCCGCTCCTCCTCCGCCCCGTCCTCCTGCTCCTCAGCCTCAGCACCAGCCGCAGAGCCCGGCCCCACCATGATGGAGGAGATAGACCGCTTCCAGGTGCCCACCGTGCACTCCGAGATGCAGCCGCTGGTGAGACGACAACCACCATCATCACCATCATCATCCGCCCCCGTGTATGTGACAGGCAGCGGGAGGATGAGAGTGCTGGTGTCAGGGTGCGAGGAGGAAGGGGGTTGTGGTACCCGGGACCTGGAGATAATCATCCGGGGATGACGGGGGTCGTAGTATCGGGGACACGGAGGTGATGTAGGGATGATGGGGGTGGTGACAGGACCGGGTCACGGTGACAAGGCCGGGAATGATGGGGGATGTAGTACCGGACACCGGGAGTCGGAGCGGCGGAGAGTGCGGCGGCTCTGGTGTGATGTGCGGAGGGGCCACAGGGGGCGCTACAGGGGGAGGAAGAAGAGGAGGAAGAACAAGGAGAGAAAGCGCAGGAAGAGGAGGTAGAACAAGGGGAGGAAGAGCAGGGGAAGGAAGAGGAGGAAAAACAGGGTAGGAAGAACAGGAGGAAGGGGGGGAGGGGGAGGAAGAAGAACAAGGGAAGGAAGAACAGGTGGGGGAGGAAGAAGAAGAAGAGGAGGAAGAACAAGGAGAGAAAGCGCAGGAAGAGGAGGTAGAACAAGGGGAGGAAGAGCAGGGGAAGGAAGAGGAGGAAAAACAGGGTAGGAAGAACAGGAGGAAGGGGGGGGAGAAGAACAGGGGAAGGAAGAACAGGTGGGGGAGGAAGAAGAAGAAGAGGAGGAAGAACAAGGAGAGAAAGCGCAGGAAGAGGAGATAGAACAAGGGGAGGAAGAGCAGGGGAAGGAAGAGGAGGAAAAAAGGAAAAACAGGGGAGGAAGAACAGGAGGAAGAGCGGGGGGGAAGAGGAGGAGGAGGAAGAAGAACAGGGGGAGGAAGAGGAGGAGGAAGAACAGGAGGGGGAGGAAGAACAAGGAGAGGAAGAGCAGGAGAAGGAAGAAGAGGAGGGGGAGGAAGAGGAGGGGGAGGAAGAACAGGAGAAAGAAGAGCAGGGGGAGGAAGAAGAAAAGGAGGAAGAATAAGGGGAGGACAAACAGAAGGGGGAGGAGGAGAAAGAACAGAAGGAAGAACAGGGGGAGGAACAAAGGGAGAGGAAGAACAAGGGGCCACAGGGTGAGCTACAGGGAGGAAGGAGGAAGAACAAGGGGAGGAAGAAAAGGAGGAGAAGGAAGAACAGAAGGAGGAAGAACAAGGGGAGGAAGAGGAAGGGAGGAAGAAGAGGAGGAAGAAGAAGAGGAAGAACAAGGGGAGGAAGAACAGAAGGGGGAGGAACATGAGGAAGAGCAGGAGGAGGAAGAACAAGGGGAGGAAGAAGGACGAACAGAAGGGGGAGGAAGAACAAAGGGAGGAAGAACAGGGGGAGGAAGAACAAGGGGCGGAGGGGCCAGAAGGGTTGCAACAGGGAGGAAGGAGGAAGAACAAGGGAAGGAAGACTAAGGGGATAAAGAGCAGGGGGAGGAAGACAAGGAGGAGAAGGAAGAACACGGGGAGGAAGAACAGGAGGAAGATCAAGGGGAGGAAGAGCAGGAAGGGGAAGAACAAGGGGAGGAAGAGCAGGATGAGGAAGGAGGAAGAACAAGGAGGAAGAACAGGAGGAGGAAGAGCAGGAACAGGAAGAACATGGGGAGGAAGAGCAGGAGGAGGAAGGTTGAAGAACTAGGGGAGGAAGAACTAGGGGAGGAAGAACAGGAGGAGGAAGAACAAGGGGAGGAAGACCAGAAAGAGGAAGAAAAGGAGGAGGAAGAACAGAAGGAAGAAGAACAGGGGGAGGAAGAGGAGGAAGAACAGGAGGAGGAAGAACAAAGGATGGAGGGGCCACAGTAGGCGCTACAGGGAGGAAGGTGGAAGAACAGGAGGAGGAAGAAGGGGAGGAGGAAGAAGACGAGGAAGAACAGAAGGAGGAAGAAGACGAGGAAGAGGAAGAAAAAGGGAAAGAGGAGGAAGAACAAGGGGAGGAAGAGGAGGAAGAACAGGGGTAGGAAGAGCAGGAAGATGAAGAACAAGGTGAGGAAGGAGGAGGAGGAAGAGCAGGAAGAGGAAGAACTGGAGGAGGAAATGCATGAGGAAGAAGAGGAGAAGGAATAACGGGGAGGAAGAGCAGGGGGAGAATAAGGGGAGGAAGAACACGTGGAGGAAGAGGAGGAGGAAGAAGAACAGTGTAAGGAAGAGGTGGAAAAACGGGACGAAGAGCAGGAGGTAGAGGAGCATTAGAAAGAACAGGAGGAAGAAGAAGAACTGGAGTAAGAAGAGGAGGAAGAACAAGGGGATGAACAGGAGAAAGAAAAGGGAAAGGAAGAGGCTTAAATACGGGAGGAAGAACAAGAGGAAGAGCAGGGGGGAAGAGGAGGAAGAAGAGCAGGAGGAAGAAGAACGGGGAGGAAGAGGAGGAGGAAGAACAGGTGGAGGAGGAAGAACAAGGAGAGGAAGAGCAGGGGAGGAAGAACAGGAGGAGGAAAAAGAGGAGGAGGGGGAGGAAGACCAGGGGGAGGTGGAAGAACAGGATAAAGAAGAACGGGGAGGAGGAAGAAGAACAGGAGGAAGAAGAAAAGGAGGAAGAACAAGGGGAGGACGAACAGGGGGAAGAAGAACAGGAGTAGGAAGTAGAGGAGCAGGAAGACCAGGGGGAGGAGGAAGAACAGGAGGAGGAAGAACAAGGGGAGAAAGAGCAGGAGGAGGAATAATGGGGAGGAATAAAAGGAAGAGCAGGGGGAGGAAGAATGGGGAGGAACAGCGGGAGGATGAACAGAAGGAAGAACAGTGGAGGCAGGAAGAGCAGGGGGAGGAAGAGCAGTGGGACGGAGAACAGTAGGACGAAGAACTGAGAGGAAGAAGGAAGGACAGGGGAGGAAAACAGGGAGGAAGAACAGGAGAAGGAAAAGCAGGAGGGGAAAGGGCAGGGTGAGGATGTATAGAAGGAGATCTCGAGGTGTCACTGATGTGTGTAATATATGTGTGTTGCCCCATGTCTGGGTGTTATGTGCATCTAATGTTCCCAGTGTCTGTGTGTGTGTGTGTGTGTGTGTGTGTGTGTGTGTGTATGTGATCTGCCCGTTGTCGTTTGTGTGTGATGCGCACGATGTTGTACGTGAAAAGGGGGAAGAGGAAGAAGGGGAGGAAGAGCAGAAGGAGGCAGAATGGAGAGGAAGAACAGGAGGAGGAAGAGCAGAAGGAGGAAGAATTGGGAGGAGGAAGAGCAGAAGGAGGAAAAATGGGGAGGAAGAACAGGGGGAGGAGGAAGAACAGGGGAGGAGGAAGAGCAGGAGGGAGAAGAGAAAAGGGAGGGTGAATAGGAGGAGGCCCCGAGGTGTCACTGATGTGTGTAATATATGTATGTTGCCTCATGTCTGGGTGTTATGTGCATATAATGTGCCCAGTGTCTCTGTGTGTGTGTATGTGATCTGCCAGTGGGGACAAGGGGAGGAAGAGCAGAAGGAGACAGAATGGAGAGGAAGAATAGGAGGAAGAACACGGTGAGGAAGAGCAGAAGGAGGCAGAATGGAGAGGAAGAATAGGGTGAGGAAGAGCAGAAGAAGGAAAATTTGGGAGGAGGAAGAGCAGAAGGAGGAAGAAGAGGAAGAACAGTAGGAGGAAGAACAATAGGAGGAAAACGAGCAGGGAGAGGAGGAAGGACAGGGGGTAGGAAGAGCAGGAGGAGAAAGAGCAAAGGGAGGATGATTAGGAGGAGGCCCTGAGGTGTCACTGATGTGTGTAATATATGTGTGTTGCCCCATATCTGGGTGTTATGTGCGTATAATGTGTATCTGTATGTGTGTGACGCGCCCGCTGTCGTACGTGTGTGGCGCGTCCGCTGTCGTACGTTTGTGGCTCAACCGCTGTCGTACGTGTGTGGCGCGTCCGCTGTCGTACGTGTGTGGAGCGACCGCTGTCGTACGTGTGTAGTGCGTCCGCTGTCGTACGTGTGTGGTTTGTCCGCTATCGTACGTGTGTGACGCGCCCGCTGTCGTACGTGTGTGGCGCGCCCGCTGTCGTACGTGTGTGACGCGCCCGCTGTCGTACGTGTGTGGCGCGCCCGCTGTCGTACGTGTGTGGCTCGTCCGCTGTCGTACGTGTGTGGCTCGTCCGCCGTCGTACGTGTGTGGCTCGTCCGCCGTCGTACGTGTGTGGCGCGTCCGCCGTCGTACGTGTGTGGCGCGTCCGCCGTCGTACGTGTGTGGCGCGTCCGCCGTCGTACGTGTGTGGCGCGTCCGCCGTCGTACGTGTGTGGCGCGTCCTCCGTCGTACGTGTGTGGCGCGTCCGCCGTCGTACGTGTGTGGCGCGTCCGCCGTCGTACGTGTGTGACTCGCCAGCTGTCGTACGTGTGTGACTCGCCTTGTGTCGTACGTGTGTGATCTGCCTGCTGTCGTACGTGTGTGGTGCGCCCGATGTCGTACGTGTGTGACGCATCTGCTGTCGTACGTGTGTGGTGCGCCCGCTGTCGTACGTGTGTGACGCGTCTGCTGTCGTACGTGTGTGACGCGCCCGGTGTCGTACGTTTGTGACGCGCCCGCTGTCGTACGTGTGTGACGCGCCCGCTGTCGTACGTGTGTGACGCGCCCGCTGTCGTACGTGTGTGGCGCGCCCGCTGTCGTACGTGTGTGGCGCGCCCGCTGTCGTACGTGTGTGGCGCGTCCGCTGTCGTACGTGTGTGGCGCGTCCGCTGTCGTACGTGTGTGGCGCGTCCGCTGTCGTACGTGTGTGACTCGCCCGCTGTCGTACGTGTGTGGCGCGTCCTCTGTCGTACGTGTGTGACTCGCCCGCTGTCGTACGTGTGTGACTCGCCTTGTGTCGTACGTGTGTGATCTGCCTGCTGTCGTACGTGTGTGGTGCGCCCTCTGTCGTACGTGTGTGACGCGTCTGCTGTCGTACGTGTATGACGCGTCCGCTGTCGTACGTGTGTGACGCGCCCGATGTCGTACGTGTGTGACGCATCTGCTGTCGTACGTGTGTGGTGCGCCCGCTGTCGTACGTGTGTGACGCGTCTGCTGTCGTACGTGTGTGACGCGCCCGGTGTCGTACGTGTGTGACGCGCCCGCTGTCGTACGTGTGTGACGCGCCCGCTGTCGTACGTGTGTGACGCGCCCGCTGTCGTACGTGTGTGGCGCGTCCGCTGTCGTACGTGTGTGGCGCGTCCGCTGTCGTACGTGTGTGGCGCGTCCGCTGTCGTACGTGTGTGGCGCGTCCGCTGTCGTACGTGTGTGGCGCGTCCGCTGTCGTACGTGTGTGGCGCGTCCGCTGTCGTACGTGTGTGGAGCGTCCGCTGTCGTACGTGTGTGACTCGCCCGCTGTCGTACGTGTGTGGCGCGTCCTCTGTCGTACGTGTGTGACTCGCCCGCTGTCGTACGTGTGTGATCTGCCTGCTGTCGTACGTGTGTGGTGCGCCCTCTGTCGTACGTGTGTGACGCGTCTGCTGTCGTACGTGTATGACGCGTCCGCTGTCGTACGTGTGTGACGCGCCCGATGTCGTACGTGTGTGACGCATCTGCTGTCGTACGTGTGTGGTGCGCCCGCTGTCGTACGTGTGTGACGCGTCTGCTGTCGTACGTGTGTGACGCGCCTGGTGTCGTACGTGTGTGACGCGCCCGCTGTCGTACGTGTGTGGTGCGTCCGCTGTTGTACGTGTGTGATTTGCCTTGTGTCGTACGTGTGTGGTGCGTCCGCTGTCGTACGTGTGTGATGCCCACTGTCGTACGTGTGTGGCGCGCCAGGTGTCGTACGTGTGTGGCTCGTCTGCTGTCGTACGTGTGTGGCTCGTCTGCTGTCGTACGTGTGTGGCGCGTCCGCTGTCGTACGCGTGTGGCGCGTCTGCTGTCGTACGTGTGTGGCGCGTCTGCTGTCGTACGTGTGTGGCGCGTCTGCTGTCGTACGTGTGTGGCGCGTCTGCTGTCGTAATTGTGTGATGCGTCCGCTGTCATACGTGTGTGACTCGCCCGGTGTCGTACGTGTGTGATCTGCCTGCTGTTGTACGTGTGTGGTGCGCCCGCTGTCGTACGTGTGTGACTCGCCCGGTGTCGTACGTGTGTGATCTGCCTGCTGTCGTACGTGTGTGGTGCGCCCGCTGTCGTACTTGTGTGACGCGTCTGCTGTCGTACGTGTATGACGCGTCTTCTGTCGTACGTGTGTGACGCTCCCGATGTCGTACGTGTGTGACACGTCTGCTGTCGTACGTGTGTGGTGCGCACGCTGTCGTACATGTGTCGTGCGCCCGCTGTCGTACTTGTGTGACGCGTCTGCTGTCGTACGTGTGTGACGCGCCTGGTGTCGTACGTGTGTGACGCGCCTGGTGTCGTACGTGCGTGACTCGCCTGGTGTCGTACGTGTGTGATCTGCCTGGTGTCGTACGTGTGTGACGCGCCTGGTGTCGTACGTGTGTGACGCGCCTGGTGTCGTACGTGTGTGGTGCGTCCGCTGTCTTATGTGTGTGACGCGCCCAGTGTCGTACGTGTGTGGTGCGCCCGGTGTCGTATGTGTGTGGCGCGTCCGCTGTCGTACGTGTGTGACGTGCCCGGTGTCGTACGTGTGTGGCGCGCCCGGTGTCGTACGTGTGTGACGCGTCCGCTGTAGTACGTGTGTGGTGCGTCTGCTGTCGTACGTGTGTTGTGCCGGTGTTGTCCATGTTTCCGGGTGTTCTGGTGCTGGGAATAGCTGCTCCTCTCGGTGACTCTTCCCTCCTGGACGTTGGGGGTTAATCCTGTGGCTCTTTTCTCCTTCATTGCCTCCATTATTATGGCCGCTGTGAGATGGCTGGTCCTGTGCGCTGGTGGGGTGGGCACTCGCTGGGGGGGTGGGCGCTCACTGTAGTACAGCTGTGAGGTTCCCAGGGCCCCTAGAGGCCTCCCGGGGCCTGCGGTGGGGGAGGGGCGCGGGCGGTCATAACGCTGCAGGGGATATTATATCTGTGCTGATGATTGTGCAGATCAGATCTATCTACAATCTCACTATTCACCAACCCAACCGTCACATGACCCCAAAATATCTCAACGGGGGGAGGGGTGTACCGACCACGTGGGGTAATATTTATACTGTGGGGTCCGGCTGTAGATATACAGGGGGGGATAATATTTATACTGTCTTGTGGGGTCCGGCTGTAGATTATATATCACACTGGGGGGGGGGAGTAATATTTATACTGTATTGTGGGGTCCGGCTGTAGATATACACGGGGGGGGGGGAGTAATATTTATACTGTATTGTGGGGTCCGGCTGTAGATTATATATCACACGGGGGGATAATATTTATACTGTCTTGTGGGGTCCGGCTGTAGATTATATATCACACAGTGGGGGGAGTAATATTTATACTGTATTGTGGGGTCCGGCTGTAGATATACACGGGGGGGGAGTAATATTTATACTGTATTGTGGGGTCCGGCTGTAGATTATATATCACACGGGGGGGGGGAGTAATATTTATACTGTATTGTGGGGTCCGGCTGTAGATATACACGGGGGGGAGTAATATTTATACTGTATTGTGGGGTCCGGCTGTAGATTATATATCACACGGGGGGGGGGGGTAATATTTATACTGTATTGTGGGGTCCGGCTGTAGATTTTATATCACACGGGGGGGAGTAATATTTATACTGTATTGTGGGGTCCGGCTGTAGATTATATATCACACAGGGGGGATAATATTTATACTGTATTGTGTGGTCTGGCTGTAGATTATATATCACACATGGGGGAGTAATATTTATACTGTATTGTGGGGTCCGGCTGTAGATTATATATCACACAGGGGGGATAATATTTATACTGTATTGTGGGGTCCGGCTGTAGATTATATATCACACAGGGGGAGTAATATTTATACTGTATTGTGGGGTTCAGCTGTAGATTATATATCACACAGGGGGGATAATATTTATACTGTATTGTGGGGTCCGGTTGTAGATTATATATCACACAGGGGGAGTAATATTTATACTGTATTGTGGGGTCCGGCTGTAGATTATATATCACACAGGGGGGATAATATTTATACTGTATTGTGGGGTCCGGTTGTAGATTATATATCACACAGGGGGGATAATATTTATACTGTATTGTGGGGTCCGGCTGTAGATTATATATCACACAGGGGGGATAATATTTATACTGTATTGTGGGGTCCAGCTGTGGATTATATATCACACAGGGGGGGAGTAATATTTATACTGCATTGTGGGGTTCGGCTGTAGATTATATATCACACAGGGGGGATAATATTTATACTGTATTGTGTGGTCCGGCTGTAGATTATATATCACACAGGGGGGATAATATTTATACTGTATTGTGGGGTCCGGCTGTAGATTATATATCACACGGGGGGGTAATATTTATATTGTATTGTGGGGTCCGACTGTAGATTATATATCACACTGGGGAGTAATATTTATACTGTATTGTGGGGTCCGGCTGTAGATATACACAGGGGGGAGTAGTATTTATACTGTATTGTGGGGTCCGGCTGTAGATTATATATCACACAGGGGGAGAGTAATATTTATACTGTATTGTGGGGTCCGGCTGTAGATTATATATCACACAGGGGGGATAATATTTATACTGTATTGTGGGGTCCGGCTGTAGATTATATATCACACAGGGGGGATAATATTTATACTGTATTGTGGGGTCCGGCTGTAGATTATATATCACACATGGGGGAGTAATATTTATACTGTATTGTGGGGTCCGGCTGTAGATTATATATCACACAGGGGGGATAATATTTATACTGTATTGTGGGGTCCGGCTGTAGATTATATATCACACAGGGGGGATAATATTTATACTGTATTGTGGGGTCCGGCTGTAGATTATATATCACACATGGGGGAGTAATATTTATACTGTATTGTGTGGTCCGGCTGTAGATTATATATCACACAGGGGGGATAATATTTATACTGTATTGTGGGGTCCGGCTGTAGATTATATATCACACAGGGGGGAGTAATATTTATACTGTATTGTGAGGTCCGGCTGTAGATTATATATCACACATGGGGGAGTAATATTTATACTGTATTGTGGGGTCCGGCTGTAGATTATATATCACACAGGGGGGATAATATTTATACTGTATTGTGGGGTCCGGTTGTAGATTATATATCACACAGGGGGGATAATATTTATACTGTATTGTGGGGTCCGGCTGTAGATTATATATCACACAGGGGGAGTAATATTTATACTGTATTGTGGGGTCCGGCTGTAGATTATATATCACACAGGGGGGAGTATTATTTATACTGTATTGTGGGGTCCGGCTGTAGATTATATATCACACGGGGAGGAGTAATATTTATACTGTATTGTGGGGTCCAGCTGTAGATTATATATCACACAGGGGGGATAATATTTATACTGTATTGTGTGGTCCGGCTGTAGATTATATATCACACATGGGGGAGTAATATTTATACTGTATTGTGGGGTCCGGCTGTAGATTATATATCACACAGGGGGGAGTATTATTTATACTGTATTGTGGGGTCCGGCTGTAGATTATATATCACACGGGGAGGAGTAATATTTATACTGTATTGTGGGGTCCAGCTGTAGATTATATATCACACAGGGGGGATAATATTTATACTGTATTGTGTGGTCCGGCTGTAGATTATATATCACACATGGGGGAGTAATATTTATACTGTATTGTGGGGTCCGGCTGTAGATTATATACCACACGGGGGGAGTATTATTTATACTGTATTGTGGGGTCCGGCTGTAGATTATATATCACATGGGGGGAGTATTATTTATACTGTATTGTGGGGTCCGGCTGTAGATTATATATCACATGGGGGGAGTATTATTTATACTGTATTGTGGGGTCCGGCTGTAGATTATATATCACACGGGGGGAGTATTATTTATACTGTATTGTGGGGTCCGGCTGTAGATTATATATCACAATGAGGGAGTATTATTTATACTGTATTGTGGGGTCCGGCTGTAGATTATATATCACACAGGGGGATAATATTTATACTGTATTATGGGGTCTGGCTGTAGATTATATATCACACAGGGGGGGGGGAGTAATATTTATACTGTATTGTGGGGTCCAGCTGTAGATTATATATCACACGGGGGGAGTAATATTTATACGGTATTGTGGGGTCCGGCTGTAGATTATATATCACACGGGGGAGTAATATTTATACTGTATTGTGGGGTCCGGCTGTAGATTATATATCACACGGGGGGGGGTAATATTTATACTGTATTGTGGGGTCCGGCTGTAGATTATATATCACATGGGGGGAGTATTATTTATACTGTATTGTGTGGTCCGGCTGTAGATTATATATCACACTGAGGGGGAGTATTATTTATACTGTATTGTGGGGTCCGGCTGTAGATTATATATCACACGGGGGGAGTATTATTTATACTGTATTGTGGGGTCCAGCTGTAGATTATATATCACACGGGGGGAGTATTATTTATACTGTATTGTGGGGTCCGGCTGTAGATTATATATCACACGGGGGGAGTATTATTTATACTGTATTGTGGGGTCCGGCTGTAGATTATATATCACACGGGGGGAGTATTATTTATACTGTATTGTGGGGTCCGGCTGTAGATTATATATCACAATGAGGGAGTATTATTTATACTGTATTGTGGGGTCCGGCTGTAGATTATATATCACACAGGGGGATAATATTTATACTGTATTGTGGGGTCTGGCTGTAGATTATATATCACACAGGGGGGGGGAGTAATATTTATACTGTATTGTGGGGTCCAGCTGTAGATTATATATCACATGGGGGGAGTATTATTTATACTGTATTGTGGGGTCCGGCTGTAGATTATATATCACATGGGGGGAGTATTATTTATACTGTATTGTGGGGTCCGGCTGTAGATTATATATCACACGGGGGGAGTATTATTTATACTGTATTGTGGGGTCCGGCTGTAGATTATATATCACAATGAGGGAGTATTATTTATACTGTATTGTGGGGTCCGGCTGTAGATTATATATCACACAGGGGGATAATATTTATACTGTATTGTGGGGTCTGGCTGTAGATTATATATCACACAGGGGGGGGGGAGTAATATTTATACTGTATTGTGGGGTCCAGCTGTAGATTATATATCACACGGGGGGAGTAATATTTATACGGTATTGTGGGGTCCGGCTGTAGATTATATATCACACGGGGGAGTAATATTTATACTGTATTGTGGGGTCCGGCTGTAGATTATATATCACACGGGGGGGGTAATATTTATACTGTATTGTGGGGTCCGGCTGTAGATTATATATCACACGGGGGGAGTATTATTTATACTGTATTGTGTGGTCCGGCTGTAGATTATATATCACACGGGGGGAGTATTATTTATACTGTATTGTGGGGTCCGGCTGTAGATTATATATCACACGGGGGGAGTATTATTTATACTGTATTGTGGGGTCCGGCTGTAGATTATATATCACACGGGGGGAGTATTATTTATACTGTATTGTGGGGTCCGGCTGTAGATTATATATCACACGGGGGGAGTATTATTTATACTGTATTGTGGGGTCCGGCTGTAGATTATATATCACACGGGGGGAGTATTATTTATACTGTATTGTGGGGTCCGGCTGTAGATTATATATCACACGGGGGGGAGTATTATTTATACTGTATTGTGGGGTCCGGCTGTAGATTATATATCACACGGGGGGAGTATTATTTATACTGTATTGTGGGGTCCGGCTGTAGATTATATATCACACGGGGGGAGTATTATTTATACTGTATTGTGGGGTCCGGCTGTAGATTATTTATCACGTGGGGCATTTAGTAGAGCCTCCATTCTTTACACTGCATGCTGCATCCCTAGCTGGATGAGGTGTTGGAGCTTGGTATGATGTGGCCCCTAATGTCAGCATCATGTGGCCCTGTTCCTGGTGTCAGTCTTCCTTCTCTCCTTGTCTGTTGCTTTCTTCTGACTGACATCTGTCAGGCGTCCTTGGATTCCCAGTGAGAGTCTCCTCAGTACAAGGAGCGTGTCCTGTGTGCTGGCCAGAGGGTCCTTGTGTTTCATCTGTGGTGGTCAGTGACCGGAGGAACTTCTGAGGACTCCACTGTGCATAGTTAGGGCGTGATCACTTCTCAGGAAACTCCTGGACGCTGTAGAATATCAGACACTTAATAATTGCTATACATCATCCCAGGTGTTACTCCACCGATAGAGAGAGCGCCGACACCTGAAACTAATAGAAAGACATACGGTACATCCTCATATTCCGAGGGTGCAATGGTCAGCGGACAAAGAACACCGCCATATATTTATTCCAAATGTTTACATAGGAGCAGTATTACAGTAGTTATATTCTTGTACATAGGGGGCAGTATTATAGTAGTTATATTCTTGTACATAGGGGCAGTATTACAGTAGTTATATTCTTGTACATAGGGGGCAGTATTATAGTAGTTATATTCTTGTACATAGGGGGCAGTATTATAGTAGTTATATTCTTGTACATAGGGGGCAGTATTATAGTAGTTATATTCTTGTACATAGGGAGCAGTATTATAGTAGATATATTCTTGTACATAGGAGCAGTATTATAGTAGTTATATTCTTGTACATAGCAGTAGTATTATAGTAGTTATATTCTTGTACATAGGAGGCAGTATTATAGTAGTTATATTCTTGTACATAGGGGGCAGTATTATAGTAGTTATATTCTTGTACATAGGGGGCAGTATTATAGTAGTTATATTCTTGTACATAGGGGGCAGTATTATAGTAGTTATATTCTTGTACATAGGAGTAGTATTATAGTAGTTATATTCTTGTACATAGGGAGCAGTATTATAGTAGTTATATTCTTGTACATAGCGGCAGTATTATAGTAGTTATATTCTTGTACATAGGGGGCAGTATTATAGTAGTTATATTCTTGTACATAGGGGCAGTATTATAGTAGTTATATTCTTGTACATAGGGAGCAGTATTATAGTAGTTATATTCTTGTACATAGGAGCAGTATTATAGTAGTTATATTCTTGTACATAGGAGCAGTATTATAGTAGTTATATTCTTGTACATAGGGGCAGTATTATAGTAGTTATATTCTTGTACATAGGAGCAGTATTATAGTAGTTATATTCTTGTACATAGGGAGCAGTATTATAGTAGTTATATTCTTGTACATAGGGGCAGTATTATAGTAGTTATATTCTTGTACATAGGGGCAGTATTATAGTAGTTATATTCTTGTACATAGGGGCAGTATTATAGTAGTTATATTCTTGTACATAGGAGCAGTATTATAGTAGTTATATTCTTGTACATAGGAGCAGTATTATAGTAGTTATATTCTTGTACATAGGAGCAGTATTATAGTAGATATATTCTTGTACATAGGGAGCAGTATTATAGTAGTTATATTCTTGTACATAGGGGCAGTATTATAGTAGTTATATTCTTGTACATAGGGGGCAGTATTATAGTAGTTATATTCTTGTACATAGGGGGCAGTATTATAGTAGTTATATTCTTGTACATAGGGGCAGTATTATAGTAGTTATATTCTTGTACATAGGAGCAGTATTATAGTAGTTATATTCTTGTACATAGGGGCAGTATTATAGTAGTTATATTCTTGTACATAGGGGCAGTATTATAGTAGTTATATTCTTGTACATAGGGGGCAATTTTTATTATAAAAACAAACATAAATACAATTATAACAAACAAAAATCATCCAGTATTACAAAAAGACAAATCACATGGGTTATATATACAAAAAAAAAACAAAACATTAAAATAAGCAGATCATATACATAAATAAATTAAAAAGTCCACGCCTGCAGGAAAGAGAAAAAAAAATAAAATAAATAATAATAATAATAATCATTATATTCCCTAACTGAATTTTACGTTGCTCCATAACTTTATGTTTTTCTGACTCCTTCCAACTTCTAGTGATTTTATCCACCGGAGTTCTGATATCACCTGATTGGCTGCAGCGGTGTGATCGAACGGCTCATTGTGCAGTGACACCCGGGTTCTCATGTGCCAGTGATAGTATTTTATGACACTGATTATAATGTACATGGTCTCTCTGTCGATGTTACTGACAGTGGATGGGACACCATAGATTATGTCAGGATACTTTAGGGTCAGAAGTCTGGGGATTTTTAGATTAGCTGACACCTCCTCCCAGATCTTCCTCCCTCCCCAGCAATCACAGATAAAGTGCTCCATAGTCTCCTCCTGCTGACAACCAAGGGGACAATTCCGATCAGAGACACTCAGATGTTTCAGGTTCCCCCTGACAAAGAGCCGACTATGTAGTGAAAGCCAAGAGATGTCAAACAGTTTGGGAGGAAGTCGTTTCCCGTTTAGGAACCTGAGACTTTCCTGCAGGGTGGTGGTGACACAATCTCTCAGGGCCAGTGGAGAAAAGAAGAACGTCCCACATACATGAGCATATAGGTCTCTTCTCGTATTGCTCTCAATGTAAGACCTCTCCAGTCCCCACTTCCTGACACACTTCAGACCGTAGTCCAGATACTGGGGGAGGTGGCCACCTGTCCATCTCCTCCTCTTGACACTGCCACCTCGCACCCAAGACTCTGCAAAAGGCAATATCCAGTCCTTGATACTATTCACCCACAGGGAGCTACTGTTTGAGTCCATGTTCCCAAAATTCACTTTTAGAAACAGGGAGTCAAAGAAAACCCTTGGATTTAACATATCCAGCCCACCATCTCTCCGCCGTAGGTACGTTACTCCCCTCTTTATTAGGTTCAACCTATTCCCCCACAAGAGCTGGAAGAACAAGCTGAAAAGCCTCGCTGAGAAAGACTCTGGCAAAGGGAAAATAACAGAGACATACAAGAAGATGGGGACCAGGTAGGTCTTCAACATAGCGACCCTTTCTCTGTAGGTCAGCCTCCAGTTCTTCCATCGCTGAACCTTTGCATTTCCGGTTTCCAATTTCTCTTCCCAATTTAGCTTGGCATTATCATCCCTCCCAAATTTAACCCCTAAGATCTTAATATGGGTGGAGGCCTTAGCAAACTGTGGCAGATCAAAGCCGGGATCAGTGTCTAACGTCCACAGAGCTTGACTCTTCTCAAGGTTGACCAGAGACCCGGAGGCCTCAGAGTAGCTTCTGATGGCCGCCGATAACATCCGCACCTCTTGAGGATTGGAGATCACCAACGTCACATCATCAGCATAGGCAACAACAGTCAGAGGCAGGCAGTGGGGGACCGGCACCCCCTGAAAATCACACTCCTGCAGTGACCTCAGAAACGGGTCTATGGCGAAAACATACAGGAGCGGACTCAGTGGGCAGCCCTGTCTCACCCCTGCCTCAACTCCAAAAGTATCACCCTGCCAACCATTAATCAGAGGAAAGCTCAGCGCCTCTCTATACAAAGTCTTCAGCCAATCCACGAATTGTCCCGGAACACCGTACTTTGACAAAGTGGCCCACAGATAATCGTGATCAACCCTGTCAAAGGCTTTAGCCTGGTCCAGACTGACAACATATCTCCCACACCGCAGAGCTTTACATCTCTCAAACATCTCCCGTATCGAGATGACTGCTCCAGAGATGTTCCGCCCTTTTACTGTGCCAAACTGAGAGCCTGCCAACAGTGCCGGGGACAAACAGACTAACCTAGAAAACAGGATCTTTGCCAGAATCTTCCTGTCTACATTCAAGAGGGCAATCGGCCTCCAGTTCTTGATGTCACTCGGCTCTTTACCTTTAGACAGCAGAATTAACGAGGACACTCTCATGGATGGAGGCATCAGGTGATTTTCTAGACAATTCCTATACACATCCACAAGGATTGGAGCCAGGAGGTCTCTGAATTCCTTATAAAATTCTGCTGTTATACCATCTGGACCTGGTGCCTTCTTCAGATATAATTTATCAATAGCCGCCTTAACTTCCTCCACCGTTAATTCTGCTGTCAAAGAAGAAAAGTCCAGATCGTTAGTATCAGGCACTGGAGTTGCCTCCAAGAATTGAGCCATCTTATTTTTATCCAAAACTTTCCTCTGAAACAAGTCAGCATAGTAAGATCTCACGACCCCCAGAATACCCTCCCGTGAATCCTGCAATACACCCTGGGAGTCAGTGAGACCTGGGACCATTTTTTTGGCCACCCTCTCCCTGCAATTCTCAAAGGGATCAGGTGCCCCTAAGGACCCATAATCCCGTTCAAGAACCAGGGAGGTGTACCTGCTGTACTGATACTGCCTTATCTCAGATTTCAGCCGGTCGATCTTCACTTTGTCATCCCCGCCTGCCGAATACAATGACTCCAATTCTTTACGCAGCTTTAGGTACTGGCTGTACTTGTTCCTCCCTTTATTAACTGACAGTCTCTTTAAGAGGGATCTGATATCCTCCTTGATGTCCTCCCACCAGTCGGTCATGTTGTCATAAAAATCAACCCTGTCTAGATGGACCTGAATAAGGGAGTGGACACGACACTGGACATAGGCATCACCTAGGAGACTGGAATTAAGCTTCCACAACCCTCTACCAATGTCCGGGCGGTTAGAGGTCCCCAGACAGAAGCACAAGGCGAGGTGGTCAGAGTAAGGGACGACCTTCTCACTCAGGGCGCTGACAGCCTCAGTAGGACTCGCAAAAACAAAATCTATCCTACTGCTCCTGTTGGAACAAGAATACGTAAATTTTGGCTGACGACCTCCCTGTGTGAAAATGTCAGTCAGTCCTGCCTGCATTATGATGTTATGTAGGACCTTGCCGTCCCTGGTCACTGTCCTACCTGAGGAGCTGTCACCTGATGTCAGTATGGCATTAAAGTCTCCCGCCATCACCACCGGGAGAGAGGTGAAGAGGAAAGGCCTGACGTCATTAAACAGCTGGATCCTGTCAGTCACCGTCTGTGGCCCATAGATGTTAATAAGCCGGAGTCGCCTACCATGGATAGTGACTTCCAGGACCAGACACCTTCCCATGACCACTTCTGTCATCCTATGTACAGTCACATCATGATTGTTAAACAGGATAGCAACCCCGGCGTAAGGCTCCACAGCCAGTGACCAGAAAGATGGACCGGACCGCCATTCCCTCTCTGCCTCTCTCAAAAGCCCCAGAGATGTCAGTCGTGTCTCCTGCAGGAAGATGACATCTGTGTCCAGGTATCTGAGATGTTCATACACTGCATGTCTCGTCCTCCTCACCTTAATACTATTCACGTTACTTGATGTCAGTGTTAATGAGAACCCCGCCATCACAACACAATATAGAAGGAGCAGAGTAACAGCCATCATCGTGAATCAGAGATATTCTGTCCACCACCGGTGTCCATGTCAGCCTCCACCTGAGGGTCCACAAATAAGGGCTTCCGCTTTGGCGGGGGATGGTCCTCTGTGCCCCTGTCACATTCAGCATCAATTTTCCTCAACTCTTCCTCATAGTCATCATCATTATCCTCAGATAAGACTCCATATTTGCTGGACACAACCATCACATCTGCAGAACTCTGGACCTTCTTACTACCACTCTGACCAGAGTCATATTCTGCCTCAGGTTTACGGGAGGACGTGCTCTTTTTCTTTCTTTTATTATGATTTACGCTCCAGTCATCAGATACAGACATTGATGCTGAAGGGGGGGCTACCTGAGGCACGACCTCCATGTTCCCCTCTGCACCCTCTGTACCCCGCTGCTCTGGTGTTACATGGGTGGACTCCTGGCGGGCACCTGAGCTATTCAGTATCCCTGCTGAAGTTAAATCCTCTTCCTCCTGCACCCTTGCCACCACCTCCTGAGCCTCTGCCCCTGCCACCACCTCCTGAGCCTCTGCCCCTGCCACCACCTCCTGAGCCTCTGCCCCTGCCACCACCTCCTCATCAGGGAAGGCTTTGCAGATATTGTGCCAGGCGTCTGGACAGTCCCTGTGAGGGTGGCCCATCTTACCACAGAGGTTGCACCTAACGTCCCGGCAGTCTGCAGCGACATGGCCGATTACCCCACACAGGCTGCACTTTAGTACAGTACAGGCATTAGCCAGATGACCTGTTTTACCACATTTAAAGCATTTTCTTGGCTGCCCGGGATAGTAACATGCCCCCTTCTCCCTCCCAATGAAGAAGGAGTTGGGTAGGTGGGCAGTGATGTTGTTATACTGCCGCAGCTTCACCTGGACCTTCCACCCCGTTGTCCAGATACCATCCTCATCTCTGATCTTGGTGAGTCCAGAGACGAGGTCACAATGTCTCTGGAGCCACACCTGGATGTCCTGTGGGGGAACGGCCTCATTCCAGAAGGTGATATTCACAGTGACGGTATCTGGCCTGGAAATGGGAACCAGTATAAACTTATTCCAGCCTTCAGTTTCTCTGAACTTGGGGTAATTGGCCCAGAATCTATCCAGGTCAGGCATGAGCTTAAAGCTGACATCATAGCCCTGCCTGTCCTGCAGATTAGTTACCGCCAGGATTTCAGTCGGCACAAACCCCATCTGGCGGCATAGTAGCTCTCTCACCACATACCTGCGTTGTGGTAGATCCTCCTTGGCACCTAAGAATTTAAAACGCACTACATTTATGCGCCTAAATGTCTGGCCCGTATACCCTGCTCCGGAGGTGAAAGACGGAGCGCCGCGGCTCCAGGCATTCCTGGGGGGCACCTGCCGGGTCACACTAGGCTGGCTGACAGGGATAGGGTCTGCAGCAGGAGGGGCTGTCACACCTTGTGTACTAGATGGTAAAGGGGGACAATCACCCATATCATGCACATTATCATGAACAGCATTATTATCATCAGACAGTACAACGTCCATCACAGCCTGTAAATCCCCCCCAGCCCCCGACCCCATAGGCACAGTATCATTAGCGCCAGTCTGTGCTTCAGCCTCGGCCTCATCAGCACAAACAGTCTCACATGCAATGTCCTGCTCCTGTGTGGGGCACTCTGGGACTTGTGGTGCCTCTGCTGGAATCTGAGGTATACACTCCCGTTCACACGCCGCTGCCTGCTGTTGCAGTGTTTTTCCAACCTGGAAACAGAAGCCGGCAGCCTGTAACACCGGTCGTGCCTGCAGCTGGGGGGTCTCTGACTTCACATCAGGGGTTCTGGACTCCGCAGCACAGTCCTGCTTATAGGAGGCGAACCGTGCCCGGTTTGCGTAGGTCTCCTTCAGGGGCCCCATGCTTTCCAGCAAACTGTCCATGTCCTGCACCACACCCGCCAGCTCTACACCAAGTGAGTTCAGTTTCATGTCACATACAGCGTTACTCTCAGGGTTAGTTGCTTTTAGATTATAGATAAAGACTATCTGCATCTGCAGCAGTTGTTTGTGCTGCTGCAACTCACCCATCTTCCTGACCAGTCCGGGTATCTCCTCCGCCAGCTGCAGCTCGGGGGCACGCTGCGTCTCCACAGATTTAGGCTTGGCCACAGGGTCAGGGACTCTGAATACTGACTTGTCCCTTGCGTCCACCACAGGTGTTTTTGTGGCTACCTTGTTGGATTCAGGCACTGCGGCAAGTTTACCGCTGACACCAGACTGCGACCTCGTGCGACCTGAATTCACCATGCCGGACACCACATGCTGCTGCTGGAGATTTTCCTGGAGGGTTTGTTTCTCCAGAGATGTCCGTCTGTCTGCAGACTGGAGAACTGAGCTGCACACCTGATGGTGATGGAGGCTGAGCTGCCGGCTGGGGCTGTGCACGGACTGGAGAGCTGAGCTGCACACCTGATGGTGATGGAGGCTGAGCTGCCGGCTGGGGCTGTGCACGGACTGGAGAGCTGAGCTGCACACCTGATGGTGATGGAGGCTGAGCTGCCGGCTGGGGCTGTGCACGGACTGGAGAGCTGAGCTGCACACCTGATGGTGATGGAGGCTGAGCTGCCGGCTGGGGCTGTGCACGGACTGGACTTCCACTGGGTGGATTACAAAGCTTCACACTTTGCTGCATTTCTTTACTCACATCTGGCTTCTTTGTTGCACTTGGAGCTGGTTTTCCTCCCAAAACTTTACACACAGATTCTTTATCTCCTTCTTTCTTGCTGGAGCTTTGTGCTGCAGTCACAGGTCTCACAGTGACTCTGGGTGTATTATTCCCATTGGAAGTAGCCTGGGAGCCTTGTCCCAGTGTAGGCCGAGAAGCCTGGGCCTTGCCTGGGGAGCTGCCCCGCCCAGGGGGGCCCCGCCCTGGGCTTGCTCCAGACATGAGAAGAGCTACAAAACACAACCTCACAGCTTGGGGGCAGTATTATAGTAGTTATATTCTTGTACATAGGAGCAGTATTATAGTAGTTATATTCTTGTACATAGGAGCAGTATTATAGTAGTTATATTCTTGTACATAGGAGCAGTATTATAGTAGTTATATTCTTGTACATAGGGGCAGTATTATAGTAGTTATATTCTTGTACATAGGAGCAGTATTATAGTAGTTATATTCTTGTACATAGGGGCAGTATTATAGTAGTTATATTCTTGTACATAGGAGCAGTATTATAGTAGTTATATTCTTGTACATAGGGGCAGTATTATAGTAGTTATATTCTTGTACATAGGAGCAGTATTATAGTAGTTATATTCTTGTACATAGGAGCAGTATTATAGTAGTTATATTCTTGTACATAGGGGCAGTATTATAGTAGTTATATTCTTGTACATAGGAGCAGTATTATAGTAGTTATATTCTTGTACATAGGGGCAGTAGTATAGTAATTATATTCTTGTACATAGGGGCAGTATTATAGTAGTTATAGTCTTGTACATAGGGGCAGTATTATAGTAGTTATAGTCTTGTACATAGGAGCAGTATTATAGTAGTTATATTCTTGTACATAGGAGCAGTATTATAGTAGTTATATTCTTGTATATAGGAGCAGTATTATAGTAATTATATTCTTGTACATAGGGGCAGTATTATAGTAGTTATATTATTGTACATAGGGGCAGTATTATAGTAGTTATATTCTTGTACATAGGAGCAGTATTATAGTAGTTATATTCCTGTACATAGGGGGCAGTACTATAGTAGTTATATTCTTGTATATAGGGGCAGTATTATAGTAGTTATTTTCTTGTACATAGGGGCCGTATTATAGTAGTTATATTCCTGTACATAGGGGCAGTATTATAGTAGTTATATTCTTCTACATAGGAGCAGTATTATAGTAGTTATATTCTTCTACATAGGAGCAGTATTATAATAGTTATATTCTTGTACATAGGGGCAGTATTATAGTAGTTATATTCTTGTACATAGGAGCAGTATTATAGTAGTTATATTCTTGTACATAGGGGGCAGTATTATAGTAGTTATATTCTTGTACATAGGGGCAGTATTATAGTAGTTATATTCTTGTACATAGGAGCAGTATTATAGTAGTTATATTCTTGTACATAGGGAGCAGTATTATAGTAGTTATATTCCTGTACATAGGAGCAGTATTATAGTAGTTATATTCCTGTACATAGGGGCAGTATTATAGTAGTTCTTGTACATAGGAGCAGTATTATAGTAGTTATATTCTTGTACATAGGGAGCAGTATTATAGTAGTTATATTCTTGTACATAGGAGCAGTATTATAGTAGTTATATTCTTGTACATAGAGGCAGTATTATAGTAGTTATATTCTTGTACATAGGGGGCAGTATTATAGTAGTTATATTCATATACATAGGAGCAGTATTATAGTAGTTATATTCCTGTACATAGGAGCAGTATTATAGTAGTTATATTCTTGTACATAGGGGCAGTATTATAGTAGTTATATTCTTGTACATAGGAGCAGTATTATAGTAGTTATATTCTTGTACATAGGGGCAGTAGTATAGTAATTATATTCTTGTACATAGGGGCAGTATTATAGTAGTTATAGTCTTGTACATAGGGGCAGTATTATAGTAGTTATAGTCTTGTACATAGGAGCAGTATTATAGTAGTTATATTCCTGTACATAGGGGGCAGTACTATAGTAGTTATATTCTTGTATATAGGGGCAGTATTATAGTAGTTATTTTCTTGTACATAGGGGCCGTATTATAGTAGTTATATTCCTGTACATAGGGGCAGTATTATAGTAGTTATATTCTTCTACATAGGAGCAGTATTATAGTAGTTATATTCCTGTACATAGGGGCAGTATTATAGTAGTTATATTCTTCTACATAGGAGCAGTATTATAATAGTTATATTCTTGTACATAGGAGCAGTATTATAGTAGTTATATTCCTGTACATAGGGGCAGTATTATAGTAGTTATATTCTTCTACATAGGAGCAGTATTATAGTAGTTATATTCTTCTACATAGGAGCAGTATTATAGTAGTTATATTCTTCTACATAGGAGCAGTATTATAATAGTTATATTCCTGTACATAGGGGGCAGTACTATAGTAGTTATATTCTTGTATATAGGGGCAGTATTATAGTAGTTATTTTCTTGTACATAGGGGCCGTATTATAGTAGTTATATTCCTGTACATAGGGGCAGTATTATAGTAGTTATATTCCTGTACATAGGGGGCAGTACTATAGTAGTTATATTCTTGTATATAGGGGCAGTATTATAGTAGTTATTTTCTTGTACATAGGGGCCGTATTATAGTAGTTATATTCCTGTACATAGGGGCAGTATTATAGTAGTTATATTCTTCTACATAGGAGCAGTATTATAGTAGTTATATTCTTCTACATAGGAGCAGTATTATAATAGTTATATTCTTGTACATAGGGGCAGTATTATAGTAGTTATATTCTTGTACATAGGAGCAGTATTATAGTAGTTATATTCTTGTACATAGGGGGCAGTATTATAGTAGTTATATTCTTGTACATAGGGGCAGTATTATAGTAGTTATATTCTTGTACATAGGAGCAGTATTATAGTAGTTATATTCTTGTACATAGGGAGCAGTATTATAGTAGTTATATTCCTGTACATAGGAGCAGTATTATAGTAGTTATATTCCTGTACATAGGGGCAGTATTATAGTAGTTATATTCTTGTACATAGGGGCAGTATTATACTAGTTATATTCTTGTACATAGGGAGCAGTGTTATAGTAGTTATATTCTTGTACATAGGAGCAGTATTATAGTAGTTATATTCTTGTACATAGAGGCAGTATTATAGTAGTTATATTCTTGTACATAGGGGGCAGTATTATAGTAGTTATATTCTTATACATAGGAGCAGTATTATAGTAGTTATATTCCTGTACATAGGAGCAGTATTATAGTAGTTATATTCCTGTACATAGGGGCAGTATTATAGTAGTTATATTCTTGTACATAGGAGCAGTATTATAGTAGTTATATTCTTGTACATAGGGAGAAGTATTATAGTAGTTATATTCTTGTACATAGGAGCAGTATTATAGTAGTTATATTCTTGTACATAGGAGCAGTATTATAGTAGTTATATTCCTGTACATAGGGGCAGTATTATAGTAGTTATATTCCTGTACATAGGGGCAGTATTATAGTAGTTATATTCTTGTACATAGGAGCAGTATTATAGTAGTTATATTCTTGTACATAGGGAGAAGTATTATAGTAGTTATATTCTTGTACATAGGAGCAGTATTATAGTAGTTATATTCTTGTACATAGGAGCAGTATTATAGTAGTTATATTCTTGTACATAGGAGCAGTATTATAGTAGTTATATTCTTGTACATAGAGGCAGTATTATAGTAGTTATATTCTTGTACATAGGGAGCAGTATTATAGTAGTTATATTCTTGTGCATAGGAGCAGTATTATAGTAGTTATATTTTTGTACATAGAGGCAGTATTATAGTAGTTATATTCTTGTACATAGGGGGCAGTATTATAGTAGTTATATTCTTATACATAGGAGCAGTATTATAGTAGTTATATTCCTGTACATAGGAGCAGTATTATAGTAGTTATATTCCTGTACATAGGGGCAGTATTATAGTAGTTATATTCTTGTACATAGAGGCAGTATTATAGTAGTTATATTCTTGTACATAGGGGGCAGTATTAAGTAGTTATATTCTTATACATAGGAGCAGTATTATAGTAGTTATATTCCTGTACATAGGAGCAGTATTATAGTAGTTATATTCCTGTACATAGGGGCAGTATTATAGTAGTTATATTCTTGTACATAGGAGCAGTATTATAGTAGTTATATTCTTGTACATAGGGAGAAGTATTATAGTAGTTATATTCTTGTACATAGGAGCAGTATTATAGTAGTTATATTCTTGTACATAGGGGGCAGTATTATAGTAGTTATATTCTTGTACATAGGAGCAGTATTATAGTAGTTATATTCTTGTACATAGGAGCAGTATTATAGTAGTTATATTCCTGTACATAGGGGCAGTATTATAGTAGTTATATTCCTGTACATAGGGGCAGTATTATAGTAGTTATATTCTTGTACATAGGAGCAGTATTATAGTAGTTATATTCTTGTACATAGGGAGAAGTATTATAGTAGTTATATTCTTGTACATAGGAGCAGTATTATAGTAGTTATATTCTTGTACATAGGAGCAGTATTATAGTAGTTATATTCTTGTACATAGGAGCAGTATTATAGTAGTTATATTCTTGTACATAGAGGAAGTATTATAGTAGTTATATTCTTGTACATAGGGAGCAGTATTATAGTAGTTATATTCTTGTACATAGGAGCAGTATTATAGTAGTTATATTTTTGTACATAGAGGCAGTATTATAGTAGTTATATTCTTGTACATAGGGGGCAGTATTATAGTAGTTATATTCTTATACATAGGAGCAGTATTATAGTAGTTATATTCCTGTACATAGGAGCAGTATTATAGTAGTTATATTCCTGTACATAGGGGCAGTATTATAGTAGTTATATTCTTGTACATAGGAGCAGTATTATAGTAGTTATATTCTTGTACATAGGGAGAAGTATTATAGTAGTTATATTCTTGTACATAGGAGCAGTATTATAGTAGTTATATTCTTGTACATAGGAGCAGTATTATAGTAGTTATATTCCTGTACATAGGGGCAGTATTATAGTAGTTATATTCCTGTACATAGGGGCAGTATTATAGTAGTTATATTCTTGTACATAGGAGCAGTATTATAGTAGTTATATTCTTGTACATAGGGAGAAGTATTATAGTAGTTATATTCTTGTACATAGGAGCAGTATTATAGTAGTTATATTCTTGTACATAGGAGCAGTATTATAGTAGTTATATTCTTGTACATAGGAGCAGTATTATAGTAGTTATATTCTTGTACATAGAGGCAGTATTATAGTAGTTATATTCTTCTACATAGGGAGCAGTATTATAGTAGTTATATTCCTCTACATAGGAGCAGTATTATAGTAATTTAGTATTTTGGGGGTTTTCTTTGTGGATTTCTGCTCTGTGTTTTATTGCGCCTTCTCTGCTTCCTCAGTAATAATTTCTTTTCTGCAGTTAATCGTTTTGCTTTATACATATTTAATGAGCGTTTCGTTCTCCTGAATAGTCTCTTCGGCCGCTGGTTGCCGGCAGCAGTTTTGAAAAATAAACTGGACCAATTCCTCCCCCGTGAGCTCAGGTCTTTTTCACAGGGCGACGATCAGCGTTGTGTTGTTAGAGCCGCCATCTTTCCTGTCCAGGCGGCACTTCTAGCAAAGGTAGTTGGCACAGATGTGCGTCCTCTGTGATTTCTATGCCATAATAGTAGATTGGAGCTGAGCTGCAATGCTACATGTCACCTGTGGACAGAGGGGGCGCTGTTCTTGGCAGAAGCTATGTCTTTTTGACACTTTTCATGCATCTGGTGTCAGTGTCACCTCTTGTATTGAGGAGTCGGACGCTATTACACCTTTCTTTCATGTTGTCATCCACAGACAGATGACGTTTGGCTATGGGGGGATATAAATGTCAGGGCGGGGTATGAGCAAGTGTGCCGCAACCTGTGACTGCAGAGCCAGAACTATAACTCCCAGCATGCTCTGACAGCCCAAAGCTTGGAAACCGTGCTGTACTGGGCACCTGGCGCCATGGGAATTGTTTTTTGCCTTCTCTGCTTTACATTTCTGCTTGTGCTCTTGTTCCCTTCCTCCAGAGCAGCCCCTGCTTGATCAGCAGCTTCTGGAGGTCCAGGCAGGATGGTGTCTGGGCTGTGAAGACGAGAGGTTTTCTCTTGTGTTTCTCTTTACTCGTCTTCATTTAGAGCGATGTTCTGCTTCCGCTGGTCCTCTACATTCATTGAGCAGCCCCTGCTTGATCAGCAGCTTCTTGGAGTCCAGACAGGATCGATACAGGGTGTGACGCATCTGAGAACAAAATGTCATTTATCTTTCTCTCTGCTGGAAACTTGTCTTCATTTACAAGGACGCTCCACTATTTCCAGTCCTCTCCTTTCATTGTCTTGTGTAATGCAGCCCCTGCTTGATCATTAGCTTCTGCGTTTCCCGACTGCATCTATACCGGGTATGAAATGAATGGCGCCGAGACATTTCATTCTCCTCACGCTCTCTTTCTCTCGCGCTCTCTTTCTCTCGCGCTCTCTTTCTCTCGCGCTCTCTTTCTCTAGCGCTCTCTTTCTCTCACGCTCTCTTTCTCTCGCGCTCTCTTTCTCTCGCACTCTCTTTCTCACTCTCTCTCTTTCTCGCGCTCTCTCTTTCTCGCGCTCTGTCTTTCTCATGCTCTCTCTTTCTATCACTCTCTCTTTCTATCACTCTCTCTTTCTCGCGCTCTCTCTTTCTCGCTCTCTCTCGCGCGCTCTCTTTCTCTCGCTCTTTCTCTCGCTCTCTTTCTCTCGCTTTCTCTCGCTTTCTCTGTCTCGCGCTCTCTGTGTCGCGCTCTCTCTCGCGCTCTCTTTCTCTCGCGCTCTCTTTCTCTCGCTTTCTCTTTCTCTCGCTCTCTCTGTCTCGCGCTCTCTCTGTGTCGCGCTCTCTCTCTCGCACTCTCTCTCTTTCTCTCGCTCTCTTTCTCTCTCTCTCTGTCTCGCGCTCTCTCTCTGGCAGTCGTCTGGTCCTCTCTGTGCTCTCTCTCTCGTGCTCTCTCTCGCGCGCTCTCTCTCTCTCGCGCTCTCTCTCTCGTCTGGTCCTCTCTGTGCTCTCTTTCTCTCGCTCTTTCATTCATCTGGTTCTCTCGCTCTCTCTTTCTTGTCTGGTCCTCTCTATGCTCTCTCTCTCGCTCTTTCTCTCATCTGGTCCTCTCAGTGCTCTCGCTCTCTCGCGCTCGTTTAGTCCTCTCTGTGCTCGCGCGCTTTCTCTCTCTCTCGTGCTCGTTTAGTCCTCTCTGTGCTCTCCCTCTCTTGCGCTCACCTGGTCCTCTCTGTGCTCTCTCTCTCTTGCTTTTCTGGTCCTCTCTGTGCTCTCTCGCGCACTCTCTCGCGCGCTCGTCTGGTCCTCTCTGTGCTCTCTCTCTCGCGCGCTCTCTCTCGTGCGCTCTCTCTCTTGCGCTCATTTGGTCCTCTCTGTGCTCTCTCTCTCGCGCGCTCTCTCTCTCTCTCATGCTCTCTCTCTCGTCTGGTACTCTCTATGCTCTCTCTCTCGCTCTTTCTCTCATCTGGTCCTCTCAGTGCTCTCGCTCTCTCGCGCTCGTTTAGTCCTCTCTGTGCTCGCGCGCTTTCTCTCTCTCTCGTGCTCGTTTAGTCCTTTCTGTGCTCTCCCTCTCTTGCGCTCATTTGGTCCTCTCTGTGCTCTCTCTCTCGCGCGCTCTCTCTCTCTCGTGCTCTCTCTCTCGTCTGGTCCTCTCTGCTCTCTTTCGCTCTTTCATTCATCTGGTTCTCTCGCTCTCGCGCTCTCTCTCTTGTCTGGTCCTCTCTATGCTCTCTCTCTCGCTCTTTCTCTCATCTGGTCCTCTCAGTGCTCTCGCTCTCTCGCGCTCGTTTAGTCCTCTCTGTGCTCGCGCGCTTTCTCTCTCTCTCGTGCTCGTTTAGTCCTCTCTGTGCTCTCCCTCTCTTGCTCTCATCTGGTTCTCTCTGTGCTCTCTCTCTCTTGCTCGTCTGGTCCTCTCTGTGCTCTCTCGCGCGCTCTCTCTCTCGCGCGCTCGTCTGGTCCTCTCTGTGCTCTCTCTCTCTCCCTCTCGCGCGCTCTCTCTCTCGTGCTCTCTCTCTCTTGCGCTCATTTGGTCCTCTCTGTGCTCTCTCTCACGTGCTCTCTCTCTCGCACGCTCGTCTGGTCCTCTCTGTGCTCTCTCTCTCGCGCGCTCTCTCTCTCGCGCACTCGTCTGGTCCTCTCTGAGCTCTCTCTCGCGCGTGCGCTCGTCTGGTCCTCTCTGTGCTCTCTCTCTCTCTCCCACTCTCTCTCTCGCGTGCTCGTCTGGTCCTCTCTGTGCTCTGTCTCTCTCGCGTGCTCTGTCGCGCTCGTCTGGTCCTCTCTGTGCTCTCTCTCTCACGCGCTCTCTTTCTCGCGCACTCGTCTGGTCCTCTCTGAGCTCTCTCTCTCTCGCGCGTGCGCTCGTCTGGTCCTCTCTGTGCTCTCTCTCTCTCTCCCACTCTCTCTCTCGCGTGCTCGTCTGGTCCTCTCTGTGCTCTGTCTCTCTCGCGTGCTCTGTCGCGCTCGTCTGGTCCTCTCTGTGCTCTCTCGCGCTCTCTCTCATGCTCTCTTTCTCTCACTCGTCTGGTCCTCTCTGTGCTCTCTCTCTCTCACGCTCTCTTTCTCTCGCTCTCTCTTGCGCGCTCGTCTGGTCCTCTCTTCTCTCTCGTGCTCTCTTTCTCTCGCTCTTTCTCTCATCTGGTCCTCTCTGCTCTCTCTCGCACGCTCTCTCTCTCGCGCTCTCTTTCTCTCACTCGTCTGGTCCTCTCTGTCCTCTCTTGCTTCCCGGTAGCCCCTGCTTGTTCTGAAGCTTCTGTCCTATGTTTGGCTGCCAGCTATCCTCTCCACCATCTGCTATTTTAGACGCCAAGTTACACCAGACCTCATTACCTGGTGCCAGTCGATATCTGCCAGTATTAACCCTTTATCTGCCGGGTGAAATCTGTCCTCGCAGAAGACCCTCTTCCCTGTGAGACGTCCCGCGCTCTGTGTCTGCAGCCGGACCTTCAGGATCAATGTTCACTTATCTGGATGGAGGAATGTGCTCGGCATGCTGATGTCTGTGGGGTGGTACCTGCTGAGTGCTGCTGTCTGGTGATGGCACCGCACATGTCACCGCGCAGCTGCTGTTCTTCTCTGTGGCAGATGGATTGGGACCTGGATCTGTCAGTGCAGCCCCTGGGGACGGGCCCCGGTGTCCGAGCCACCGTCTGTCTGACTGCGGCATTATAGATTGCGATGGTTTCCATCCAGAGTTCTGCCGTGATGTCCTCACATTAGAGGAAGCGTATCTGTGTCCTGCGCCACTGGTCTCTTCTCGGCCGCTGGTTTCTGTGTCCCGAGCCGCTGGTCTCTGGCCTTTGTTCTCTGCGTCCCCCGGGCCGTTGGTCTCTGCGTCCCCTCGGGCCGTTGGTCTCTGCGTCCCCCGTGCCGTTGGTCTCTGCGTCCCCCGGGCCGTTGGTCTCTGCATCCCCCGGGCCATTGGTCACTGCGTCCCCCGGGCCGTTGGTCTCTGCGTCCCCCGGGCCGTTTGCCTCTGCGTCCCCCGGGCCGTGCCGTTTGTCTCTGTGTCCCCCGGGTCGTTTGTCTCTGTTCCCCGGGCCGTTTGTCTCTGCGTCCCCCGGGCTGCTGGTCTCTGCGTCCCCGAGCTGCTGGTCCATGTGTCCCCCGGGCTGCTGGTCTCTGTGTCCCCTGGGCCGTTTGTCTCTGTGTCCCCCGGGCCATTTGTCTGTGTCCCCCGGGCCATTTGTCTGTGTCCCCCGGGCCTTTTGTCTCTGTGTCCCCCAGGCTGCTGGTCTCTGCGTCCCCCGGGCTGCTGGTCTCTGCGTCCCCCGAGCCGCTGGTCTCTGCGTCCCCCGAGCTGCTGGTCTCTGCGTCCCCCGGGCCGCTGGTCTCTGCGTCCCCCGGGCTTCTGGTCTCTGCGTCCCCCGGGCCGCTTGTCTCTGCGTCCCCCGGGCCGCTGGTCTCTGCGTCCCCCGGGCCGCTGGTCTCTGCGGTCCACGGGCTGCTGGTCTTTGCGTTCTACGGGCCTCTGGTCTTTGCTCGGCCGCTGGTCTCTGTATCTCCCAGGCTGCTGGTCTCTGCGTCCTCCGGGCGGGCTGCTGGTCTCTGCGTCCTCCGGGCGGGCTGCTGGTCTCTGCGTCTTCCGGGCGGGCTGCTGGTCTCTGCATCCCCCGGGCGGGCTGCTGGTCCCTGCGTCCCCCGGGCTCCTGGTCTCTGCGTTCTACGGGCCGCTGGTGTTTGCTCGGCCGCTGGTCTCTGTATCTCCCAGGCCGCTGGTCCCTGCATCCCCTGGGCTGCTGGTCGTTGCGCTTCACGGGCTGCTGGTCTTTGCGTTCTACAGGCCGCTGGTCTTTGCTCGGCCGCTGGTCTCTGTATCTCCCAGGCCGCTGGTCTCTGTGTCCCCCGGGCGGGCTGCTGGTCTCTGCATCCCCCGGGCCGCTGGTCTCTGCTCAGCCAGATGTTTTCATTCCTCGTAGCCGTGTTCTCTGGGCACAGTCGTCTCAGGGATTACCGGCCACTCAGGTTACATCTCGGGGGTATTGGGTAAAGCTCCGGGGTCTCAGGACACTGACTCCACCCAACTGCTGACTGATAACAGCGGAAAGTGTCTGCAGCTCCCCGGCGGGTTACACAACACACTTACGTGAAGACCCCGATTCATCATTTGCTTCTCTTTAAACCCCTTTCCTTCGTGTCTTGTGGTATTAGTTGCCGATTTTAGAGCCAGATTCAACAAAATGGCAAAGGTGATTTATAAATTTGGCACAAAGTAAAAAATGGGCTTTCTTCCTGTGCTGAACTAATTTTGCTCCAGAGTCGTGTATTGGCACCAAAATTTACAAAAATTTCACCACAATTTTAGCTTCCGCAAAGATACACCAGGGAGGGACTGGAATGGAGGGGCGCCAAACTTTGCAACTTTTTTAAAAGTCACAAATGATGAATCAGGCTAAAATATCTGGAACTGGTGATCTCCACCACAAAGCCGAAAAAAGAAAACAGGCGAAAACGTAGGAAATAGAGTTATAAAAGGCGCAAATAGAATAATAAAGAAAAACACACAAAACTAGACATAAAACCGGCACAAAGGTAATGATGAACCTGGGCCTAAGTCTACAAGCCATAAAGTTACAGTCATGGACGAAAGTGTTGACACCCGTGAAATTGTTCCTGAATATGAAGTATTTCTCCCAGAACATTATCACAATTACCCCTGTTTTGTTATACACAGGTTTATTTCCTTTGTGTGTATTGGAACAACACAAAAAAAAAGAGAAAAAAAGACAAATTGGAGATAATTTCACACAAAACTCAAAAAATGGGCCGGACAAAATTGTTGGCACCTTCAACTTAATATTTGGCTGCAATCAATCGCTTCCTATAACCATCAGCTTCTTACACCTCTCAGGTGGGATCTTGGACTCTTCTTACAATCTGCTCCAGGTTTCTCATATCTGAAGACGTCTTCTCCCAACAGCAATTGTAAGATCCACAGGCGTCAATGGGATTTAGATCCAGACTCATTGCTGCCACTTCAGAACTCTCCAGCGCTTTGTTTTCATCCTTTTCTTAGGGCTTCTTGAAGTATGTTTGGGGTCATTGTCCTGCTGGAAGACCCATGACCTAGGACGCACACCCAGCTTTCTGACATTGCCACCCAAAATCCTTTGGTAATTTTCAGATTTCATGATGACTTGCACACAGTCAAGGCCTCCAGTGCCAGAGGCAGAAAAACAACCTCAAAACATCGTTAAACTTCCACCATATTTGACTGTAGGTACTGTGTTCTTTTATTTGTAGGTTTCATTCCGTTTTTGGTGAGCAGTAGAATGATGTGCTTTACCAAAAAGCTCTACCTTGGTCTCATCTGTCCACAAAACGCTTTCTCAGAAGGATTTTGGCTTACTCACGTACATTTTGGAAAACCGCAGTCTAGCTTTTTTATGTCTCTGTGTCAGCAGTGGGGTCCTCCTGGGTCTCCTGCTATAACGTTTAATTTCATTCAAATGTAAACGGATAGTTTGCTGATGCACCCTGAGCCTGCAGTACAGCTTGGATTTCTTTGGAACTTGATTGGGGCTACTTATCCACCATCCGGACTCTGAGGATCTGAGGTTGTAATAATCACCTAGGCAGGTTAACGATGCAACAATTTTTTTGTATTCCTTACGTCCATGGTCTTACAGCAACTCCGGGTAGATGGTCACAATACAATGCCCCCAGTCCACAAGATCCCAGCCCGGGGCTGTTAGTTCCACTGCCCCCTGTACCAGGCGATACCCACGGTCTCCCAACTTTTGGTTGGCCCACAGCTTTTGCATCTCCCACTGGCATAGTCTTTAGTCACAGCCCATGCTCCTCCAGACGACGGATACCACGACCGTAGTACGTGTATCCAGCGCCAGCCGGCAACAACATATTGTACAGTCCCAGCAAGTACACAAGATGGTGCAAATGACAGAGTCTCACCGTTCCGCTGACTCGCCGGGGATTAGAACCTCTGCGTCTTCGAGACATCCAGGGCCAACTACCCCAACCAGTAGCACCCCACATTTTGTGGGTACCCACAGAGAGGAGGTAGCAGCAAACTTAGGAGGCTGACCGAGCACAGTCAGGTATGTGGCCAGATGACCTGATTGTCCCAACCTGGGTTCTCTAAACGTCTTCGTGGGGTCAGTGATGGGCAGTGGAGCAGATCTGTGTTCAACCAGTTGGAGCTATGGTTCCTCTGCTGATGTCCTGTAGAGTCTCTCTGGAGAGGGATCCAGAGATCTTTATACCCACAGTTCCCATTGAGGACATTCTCCCACAGGATTGGGAGAAGGTGGGGGGAGGTAATCCCTTATTGTTCGATTGTTCAATTAACCTGCATATTTGTCCTAAATTGTGCAGACTAGTAAACCGCTGATGCAATCCGTAATCAGCAGGCATTCCATAAATTAACATCCAACAAGAGTCAACGTACAGGCTCATATGAACCAGTTGCTCATGTCCAATGACCTACTGAATAAAGGAACAATATGTCTGGCATAATTAAGATTAACTTATTGTCCACACCAGGCCAGGGTGAAGATGTGTTGTCACACAGATTATTCTGCGTTGCAACCTTTCATCAATTTTTCTCTGCCATCCACGTCCAGGGAGATTAGCTACAGTGCCATGGGTTGTAAACTTCTTGGTTATGTTGAGCACCGTGGACAAAGGAACATCAAGATCTCTGGAGATGGACTTGTATTCTTGAGATTGTTGATATTTTCCCCAGTTTTGGATCTCAAATCCTTGGACAGTTCTCTTCTCCTCTTTCTGTTCTCCATGCTTAGTGTGGCAAACACAGACACACAATGCAAAGATTGAGTCAGCTTCTCCCCTTTTTATCCGGTTTCAGGTGTGATTTTCATATTGCCCACACCTGTTACTTGCCACAGGGGAGGTCGAACGAGCATCACATGCTGGAAACAAAGTTGTTTACCCACAATTTTGAAAAGGTGCCAACTATTTTGTCCGGCCCACTTTTGGGTTTTTGTGTGAATTTATGTCCATTTTGCCTTTTTTTTATCTGTTTTTTTATTTTTGGTGTTCCAATACACACAAAGGAAATACACGTTTGGCCATGATTGTATATAGTGTCCTCCTGAGGTATACAGTCACTGCACCAGCAGAATAGTGAGTGCTGCTCTGGAGTATAATACAGGAGGTAACTCAGGATCAGTAATGTAATGCATGTACACAGTGACTGCACCAGCAGAATAGTGAGTGCAGCTCTGGAGTATAATACAGGATGTAACTCAGGATCAGTAATGTAATGTATGTACACAGTGACTGCACCAGCAGAATAGCGAGTGCAGCTCTGGAGTATAATACAGGATGTAACTCAGGATCAGTAATGTAATGTATGTACACAGTAACTGCACCAGCAGAATAGTGAGTGCTGCTCTGGAGTATAATACAGGAGGTAACTCAGGATCAGTAATGTATGTACACAGTAACTGCACCAGCAGAATAGTGAGTGCTGCTCTGGAGTATAATACAGGATGTAACTCAGGATCAGTAATGTAATGTATGTACACAGTGACTGCACCAGCAGAATAGTGAGTGCAGCTCTGGAGTATAATACGGGATGTAACTCAGGATCAGTAATGTAATGTATGTACACAATGACTGCACCAGCAGAATAGTGAGTGCAGCTCTGGAGTATAATACAGGATGTAACTCAGGATCAGTAATGTAATGTATGTACACAGTGACTGCACCAGCAGAATAGTGAGTGCAGCTCTGGAGTATAATACGGGATGTAACTCAGGATCAGTAATGTAATGTATGTACACAATGACTGCACCAGCAGAATAGTGAGTGCAGCTCTGGAGTATAATACAGGATGTAACTCAGGATCAGTAATGTAATGTATGTACACAGTGACTGCACCAGCAGAATAGTGAGTGCAGCTCTGGAGTATAATACAGGATGTAACTCAGGATCAGTAATGTAATGTATGTACACAGTGACTGCACCAGCAGAATAGTGAGTGCTGCTCTGGAGTATAATACAGGAGGTAACTCAGGATCAGTAATGTATGTACACAGTAACTGCACCAGCAGAATAGTGAGTGCTGCTCTGGAGTATAATACAGGATGTAACTCAGGATCAGTAATGTAATGTATGTACACAGTGACTGCACCAGCAGAATAGTGAGTGCAGCTCTGGAGTATAATACGGGATGTAACTCAGGATCAGTAATGTAATGTATGTACACAATGACTGCACAAGCAGAATAGTGAGTACAGCTCTGGAGTATAATACAGGATCAGTAATGTACGTACAGTGTCTCTGGGTGAATGTGGTCGGTGTTCTTCCTCCTCTGGTTTGCTGATGCTGGGACACATCTGTGCCCGTGTAATGCTCGATCAGGCAGTGATAATGAGAGCAGGGGGCGGCTGCAGACCCCTGGGGAGGGGGTGACCTGATCGTCCTATAGATGGTGATGAGCACAGTTTGCAGCATCTGCTGAAAGGTCACTGTATGAATTCATTACCGGCAATGTCTGCACCTACAGCACAGAACATTGAGATCCTGCAGCACAGAGACCACCCAGGAATCCCCCCCCCCAACGTGAATCGCAGCCATAACTGCAGCAGCTCCCGTACATAATGCTGCAATGTGTATTGTTCTGAGCATCATCTGCTGATCTGACCTCGGGGGAAATCTGTGGATGACGCTCTGTTATGGGGGATCTGTGGATGATGCTCTGTTATGGGGTATCTGCGGATGACGCGCTGTTATGGGGGATCTGTGGATGACGCGCTGTTATGGGGGATCTGTGGATGACGCGCTGTTATGGGGGATCTGTGGATGACACTGTTATGGGGGATCTGTGGATGACACACTGTTATGGGGTATCTGCGGATGACGCGCTGTTATGGGGGATCTGTGGATGACGCGCTGTTATGGGGGATCTGTGGATGACACTGTTATGGGGGATCTGTGGATGACACTGTTACGGGGGATCTGTGGATGACGCACTGTTATGGGGGATCTGTGGATGACGCACTGTTATGGGGGATCTGTGGATGACACTGTTATGGGGGATCTGTGGATGACACTGTTATGGGGTATCTGCGGATGACGCGCTGTTATGGGGGATCTGTGGATGACGCGCTGTTATGGGGGATCTGTGGATGACACTGTTATGGGGGATCTGTGGATGACACTGTTATGGGGGATCTGTGGATGACACTGTTACGGGGGATCTGTGGATGACGCACTGTTATGGGGGATCTGTGGATGACACTGTTATGGGGGATCTGTGGATGATGCACTGTTATGGGGGATCTGCGGATGACGCGCTGTTATGGGGGATCTGTGGATGACGCTCTGTTATGGGGGATCTGTGGATGATGCGCTGTTATGGGGGATCTGTGGATGACACTGTTATGGGGGATCTGTGGATGACACTGTTATGGGGGATCTGTGGATGACGCGCTGTTATGGGGGATCTGCGGATGAGGCGCTGTTATGGGGGATCTGCGGATGAGGCGCTGTTATGGGGGATCTGCGGATGACGCGCTGTTATGGGGGATCTGCGGATGATGCGCTGTTATGGGGGATCTGTGGATGACGCGCTGTTATGGGGGATCTGCGGATGACGCGCTGTTATGGGGGATCTGCGGATGACGCGCTGTTATGGGGGATCTGCGGATGACGCGCTGTTATGGGGGATCTACGAATGACGCGCTGTTATGGGGGATCTGCGGATGACGCGCTGGTATGGGGGATCTGTGGATGATACACTGTTATGGGGGATCTGTGGATGATACACTGTTATGGGGGATCTATGGATGACGCGCTGTTATTGGGGATCTGTGGATGACGCACTGTTATGGGGGATCTGTGGATGACGCACTGTTATGGGGGATCTGTGGATGACGCACTGTTATGGGGGATCTGTGGATGACGCTGTTATGGGGGATCTGTGGATGATGCGCTGTTATGGGGGGTCTGTGGATGACGCTGTTATGGGGGATCTGTGGATGACGCGCTGTTATGGGGGATCTGTGGATGACGCGCTGTTATGGAGGATCTGTGGATGACTCTTATGGGGGATCTGTGGATGATACACTGTTATGGGGGATCTATGGATGACGCGCTGTTATTGGGGATCTGTGGATGACGCGCTGTTATGGGGGATCTGTGGATGACGCACTGTTATGGGGGATCTGTGGCTCACGCTGTTATGGGGGATCTGTGGATGGCGCACTGTTATGGGGGATCTGTGGATGACGCACTGTTATGGGGGATCTGTGGATCACGCTGTTATGGGGGATCTGTGGATGATGCTGTTATGGGGGATCTGTGGATGACGTGCTGTTATGTGGGATCTGTGGATCACGCTGTTATGGGGGATCTGTGGATGACGCTCTGTTATGGGGGATCTGTGGATGACGCTCTGTTATGGGGGATCTGTGGATCACGCTGTTATGGGGGATCTGTGGATGACGCTCTGTTATGGGGATCTGTGGATGACGCGCTGTTATGGGGGATCTGTGGATCACGCTGTTATGGGGGATCTGTGGATGATGCTGTTATGGGGGATCTGTGGATGACGCGCTGTTATGGGGAATCTGTGGATCACGCTGTTATGGGGGATCTGTGGATGATGCTGTTATGGGGATCTGTGGATGACGCGCTGTTATGGAGGATCTGTGGATGACGCGCTGTTATGGGGGATCTGCGGATGACGCGCTGTTATGGGGGATCTGCGGATGGCGCGCTGTTATGGGGGATCTGTGGATGACGCACTGTTATGGGGGATCTGTGGATCACGCTGTTATGGGGGATCTGTGGATGATGCTGTTATGGGGGATCTGTGGATGACGCGCTGTTATGGGGGATCTGTGGATCACGCTGTTATGGGGGATTTGTGGATGATGCTGTTATGGGGGATCTGTGGTTGACGCGCTGTTATGGGGGATATGTGGATGACGCGGTTATGGGGGATCTGCGGATGACGCGCTGTTATGGGGGATCTGCGGATGACGCGCTGTTATGGGGGATCTGCGAATGACGCGCTGTTATGGGGGATCTGCGGATGACGCGCTGTTATGGGGGATCTGCGGATGACGCGCTGGTATGGGGGATCTGTGGATGATACACTGTTATGGGGGATCTGTGGATGATACACTGTTATGGGGGATCTATGGATGACGCGCTGTTATTGGGGATCTGTGGATGACGCACTGTTATGGGGGATCTGTGGATGACGCACTGTTATGGGGGATCTGTGGATGACGCTCTGTTATGGGGGATCTGTGGATCACGCTGTTATGGGGGATCTGTGGATGATGCGCTGTTATGGGGGATCTGTGGATGACGCACTGTTATGGGGGATCTGTGGATCACGCTGTTATGGGGGATCTGTGGATGATGCTGTTATGGGGGATCTGTGGATGACGCACTGTTATGGGGGATCTGTGGATGACACTGTTATGGGGGATCTGTGGATGACACTGTTATGGGGGATCTGTGGATGATGCACTGTTATGGGGGATCTGCGGATGACGCGCTGTTATGGGGGATCTGTGGATGACGCTCTGTTATGGGGGATCTGTGGATGATGCGCTGTTATAGGGGATCTGTGGATGACACTGTTATGGGGGATCTGTGGATGACACACTGTTATGGGGGATCTGTGGATGACGCGCTGTTATGGGGGATCTGCGGATGAGGCGCTGTTATGGGGGATCTGCGGATGAGGCGCTGTTATGGGGGATCTGCGGATGACGCGCTGTTATGGGGGATCTGCGGATGATGCGCTGTTATGGGGGATCTGCGGATGACGCGCTGTTATGGGGGATCTGCGGATGACGCGCTGTTATGGGGGATCTGCGGATGATGCGCTGTTATGGGGGATCTGCGGATGACGCGCTGTTATGGGGGATCTACGAATGACGCGCTGTTATGGGGGATCTGCGGATGACGCGCTGGTATGGGGGATCTGTGGATGATACACTGTTATGGGGGATCTGTGGATGATACACTGTTATGGGGGATCTATGGATGACGCGCTGTTATTGGGGATCTGTGGATGACGCACTGTTATGGGGGATCTGTGGATGACGCACTGTTATGGGGGATCTGTGGATGACGCACTGTTATGGGGGATCTGTGGATGACGCTGTTATGGGAGATCTGTGGATGATGCGCTGTTATGGGGGGTCTGTGGATGACGCTGTTATGGGGGATCTGTGGATGACGCGCTGTTATGGGGGATCTGTGGATGACGCGCTGTTATGGAGGATCTGTGGATGACTCTTATGGGGGATCTGTGGGTGATACACTGTTATGGGGGATCTATGGATGACGCGCTGTTATTGGGGATCTGTGGATGACGCGCTGTTATGGGGGATCTGTGGATGACGCACTGTTATGGGGGATCTGTGGATGACGCACTGTTATGGGGGATCTGTGGATGACGCTGTTATAGGGGATCTGTGGATGATGCGCTGTTATGGGGGGTCTGTGGATGACGCTGTTATGGGGGATCTGTGGATGACGCGCTGTTATGGGGGATCTGTGGATGACGCGCTGTTATGGAGGATCTGTGGATGACTTTGTTATGGGGGATCTGTGGATGATGCACTGTTATGGGGGATCTGTGGATGACGCACTGTTATGGGGGATCTGTGGATGACGCACTGTTATGGGGGATCTGTAGATGATGCACTGTTATGGGAGATCTGTGGATGACGCACTGTTATGGGGGATCTGTGGCTCACGCTGTTATGGGGGATCTGTGGATGGCGCACTGTTATGGGGGATCTGTGGATGACGCACTGTTATGGGGGATCTGTGGATCACGCTGTTATGGGGGATCTGTGGATGATGCTGTTATGGGGGATATGTGGATGACGCGCTGTTATGGGGGATCTGTGGATCACGCTGTTATGGGGGATCTGTGGATGACGCTCTGTTATGGGGGATCTGTGGATGACGCTCTGTTATGGGGGATCTGTGGATCACGCTGTTATGGGGGATCTGTGGATGACGCTCTGTTATGGGGATCTGTGGATGACGCGCTGTTATGGGGGATCTGTGGATCACGCTGTTATGGGGGATCTGTGGATGATGCTGTTATGGGGGATCTGTGGATGACGCGCTGTTATGGGGGATCTGTGGATCACGCTGTTATGGGGGATCTGTGGATGATGCTGTTATGGGGGATCTGTGGATGACGCGCTGTTATGGGGGATCTGTGGATCACGCTGTTATGGGGGATCTGTGGATGATGCTGTTATGGGGGATCTGTGGATGACGCGCTGTTATGGGGGATATGTGGATGACGCTGTTATGGGGGATCTGTGGATGACGTGCTGTTATGGGGGATCTGTGGAGGACGCGCTGTTATGAGGGATCTGTGGATGATATTGTTATGGGGGATCTGCAGATGACCTCTTTTTCCCCCCATCCTTCCTCTTCTCCCCCCAGAGCAGCATGCAGGCAGCTAACACTTCTCTTCCTCACATCTCCTGATCTATGATCCCGGCGATCCCTTCTAATGGATGCCGTACATCACGGCGGAGCGATTAGTGCTGCCGAGCGCGCTGACCCCCGCTTCACCCGACCTTCCGCTGCACAGAACAGCTAGTTTCAGCTCTTAAAAAATTAGAGGCGATTACATAAGACAGAGCGGCTCTCCGGATGATAGTTACCAGCGAGTGCAGACGCGGCTCAGACGGAACGCTGCCTTGTGAAGTTTGTATTTTATTAGTCTCGAAGGTTGTTTTGCTGCAAGCACCAGTGTTTTCCGTTCCTGCCGACGCTCTCCGTTCCTGCCGGCACCAGCATCCTCCGTTCCTGCCGGCGCCAGCATCCTCCGTTCCTGCCGACGCTCTCCGTTCCTGCCGGCACCAGCATCCTCCGTTCCTGCCGGCGCCAGCATCCTCCGTTCCTGCCGGCGCCAGCATCCTCCGTTCCTGCCGGCACCAGCTTCCTCCGTTCCTGCCGGCGCCAACTTCCTCCGTTCCTGCCGGCGCCAGCTTCCTCCGTTCCTGCCGGCGCCAGCTTCCTCCGTTCCTGCCGGCGCCAGCTTCCTCCGTTCCTGCCGGCACCAGCTTCCTCCGTTCCTGCCGGCACCAGCTTCCTCCGTTCCTGCCGGCGCTAGCTTCCTCCGTTCCTGCTGTCTCCAGCTTCCTCCGTTCCTGCTGTCTCCAGCTTCCTCCGTTCCTGCTGATGCTAGCTTCCTCCGTTCTTGCCGGCGCCAGCATCCTCCGTTCCTGACGGCGTCAGCTTCCTCCGTTCCTGCTGGCGCTAGCTTCCTCCGTTCCTGCCGTCGCCAGCTTCCTCCGTTCCTGCCGTCGCCAGCTTCCTCCGTTCCTGCCGTCGCCAGCTTCCTCCGTTCCTGCCGTCGCCAGCTTCCTCCGTACCTGCCGATGCCAGGTTCCTCCGTTCTTGCTGGCGCTACCTTCCTCCGTTACTGCCGGCACTAGCTTCCTCCATTCCAGCCGGCGTCAGCGTCCCCCGATCCGTGCCGCTGCAGTCATGTGCCGCATTTACTGGCATCTTTCACAGGGCCGTGAGATAATAATGTGAATAATGACCAGCGAGGAGCAGCAGAAGAGGAGGAAAGAGAATTCGCTGCTCCTTATTTTTTGTTTTAAAACATTCCCTTTAATACGTAGTCGTGGCCTAATGATATTTGCCATTGTATGGCGCTATTGCATGGTTGTTGTATGGCAGCATTATTTGTTCACTCTGTAGAAGAATTACTTCTTTAGTATTTATAGCAGGATTGTGTCAGCACTAGTGTACGGTATTACTACATTGGCATTTAATGCCAGCATAGTTCACTCACTATATGGAAACTATTCATTCTTATTATTGCGAAATTATTAATTTGGTCCTCCTGCATGGCAGTATTATTTACTCACTCTAAGAAAGAATTATTTGTTCAGTTTTAATTTTACAATATTATGTGACCATTGTGTCCTTTCACTATATGGAGGTTTTATTTATTCATTATTATTATGGTGGCTTCATGTACAGTAGAAATCAGAAGTTTCCATCCACTATATAAAAAGACACATCTGCATGTTTTTCTTAATATCTGACATGAAATCAGAATAAACCTTTCCCGTTTTAGGTCAGTTAGGATTACCATCATTTTTAATATTTGTCAAATGCCAGAATAATAAGAGAGAGAGAGAGAGAATGTTTTAAGGCATTTCTATTACTTACTGCAAAGTGAAAAGTTTCCATACACTAAGATTACTATGCCTTTAAACAATTCTGGACGGCCCATATGATGATGTCATGTGTTTGGAAGCTTCTGTTTTTTGGCAACATCTGAGTTAATTAGAGACACACCTGTGGATGTATTTTAATGCACACCAGAAACACACTGCTTCTTTGTGTATCATCATGGGAAAGTCTAAAGAAATCAGCCAAGATATCAGGAAGAGAATTGTGGACTTGCACAAGTCTGGTTCATCCTTGGGTACAATTTCAAGATACCTGAAGGTGCCTCGTTCATCTGTACAAATAATTATATGCAAGTACAAACAAGATGGGAATGTCCAGCCATCGTATAGCTCAGGAAGGAGAAGGGTTCTGTGTCCCAGAGATGAATGTGCTTTGGTCTGACATGTGCATATCAACCCAAGGACAAAAGCAAAAGACCTTGTGAAGATGATGGCGGAAGCTGGTAAGATTGTGTCAATATCCACAGTGAAATGAGTACTGTATCAACATGGGCTGAAAGGCCACTCTGCCAGGAAGAAGCCATTACTCCAAAAGAAACATAAAAAAGCCAGATTAATGTTTGCAAATGCACACAGGAACAAAGACCTTCATTTTTGGAGACATGTCCTGTGGTCTGATGAAACTAAAATTTAACTTTTTGGGCCTAATGACCATTGTTAGATTTGGAGGAAAAAGGGAGAATCTTTGAAGCCTAAGAACACCATCCCAACTGTGAAACATGGGGGTGGCAGCATCATGTTGTAAGGGTTGTTTTACTGCAGGAGGGACTGGTGCACTTCACAAAATAGATGGTGTTACGCTCGCGCCCGGACTGACTGGCGTGAGCGTGATTAGTGATCCCACTGTACCATGAACCGAAGAGTGCCTGGAGGGGCGTAACTAAGTATCAACCCGATCCGACCAAGGTCACAAGGCGGCTTAGTCGACTCCGTGGACCAAGGAGGAACCGAGCAGAGGGACCAGGTGCGACTCCAGGTCAGACCCCGGTCACAGTTGTTGACCCACACCGGGGAATGCAGGAACAGGCAGGTTAGACTGGCATACAGGCAGGTGGTTATTGGCAAGTACGGCTGGTATGCAGACAGGTGGGCACTGGCAAGCACGGCTGGTATGCAGACAGGTGGGCACTGGCAAGCACGGCTGGTATGCAGACAGGTGGGCACTGGCAAGCACGGCTGGAGTGCAGACCGGGAGGTACTAGCAGGTTGGAGCGCAGGCTGGATAGGGTCCAGTACAGACTGGGAGACAGGTACAGAGCCGCAGATGCGGTAGACAAGCAGAGTAAAGCGAAACCGCCGGAGTGGAGGACAAGGTAGAGCAGAGAGAAGCCGCCGGAGCAGTGGGCAAGTCAGAGCAGAGAGAAGCCGCCGGAGCGGTGGGCAAGTCAGAGCAGAGAGAAGCCGCCGGAGCGGTGGGTAAGGCGGAGCAGAGGGAAACCGCCGGAGCGGTGGGCAAGTCAGAGCAGAAAGAAACCGCCGGAGCGGTGGGCAAGACAGAGCAGAGAGAAACCGCCGGAGCGGTGGGCAAGACAGAGCAGAGAGAAACCGCAGGTGCGGTGGACAAGGCAGAGAGGACAGGGCTCTGTTCACATGGAACAGACTGGAAAATACAGGAAGATACGGAGGAAGGGAAAAGGGACAAGCAGAACCAGATACACACAAGGTACTTCATATGAAGTAGCGAGTGGGCACAAAACTCACAAACAGAAGTACTGAGACAACGAGTTGGAGTTAGGTGCAGGTTCAGATACTGCAGGAAAAGGGAAGGTACGGACATAGAGACAAACAGGTAACAGGCTAGGATACAGTTCAGCAGGAACTGCTACTGCAATGAGATACAAGAACGAGCCTGGGAATACAGCCCCCAGAGTGGCGGAAACAGACTAGAAGTCACAGGTAACAGGCCTGGGTATACAGCCCCCAGAGTGGCGGAAACAGACTAGAAGTCAGAGATAACGGGTCTGGGAATGCAGCCCCCAGAGTGGCGGAAGCAGACTAGAAGTCAGAGATAACAGGACAGGACCTGGCAATACAGTTGCAAAGACAAACTGAGTGAAGGTGTTGCTCAAGCACCTCCAACTGGGTGGAGGGGGTTTAAATATCCAGTGACTCACAGCAATAGGCTGGAGACGCATTAGGGGTGCACCCACAGCAGCTATAAGAATCAGGAAGTAACCGGGCCGGTGCACTAAGCAGTCCGTCAAGAGAAATGCACATAGCATGAACTGGAGCAGTGATTGCAGACTGGACTGACAGGTAAGATTGCGGTCTTGCATAGTGGGAGGTGGTGCACTATGCAAGCACGCCGCCAGGGATGTAGCAGATGGCATCATGTGAAAAGAAGATTATGTGGCGGCAATACTGAAGCAACATCTCAAGACATCAGCCAGGAAGTTAAAGCTTGGGCGTAAATGAGTCTTCTAAATGGACAATGACCCTAGGCATACTGCCAAAATGGTAACAAAGTGGCTTAAGGATAACAAAGTCCATGTTTTGGAGTGGCCATCACAAAGTCCTGATCTCAATCCTATTGAAAATTTATGGTTAAAACTGAAAAGGCTGCGAGCAAGACGACCCACAAACCTGGATCAGTTACATCAGTATTATCAGGAGGAATCGGCCCAAATTCTGACCAACTATTGTGGAAGGATATCCCAAATGTGTGACCCAAGTCATTCAGTGTAAGGGCAATGGCACCAAATACTAATGAAATGGATGGAAACTTTTCACTTTACAGTAAGTAATAAAAATGTCCTAAAACATTCTCTCTCTCTCATTATTCTGGCATTTGGCAAATATTAAAAATGATGGTAATCCTAAGTGACCTAAAACGGGAAAGGACCTCAGCGCTGCAAAGTAACAGTGCTAACCACTGAGCCACTGTACAGTGCTGACCACTGAGCCACCGTGCTGCTATATGGAAGATGCATTCAGTATTTTTAGGACAGTGATATCTTTGCGTTGTATAGCAGTATTACTTGCACCTTCTATGGAGGACGTAGTTATGCAGTATTATTATTTTAGTCTTATGCTAGCCTTGTGTGGCTTTCTTACTCACTATATAGCAGATTTATTTAATCAGTATCATGTTGGCACTGTATGGCAGTATTATCCAATACCTCTATGAAACATTTATTTTGTTCAGTGTTAATATGGCAGTATTATGTTGGCATTGTATGGGACTGTTACATTTGTGTTTGGCAGCATTATTTGTCAACTCCCTAGAAGAATTATTTGTTTTGTATTATGATAGCAGTGTTATGGTAGCATTATATGGCAGTATTGTTTACTCACTGTAGAATTATTTTGTTCGGTATTATGTGGGCATTGTATAGCAGTATTATCCACTCTATTAATGAATATTTTACTTATTCAGTATTATTATGGAAATATTATGTTGGCAGTATTATGTACACTCTGTATTAAAATTTATGACCTTATTATGTTGGCATTGTATGGCGGCATTATTTACTCTCTCGATGGAAGATATTTTCATTTAGTATTATGGCAGTCTTATTTTAGCATTGTATTTTATTGTTATTATCTTACTATATGGAAGCATTATTTATGCGGTATTATAATGACAGCATTATGCTGGCATTGTATGGCAGTTTTTTCCACTTGGCTTATAGAAGATTTATTTACTATTATTATGGCAGTATTATATTGGCATTTTTTTCAGTATTATTTACTTGCTATATGGAAGATTGATTTATTCAGTATTACGGCACTATTATTCTGTCGGCCTACGGGAGATTTATTTATCTACTATGATTATGGCAGTATTATATTGTAAATTTTTGCAGTATTATTTTTTTCTATAGAAGATATTTTAATTTTAGCATTGTATGACATTGTAATTTTTCACTATATGGAAGCATCATTTATGCAGTATTGTTATGGCAGCACTATGCTGGCATTGTATGGCAGTGTTACTCGCTCGGCCTATGGAATATTGCTTTATTTTCTATTATTATGGCTGTATTGTTTACTTGCTATGTGAATTACATATTTAGTATTAGTATGGCAATAGTATGATAGGATTGTTTGGTAGTATTATATTCCCATTATGTAGAATATGTATATCTTCATTATTATTATGGCCTTATTATATTGTAATTTTTTTGCAGTATTATTTACTTACTATATGGAAGATTTATTTATTCAGTATTATTATGGCAGTATTATACTGCCGTTTTTTGCAGCATTATTTATGTAGTGTGATGATGGCAGCATGATAGTGGCATTCTGTGGCAGTATTATTCCCTTGGTCTATAGAAGATTTATATATTTACTATTATTATAACAGTATTATTTACTTGCTACATAGAATACTTATTTAGTATTGTTATAGCATCATATAGCAGCATTATACACTTGTTATGTATTTCTGCAGCATTATTATGGCAGTATTGTGTTGGCATTGTATGGCACTGTTTTTTCTCACTGTATAGAAGCATTATTTCTTCAGTATTAATATGGCAGTATCATGTTGGTATTGTATGGCGGTATTATTCACTGCTTATGTGAAATATGTATTTCTTCAGTATTGTTATGGCGGTATCATGTTGGCATCCTATGGCGGTATTATTCACTGTTTATGTGGAATATGTATTTCTTCAGTATTATGGCAGTATCGTGTTGACATTGTATGGCGGTATTATTCACGCTTCATGTGGAATATGTATTTCTTCCTTATCATTATAGCGGTATCATGTTGGCATTATATTGCAGTGTTATTTACTTGTATAGAATACTTATTTAGTATTATTATGGTGGTATGGTGTTGGCATTGAATGGCGGTATTATTCTCTGGGCCCAGCTCCCAGCCTCTTCTCCAGGTTGATGTCTTTATTGCCGCATTGGTCGGGTCGTCGTCTGCTCTCCAGACCCCGTCTTCCCCCTCATCGAGGCCGCTGTGTATCTCTGCCGTCTCCATGTCTCCTCTATAGAGTGGCCCCTGGTAGATCGGAGTCGGGGGCCCCTGGGAGCGGAGACCTCTCAGCGTCCTTCACTCACTCTTACAATCCATTATCTGATAATCTTCAGGCACCGGCGGAATATTAAAGAAGGTGGAGAATTTGGCCGGGGAGAGAGGGGGCCGCGCTGTAATATTGTGGGGGCCGCGCTGTAATATTGTGGGGGCCGTGCGGGAGACCAGCAGAAAATAGGAGATTTTACACCTTTTCTGACGCAATTCTAATATTTGTCCGGCATCATTGCCAATTCTTAAAGGGGCACTTTAGTGATGACTGATGTTGTAAATACCAGAGGTTTCTGATATGATGGGGTGGGCAGGGGGTGATCTTCTCCGGGGGTCTTCTGTGGTGTGGGGGTGTGCGGACATCATGCCCCGAGCTGATTAGATCTACTGCTCCTGTTCATGTGCATCTGTATGTAAGGCTGCGTGTTGGGTGGAGTATCCCTTTAAGAGCTTGGAGGGGAGACTCATGCAGATTGATGATGATGATGATGATGATGATGGTGACGTACGCCCTTCCCTCACACAGTGTTGGCTTTATTCACACGTTGCAGCTTTTTAGCTGCCATTTTTGCAAAATCATTTAGCAATTTGCAAAAATGGCGTAACGAAGGCCACGCGTGAGTCGTCCGGTCCGGGGGTCCGACCCACTGGCTGCAGCTTTTCCTTAATGTTGTAAATGTCTGCATGTGATCAATGTCTGTGTTTTATTACATCCTATCAGGATTCACCCAAAAAACACATCTAGAATTTTCTGAAGAGCGCCCCTTTAAGACAAGACCTGTCCCTTTAAGACAAGGCTAGAAGTGCACTGTGGTATGGGGGTGCAGTGTCCTCCAGGTGGTGGCGCTGTCCTGTCACCAGGCCGTGCGTGGCTCCTGGACACATCTGGTCAGGATGACAACCTATTACTGGTGGCAGCACATGTGGGGCTCCTGCGCTGCGGCGGTGGGTGGGGGGCTGCACATTGTACGCACTGGAGGGGCCCCCGCCGGGACCGGTAATGATGCAGACGTCCATTAATCTGCCTGTCCACCGCTGACTGCTCATTAATAGGAATCTGTCACCGCAGCTCAGGAGGTGCGTACATGTGTATAGGTGAGAGATGTGACGGCGCCGACACGATCAGTGCCGGACGCGGCCTGCACACATCACATGCCAGACGTAACCAGTGTCAGGCACCGCATCACTGCCGCTGCGTGTGTAGACTGGCAGAACGTTTAACGAGGGAGGAAAGCGCGGCACAGACTGCCGGAGCCTCCGCCAACTCCGATGTCCAAAGGAAAACCGGCTCCTCATACGGCCCGGAGGAATCAGAACGTGCCGCATACTGCTGCCGTACAGCTAGTGACTCACTGACCACCTCCGACATCTCACAGCCTGGACCCCCACAAATCCCTATCATCAGATCCCTACCCCAATTACAGCACCACGGCGCTATATTCCTCTACATGAGGGTAGTATTATAGTAGTTATATTCTTGTACATAGGGGGCAGTATTATAGTAGTTATATTATTGTACATAGGTGCAGTATTATAGTAGTTATATTCTTGTACATAGGGGGCAGTATTATAGTATTTATATTCTTGTACATAGGGAGCAGTATTATAGTAGTTATATTTTTGTACATAGTGCAGTATTATAGCAGTTATATTCTTGTACATAGGGGCAGTATTATAGTAGTTATATTCTTGTACATAGGAGCAGTATTATAGTAGTTATAGTCTTGTACATAGGAGCAGTATTATAGTAGTTATATTCTTGTACATAGGGGCAGTATTATAGTAGTTATATTCCTCTACATGAGGGTAGTATTATAGCAGTTATATTCTTGTACATAGGGGGCAGAATTATAGTAGTTATATTCTTGTACATAGGGGCAGTATTATAGTAGTTATATTCTTGTACATAGGGGAGTATTATAGTAGTTATATTCTTGTATATAGGGGCAGTATTATAGTAGTTATATTCTTATATAGGGGCAGTATTATAGTAGTTATATTCTTGTACATAGGAGGCAGTATTATAGTAGTTATATTCCTCTACATGAGGGTAGTATTATAGCAGTTATATTCTTGTACATAGGGGGCAGTATTATAGTAGTTATATTCTTGTACATAGGGGCAGTATTATAGTAGTTATATTCTTGTACATAGGGGAGTATTATAGTAGTTATATTCTTGTACATAGGGGCAGTATTATAGTAGTTATATTCTTGTACATAGGGGGCAGTATTATAGTAGTTATATTCTTGTACATAGGGGACAGTATTATAGTAGTTATATTCTTGTACATAGGAGCAGTATTATAGTAGTTATATTGTATATAGGGGCAGTATTATAGTAGTTATATTCTTGTATATAGGAGGCAGTATTATAGCAGTTATATTCTTGTACATAGGGGCAGTATTATAGTAGTTATATTCTTGTACATAGGGAGCAGTATTATAGCAGTTATATTCTTGTACATAGGGGCAGTATTATAGTAGTTATATTCTTGTATATAGGGGCAGTATTATAGTAGTTATATTCTTGTATATAGGAGGCAGTATTATAGCAGTTATATTCTTGTACATAGGGGCAGTATTATAGTAGTTATATTCTTGTACATAGGAGCAGTATTATAGTAGTTATATTCTTGTACATAGGGAGCAGTATTATAGCAGTTATATTCTTGTACATAGGGGCAGTATTATAGTAGTTATATTCTTGTATATAGGAGGCCTTATTATAGCAGTTATATTCTTGTACATAGGGGCAGTATTATAGTAGTTATATTCTTGTACATAGGGGAGTATTATAGTAGTTATATTCTTGTACATAGGGGAGTATTATAGTAGTTATATTCTTGTACATAGGGGCAGTATTATAGTAGTTATATTCTTGTACATAGGGGCAGTATTATAGTACAGTCATGGCCAAAAGTTTTGAGAATGACACCAAAATTATATTTTCACATGATCTGCTGGCCTCTGGTTTTTATTAGTGTTTGTCTGATGTTTATATCACATACAGAAATATAATTGCAATCATATTATGAGTATCAATAGGTTATATTGACAGTTAGAATGAGTTAATGCAGCAAGTCAATATTTGCAGTGTTGTCCCTTCTTCTTCAAGACCTCTGTAATTCTCCCTGGCATGCTCTCAATCAACTTTTGGACCAAATCCTGACTGATAGCAGTCCATTCTTGCATAATCAATGCTTGCATTTTGCCAGAATTTGTTGGTTTTTGTTTGTCCACCCGTCTCTTGATGATTGACCACAAGTTCTCAATGGGATTAAGATCTGGGGAGTTTCCAGGCCATGGACCCAAAATCTCTATGTTTTGTTCCATGAGCCATTTAGTTATCACCTTTGCTTTATGGCAAGGTGCTCCATCATGCTGGAAAAGGCATTGTTGGGCGCCAAACTGCTCTTGGACGGTTGGGAGAAGTTGCTCTTGGAGGACATTCTGGTACCATTCTTTATTCATGGCTGTGTTTTTAGGCAAGACTGTGAGTGAGCCGAATCCCTTGGCTGAGAAGCAACCCCACACATGAATGGTTTCAGGATGCTTTACAGTTGGCATGAGACAAGACTGGTGGTAGCGCTCACCTCTTCTTCTCCGAATAAGCTGTTTTCCAGATGTCCCAAACAATCGAAAAGGGGATTCATCAGAGAAAATGACTTTGCCCCAGTCCTCAGCAGTCCACTCCCTGTACCTTTCGCAGAATATCAGTCGGTCCCTGATGTTTTTTCTGGAGAGAAGTGGCTTCTTTGCTGCCCTCCTTGAAACCAGCCCTTGCTCAATGAGTCTCCGCCTCACAGTGCGTGCAGAAGCACTCACACCAGCCAGCTGCCATTCCTGAGCAAGCTCGGCACTGCTGGTAGTCCGATCCCCCAGCTAAAACAGTTTTAAGATACAGTCCTGGGGCTTGCTGGTCTTTCTTGGGCGCCCTGGAGCCTTTTTGACAACAATGGAATCTCTCTCCTTGAAGTTCTTGATGATGCGATAGATGGTTGACTGAGGTGCAATCTTTGTAGCTGCGATACTCTTCCCTGTTAGGCCATTTTTGTGCAGTGCAATGATGGCTGCACGTGTTTCTTTAGAGATAACCATGGCTAACTGAAGAGAAACAATGATACCAAGAACCAGCCTCATTTTAAAGTGTCCAGTGATGTCATTCTTACTTAATCATGACTGATTGATCGCCAGCCCTGTCCTCATCAACACCCACACCTGTGTTAATCGATCAATCACAAAAACGATGTTAGCTGCTCCTTTTAAGGCAGGACTGCAATGATGTTGAAATGTGTTTTGGGGGTTAAAGTTCATTTTCTGGGCAAATATTGACTTTGCAAGTACAGTAATTGCTATTAAGCTGATCACTCTTTGACATTCAGGAGTATATGCAAATTGCCATTACAAAAAATGAAGCAGTAAACTTTGGAAAAATTACTATTTGTCTCATTCTCAATACTTTTGGCCATGACTGTAGTTATATTCTTGTACATAGGGGACAGTATTATAGTAGTTATATTCTTGTACATAGGAGCAGTATTATAGTAGTTATATTCCTCTACATGAGGGTAGTATTATAGCAGTTATATTCTTGTACATAGGGGGCAGTATTATAGTAGTTATATTCTTGTATATAGGGGCAGTATTATAGTAGTTATATTCTTGTATATAGGAGGCAGTATTATAGTAGTTATATTCTTGTACATAGGGGCAGTATTATAGTAGTTATATTCTTGTACATAGGAGCAGTATTATAGTAGTTATATTCTTGTACATAGGGAGCAGTATTATAGCAGTTATATTCTTGTACATAGGGGCAGTATTATAGTAGTTATATTCTTGTATATAGGGGCAGTATTATAGCAGTTATATTCTTGTACATAGGGGCAGTATTATAGTAGTTATATTCTTGTACATAGGAGCAGTATTATAGTAGTTATATTCTTGTACATAGGGAGCAGTATTATAGCAGTTATATTCTTGTACATAGGGGCAGTATTATAGTAGTTATATTCTTGTATATAGGAGGCCTTATTATAGCAGTTATATTCTTGTACATAGGGGCAGTATTATAGTAGTTATATTCTTGTACATAGGGGAGTATTATAGTAGTTATATTCTTGTACATAGGGGAGTATTATAGTAGTTATATTCTTGTACATAGGGGCAGTATTATAGTAGTTATATTCTTGTACATAGGGGCAGTATTATAGTAGTTATATTCTTGTACATAGGGGACAGTATTATAGTAGTTATATTCTTGTACATAGGAGCAGTATTATAGTAGTTATATTCCTCTACATGAGGGTAGTATTATAGCAGTTATATTCTTGTACATAGGGGGCAGTATTATAGTAGTTATATTCTTGTATATAGGGGCAGTATTATAGTAGTTATATTCTTGTATATAGGAGGCAGTATTATAGTAGTTATATTCTTGTACATAGGGGCAGTATTATAGTAGTTATATTCTTGTACATAGGAGCAGTATTATAGTAGTTATATTCTTGTACATAGGGAGCAGTATTATAGCAGTTATATTCTTGTACATAGGGGCAGTATTATAGTAGTTATATTCTTGTATATAGGGGCAGTATTATAGTAGTTATATTCTTGTATATAGGAGGCAGTATTATAGCAGTTATATTCCTGTACATAGGAACAGTATTATAGCAGTTATATTCCTGTACATAGGAACAGTATTATAGCAGTTATATTCTTGTACATAGGAGCAGTATTATAGTAGTTATATTCTTGTACATAGGAGCAGCTTTATAGTAGTTATATTCTTGTACATAGGGAGCAGTATTATAGCAGTTATATTCTTGTACATAGGGGCAGTATTATAGTAGTTATATTCTTGTACATAGGGGGCAGTATTATAGTAGTTATATTCTTGTACATAGGAGCAGTATTATAGTAGTTATATTCTTGTACATAGGAGCAGTATTATAGTAGTTATATTCTTGTACATAGGGGCAGTATTATAGTAGTTATATTCTTGTACATAGGGGCACTATTATAGTAGTTCTATTCTTGTACATAGGAACAGTATTATAGTAGTTATATTCTTGTACATAGGGAGCAGTATTATAGTAGTTATATTCTTGTACATAGGGGGCAGTATTATAGCAGTTATATTCTTGTACATAGGAGCAGTAATATAGTAGTTATATTTTTGTACATAGGAGCAGTATTATAGTAGTTATATTTTTGTACATAGGAACAGTATTATAGTAGTTATATTTTTGCACATAGGAGCAGCAGTATTATAGTAGTTATATTCTTGTACATAGGAGCAGTATTATAGTAGTTATATTCTTGTACATAGGGGCAATATTATAGTAGTTATGTTCATGTATAGAGGGGGCAGTATTATAGTAGTTATATTCTTGTATATAGGGATCAGTATTATAGTAGTTATATTCTTGTACATAGGGGGCAGTGTTATAGTAGTTATATTCTTGTACATAGGAGGCACTATTATAGTAGTTATATTCTTGCACATAGGGGCAATATAGTAGTTATGTTCATGTATAGAGGGGGCAGTATTATAGTAGTTATATTTTTGTATATAGGGATCAGTATTATAGTAGTTATATTCTTGTACATAGGGGCAGTATTATAGTAGTTATATTCCTCTACATGAGGGTAGTATTATAGCAGTTATATTCTTGTACATAGGGGGCAGAATTATAGTAGTTATATTCTTGTACATAGGGGCAGTATTATAGTAGTTATATTTTTGCACATAGGAGCAGTATTATAGTAGTTATATTCTTGTACATAGGAGCAGTATTATAGTAGTTATATTCTTGTACATAGGGGCAATATTATAGTAGTTATGTTCATGTATAGAGGGGGCAGTATTATAGTAGTTATATTCTTGTATATAGGGATCAGTATTATAGTAGTTATATTCTTGTACATAGGGGCAGTATTATAGTAGTTATATTCCTCTACATGAGGGTAGTATTATAGCAGTTATATTCTTGTACATAGGGGGCAGAATTATAGTAGTTATATTCTTGTACATAGGGGCAGTATTATAGTAGTTATATTCTTGTACATAGGGGAGTATTATAGTAGTTATATTCTTGTATATAGGGGCAGTATTATAGTAGTTATATTCTTGTATATGGGAGGCAGTATTATAGCAGTTATATTCTTATATAGGGGCAGTATTATAGTAGTTATATTCTTGTACATAGGAGGCAGTATTATAGTAGTTATATTCCTCTACATGAGGGTAGTAATATAGCAGTTATATTCTTGTACATAGGGGGCAGTATTATAGTAGTTATATTCTTGTACATAGGGGCAGTATTATAGTAGTTATATTCTTGTACATAGGGGAGTATTATAGTAGTTATATTCTTGTACATAGGGGCAGTATTATAGTAGTTATATTCTTGTACATAGGGGGCAGTATTATAGTAGTTATATTCTTGTACATAGGGGACAGTATTATAGTAGTTATATTCTTGTACATAGGAGCAGTATTATAGTAGTTATATTGTATATAGGGGCAGTATTATAGTAGTTATATTCTTGTATATAGGAGGCAGTATTATAGCAGTTATATTCTTGTACATAGGGGCAGTATTATAGTAGTTATATTCTTGTACATAGGGAGCAGTATTATAGCAGTTATATTCTTGTACATAGGGGCAGTATTATAGTAGTTATATTCTTGTATATAGGGGCAGTATTATAGTAGTTATATTCTTGTATATAGGAGGCAGTATTATAGCAGTTATATTCTTGTACATAGGGGCAGTATTATAGTAGTTATATTCTTGTACATAGGAGCAGTATTATAGTAGTTATATTCTTGTACATAGGGAGCAGTATTATAGCAGTTATATTCTTGTACATAGGGGCTGTATTATAGTAGTTATATTCTTGTATATAGGAGGCCTTATTATAGCAGTTATATTCTTGTACATAGGGGCAGTATTATAGTAGTTATATTCTTGTACATAGGGGAGTATTATAGTAGTTATATTCTTGTACATAGGGGAGTATTATAGTAGTTATATTCTTGTACATAGGGGCAGTATTATAGTAGTTATATTCTTGTACATAGGGGGCAGTATTATAGTAGTTATATTCTTCTACATAGGGGACAGTATTATAGTAGTTATATTCTTGTACATAGGAGCAGTATTATAGTAGTTATATTGTATATAGGGGCAGTATTATAGTAGTTATATTCTTGTATATAGGAGGCAGTATTATAGCAGTTATATTCTTGTACATAGGGGCAGTATTATAGTAGTTATATTCTTGTACATAGGGAGCAGTATTATAGCAGTTATATTCTTGTACATAGGGGCAGTATTATAGTAGTTATATTCTTGTATATAGGGGCAGTATTATAGTAGTTATATTCTTGTATATAGGAGGCAGTATTATAGCAGTTATATTCTTGTACATAGGGGCAGTATTATAGTAGTTATATTCTTGAACATAGGAGCAGTATTATAGTAGTTATATTCTTGTACATAGGGAGCAGTATTATAGCAGTTATATTCTTGTACATAGGGGCAGTATTATAGTAGTTATATTCTTGTATATAGGAGGCCTTATTATAGCAGTTATATTCTTGTACATAGGGGCAGTATTATAGTAGTTATATTCTTGTACATAGGGGAGTATTATAGTAGTTATATTCTTGTACATAGGGGAGTATTATAGTAGTTATATTCTTGTACATAGGGGCAGTATTATAGTAGTTATATTCTTGTACATAGGGGGCAGTATTATAGTAGTTATATTCTTGTACATAGGGGACAGTATTATAGTAGTTATATTCTTGTACATAGGAGCAGTATTATAGTAGTTATATTGTATATAGGGGCAGTATTATAGTAGTTATATTCTTGTATATAGGAGGCAGTATTATAGCAGTTATATTCTTGTACATAGGGGCAGTATTATAGTAGTTATATTCTTGTACATAGGGAGCAGTATTATAGCAGTTATATTCTTGTACATAGGGGCAGTATTATAGTAGTTATATTCTTGTATATAGGGGCAGTATTATAGTAGTTATATTCTTGTATATAGGAGGCAGTATTATAGCAGTTATATTCTTGTACATAGGGGCAGTATTATAGTAGTTATATTCTTGTACATAGGAGCAGTATTATAGTAGTTATATTCTTGTACATAGGGAGCAGTATTATAGCAGTTATATTCTTGTACATAGGGGCAGTATTATAGTAGTTATATTCTTGTATATAGGGGCAGTATTATAGTAGTTATATTCTTGTATATAGGAGGCAGTATTATAGCAGTTATATTTCTGTACATAGGAGCAGTATTATAGCAGTTATATTCTTGTACATAGGAGCAGTATTATATTAGTTATATTCTTGTACATAGGAGCAGCATTATAGTAGTTATATTCTTGTACATAGGGAGCAGTATTATAGTAGTTATATTCTTGTACATAGGAGCAGTATTATAGTAGTTATATTCTTGTACATAGGGAGCAGTATTATAGTAGTTATATTCTTGTACATAGGAGCAGTATTATAGTAGTTATATTCTTGTACATAGGAGAAGTATTATAGTAGTTATATTCTTGTACATAGGAGCAGTATTATAGTTGTTATATTCTTGTACATAGGGGGCAGTATTATAGTAGTTATATTCTTGTATATAGGGGCAGTATTATAGTAGTTATATTCTTGTATATAGGAGGCAGTATTATAGCAGTTATATTCCTGTACATAGGAGCAGTATTATAGCAGTTATATTCTTGTACATAGGAGCAGTGTTATAGTAGTTATATTCTTGTACATAGGGGGCCGTATTATAGTAGTTATATTCTTGTACATAGGCACTATTATAGTAGTTATATTCTTGCACATAGGGGGCAGTATTATAGTAGTTATATTCTTGTACATAGGAGCAGTATTATAGTAGTTATATTCTTGTACTTAGGAGCAGTATTATAGTTGTTATATTCTTGTACATAGGGGGCAGTATTATAGTAGTTATATTCTTGTACATAGAAGGCAGTATTATAGTAGTTATATTCTTGTATATAGAAGGCAGTATTATAGTAGTTATATTCTTGTACATAGGAGCAGTATTATAGTAGTTATATTCTTGTACATAGGAGCAATATTATAGTAGTTATATTCTTGTACTTAGGAGCAGTATTATAGTTGTTATATTCTTGTACATAGGGGGCAGTATTTTAGTAGTTATATTCTTGTACATAGAAGGCAGTATTATAGTAGTTATATTCTTGTACATAGAAGGCAGTATTATAGTAGCTATATTCTTGCACATAGGGGGCAGTATTATAGTAGTTATATTCTTGTATATAGGGGCAGTATTATAGTAGTTATATTCTTGTACATAAGAGGCAGTATTATATCAGTTATATTCTTGTACATAGGAGCAGTATTATAGTAGTTATATTCTTGTACATAGGAGCAGTATTATAGTAGTTATATTCTTGTACATAGGGAGCAGTATTATAGCAGTTATATTCTTGTACATAGGGGCAGTATTATAGTAGTTATATTCTTGTACATAGGGGGCAGTATTATAGTAGTTATATTCTTGTACATAGGAGCAGTATTATAGTAGTTATATTCTTGTACATAGGGGCAGTATTATAGTAGTTATATTCTTGTACATAGGGGCAGTATTATAGTAGTTATATTCTTGTACGTAGGGGCAGTATTATAGTAGTTATATTTTTGTACATAGAAGCAGTATTATAGTAGTTATATTTTTGTACATAGGAGCAGTATTATAGTAGTTATATTCTTGTACATAGGGAGCAGTATTATATTAGTTTTATTCTTGTACATAGGAGCAGTATTATAGTAGTTATTCTTGTATATAGGGGGCAGTATTATAGTAGTTATATTCTTGTACATAGGGGGCAGTATTTTAGTAGTTATATTCTTGTACATAGGGGGCAGTATTATAGTAGTTATATTCTTATACATAGGGGCAGTATTATAGTAGTTATATTCTTGTACTTAGGAGGCAGTATTATAGTAGTTATCTTCTTGTACATAGAAGGCAGCATTATAGTAGTTATATTCTTGTACATAGGAGCAGTATTATAGTAGTTATATTCTTGTACATAGGGAGCAGTATTATAGTAGTTATATTCTTGTACATAGGGGGCAGTTTTATAGTAGTTATATTCTTGTACATAGAAGGCAGTATTATAGTAGTTATATTCTTGTACATAGGAGCAGTATTATAGTAGTTATATTTTTGTACATAGGAGCAGTATTATAGTAGTTATATTCTTGTACTTAGGAGCAGTATTATAGTTGTTATATTCTTGTACATAGGGGGCAGTATTATAGTAGTTATATTCTTGTACATAGAAGGCAGTATTATAGTAGTTATATTCTTGTACATAGGAGCAGTATTATAGTAGTTATATTCTTGTACATAGGGAGCAGTATTATAGTAGTTATATTCTTGTACATAGGAGCAGTATTATAGTAGTTATATTCTTGTACATAGGAGCAGTATTATAGTAGTTATATTCTTGTACTTAGGAGCAGTATTATAGTTGTTATATTCTTGTACATAGGGGGCAGTATTATAGTAGTTATATTCTTGTACATAGAAGGCAGTATTATAGTAGTTATATTCTTGTACATAGGAGCAGTATTATAGTAGTTATATTTTTGTACATAGGAGCAGTATTATAGTTGTTATATTCTTGTTCTTAGGAGCAGTATTATAATTGTTATATTCTTGTACATAGGGGGCAGTATTATAGTAGTTATATTCTTGTACATAGAAGGCAGTATTATAGTAGATATATTCTTGTACATAGAAGGCAGTATTATAGTAGATATATTCTTGTACATAGGAGCAGTATTATAGTAGTTATATTCTTGTACATAGGGAGCAGTATTATAGTAGTTATATTCTTGTACATAGGAACAGTATTATAGTAGTTATATTCTTGTACATAGGAGCAGTATTATAGTAGTTATATTTTTGTACATAGGAGCAGTATTATAGTAGTTATATTCTTGTACACAGGAGTAGTATTATAGTAGTTATATTTTTGTACATAGGAGCAGTATTATAGTAGTTGTATTTTTGTACATGGGAGCAGTATTATAGTAGTTATATTCTTGTACATAGTGGCACTATTATAGTAGTTATGTTCATGTATAGAGGGGGCAGTATTATAGTAGTTATATTCTTGTATATAGGGGGCAGTATTATAGTAGTTATATTCTTGTACATAGGGGCAGTATTATAGTAGTTATATTCTTGTACATAGGGGGCAGTATTACAGTAGTTATATTCTTGTACATAGGAGGCACTATTATAGTAGTTATATTCTTGCACATAGGGGGCAGTATTATAGTAGTTATATTCTTGCACATAGGAGCAATATTATAGTAGTTATATTCTTGTATATAGGGGGCAGTATTATAGTAGTTATATTTTTGTACATCGGAGCAGTATTATAGTAGTTATATTCTTGTACATAGGAGCAGTATTATAGTAGTTATATTCTTGTACATAGGGAGCAGTATTATAGTAGTTATATTTTTGTACATAGGAGCAGTATTATAGTAGTTATATTTTTGTACATAGGAGCAGTATTTTAGTAGTTATATTCTTGTACATAGGAGCAGTATTTTAGTAGTTATATTCTTGTACATAGGAGCAGTATTATAGTAGTTATATTTTTGTACATAGGAGCAGTATTATAGTAGTTATATTTTTGTACATAGGAGCAGTATTATAGTAGTTATATTCTTGTACATAGGGGCAATATTATAGTAGTTATGTTCTTGTACATAGGGGGCAGTATTATAGTAGTTATATTCTTGTACATAGGAGGCACTATTATAGTAGTTATATTCTTGCACATAGGGGGCAGTATTATAGTAGTTATATTCTTGTACATAGGAGCAGTATTATAGTAGTTATATTCTTGTTTATAGGGGGCAGTATTATAGTAGTTATATTCTTGTACATAGGGGGCAGTATTATATTAGTTATATTCTTGTACATAGGAGTTATATTCTTGTACATAGGAGCAGTATTATAGTAGTTATATTCTTATAGATAGGGGCAGTATTATAGTAGTTATATTCTTGTACATAGGGGGCAGTATTATAGTAGTTATATTCTTGTACATAGGGGGCAGTATTATAGTAGTAATATTCTTGTACATAGGGGGCAGTATTATAGTAGTTATATTCTTATACATAGGGGCAGTATTATAGTAGTTATATTCTTGTACATAGGAGCAGTATTATAGTAGTTATATTCTTGTACATAGGGGCAGTATTATAGTTGCTATATTCTTGTACATAGGAGCAGTATTATAGTAGTTATATTCTTGTACATAGGAGCAGTATTATAGTATTTATATTCTTATACATATTGGGCAGTATTATAGTAGTTATATTCTTGTACATAGGAGCAGTTTTATAGTAGTTATATTCTTGTACATAGGAGCAGTATTATAGTAGTTATATTTTTGTACATGGGGCAGTATTTTAGTAGTTATATTCTTGTACATAGGAGCAGTATTATAGTAGTTATATTCTTGTACATAGGAGGCACTTTTATAGTAGTTATATTCTTGCACATAGGGGGCAGTATTATAGTAGTTATATTCTTGTACATAGGGGGCAGTATTATAGTAGTTATATTCTTGTACATAGGAGCAGTATTATAGTAGTTATATTCTTGTACTTAGAAGGCAGTATTATAGTAGATATATTCTTGTACATAGGAGCAGTATTATAGTAGTTATATTCTTGTACATAGGGAGCAGTATTATAGTAGTTATATTCTTGTACATAGGAACAGTATTATAGTAGTTATATTCTTGCACATAGGAGCAGTATTATAGTAGTTATATTTTTGTACATAGGAGCAGTATTATAGTAGTTATATTCTTGTACATAGGAGTAGTATTATAGTAGTTATATTTTTGTACATAGGAGCAGTATTATAGTAGTTGTATTTTTGTACATAGGAGCAGTATTATAGTAGTTATATTCTTGTACATAGGGGCACTATTATAGTAGTTATGTTCATGTATAGAGGGGGCAGTATTATAGTAGTTATATTCTTGTATATAGGGGGCAGTATTATAGTAGTTATATTCTTGTACATAGGGGCAGTATTATAGTAGTTATATTCTTGTACATAGGGGGCAGTATTATAGTAGTTATATTCTTGTACATAGGAGGCACTATTATAGTAGTTATATTCTTGCACATAGGGGGCAGTATTATAGTAGTTATATTCTTGTACATAGGAGCAATATTATAGTAGTTATATTCTTGTATATAGGAGGCAGTATTATAGTAGTTATATTTTTGTACATCGGAGCAGTATTATAGTAGTTATATTCTTGTACATAGGAGCAGTATTATAGTAGTTATATTCTTGTACATAGGGAGCAGTATTATAGTAGTTATATTTTTGTACATAGGAGCAGTATTATAGTAGTTATATTTTTGTACATAGGAGCAGTATTTTAGTAGTTATATTCTTGTACATAGGAGCAGTATTATAGTAGTTATATTTTTGTACATAGGAGCAGTATTATAGTAGTTATATTTTTGAACATAGGGGCAGTATTATAGTAGTTATGTTCATGTATAGAGGGGGCAGTATTATAGTAGTTATATTCTTGTATATAGGGAGCAGTATTACAGTAGTTATATTCTTGTACATAGGGGCACTATTATAGTAGTTATGTTCATGTATAGAGGGGGCAGTATTATAGTAGTTATATTCTTGTATATAGGGTGCAGTATTATAGTAGTTATATTCTTGTACATAGGGGGCAGTATTATAGTAGTTATATTCTTGTACATAGGGGCACTATTATAGTAGTTATGTTCATGTATAGAGGGGGCAGTATTATAGTAGTTATATTCTTGTATATAGGGAGCAGTATTATAGTAGTTATATTCTTGTACATAGGGGGCAGTATTATAGTAGTTATATTCTTGTACATAGGGGCAGTATTATAGTAGTTATATTATTGTACATAGGAGGCACTATTATATTAGTTATATTCTTGCACATAGGGGGCAGTATTATAGTAGTTATATTCTTGTACATAGGAGCAGTATTATAGTAGTTATATTCTTGTATATAGGGGGCAGTATTATAGTAGTTATATTCTTGTACATAGAGGGCAGTATTATAGTAGTTATATTCTTGTACATAGGAGCAGCATTATAGTAGTTATATTTTTGTACAAAGGAGCAGTATTATAGTAGTTATATTTTTGTACATAGGAGCAGTATTATAGTAGTTATATTCTTGTACATAGGGGCACTATTATAGTAGTTATGTTCATGTATAGAGGGGGCAGTGTTATAGTAGTTATATTCTTGTATATAGGGAGCAGTATTATAGTAGTTATATTCTTGTACATAGGGGCAATATTATAGTAGTTATGTTCTTGTACATAGGGGGCAGTATTATAGTAGTTATATTCTTGTACATAGGAGGCACTATTATAGTAGTTATATTCTTGCACATAGGGGGCAGTATTATAGTAGTTATATTCTTGTACATAGGAGCAGTATTATAGTAGTTATATTCTTGTTTATAGGGGGCAGTATTATAGTAGTTATATTCTTGTACATAGGGGGCAGTATTATAGTAGTTATATTCTTGTACATAGGAGTTATATTCTTGTACATAGGAGCAGTATTATAGTAGTTATATTCTTATAGATAGGGGCAGTATTATAGTAGTTATATTCTTGTACATAGGGGGCAGTATTATAGTAGTTATATTCTTGTACATAGTGGGCAGTATTATAGTAGTTATATTCTTGTACATAGGGGGCAGTATTATAGTAGTTATATTCTTATACATAGGGGCAGTATTATAGTAGTTATATTCTTGTACATAGGAGCAGTATTATAGTAGTTATATTCTTGTACATAGGGGCAGTATTATAGTTGCTATATTCTTGTACATAGGAGCAGTATTATAGTAGTTATATTCTTGTACATAGGAGCAGTATTATAGTAGTTATATTCTTGTTTATAGGGGGCAGTATTATAGTAGTTATATTCTTGTACATAGGGGGCAGTATTATAGTAGTTATATTCTTGTACATAGGAGTTATATTCTTGTACATAGGAGCAGTATTATAGTAGTTATATTCTTATAGATAGGGGCAGTATTATAGTAGTTATATTCTTGCACATAGGGGGCAGTATTATAGTAGTTATATTCTTGTACATAGGAGCAGTATTATAGTAGTTATATTCTTGTACATAGGGGGCAGTATTATAGTAGTTATATTCTTGTACATAGGGGCAGTATTATAGTAGTTATATTATTGTACATAGGAGGCACTATTATATTAGTTATATTCTTGCACATAGGGGGCAGTATTATAGTAGTTATATTCTTGTACATAGGAGCAGTATTATAGTAGTTATATTCTTGTATATAGGGGGCAGTATTATAGTAGTTATATTCTTGTACATAGAGGGCAGTATTATAGTAGTTATATTCTTGTACATAGGAGCAGCATTATAGTAGTTATATTTTTGTACAAAGGAGCAGTATTATAGTAGTTATATTTTTGTACATAGGAGCAGTATTATAGTAGTTATATTCTTGTACATAGGGGCACTATTATAGTAGTTATGTTCATGTATAGAGGGGGCAGTGTTATAGTAGTTATATTCTTGTATATAGGGAGCAGTATTATAGTAGTTATATTCTTGTACATAGGGGCAATATTATAGTAGTTATGTTCTTGTACATAGGGGGCAGTATTATAGTAGTTATATTCTTGTACATAGGAGGCACTATTATAGTAGTTATATTCTTGCACATAGGGGGCAGTATTATAGTAGTTATATTCTTGTACATAGGAGCAGTATTATAGTAGTTATATTCTTGTTTATAGGGGGCAGTATTATAGTAGTTATATTCTTGTACATAGGGGGCAGTATTATAGTAGTTATATTCTTGTACATAGGAGTTATATTCTTGTACATAGGAGCAGTATTATAGTAGTTATATTCTTATAGATAGGGGCAGTATTATAGTAGTTATATTCTTGTACATAGGGGGCAGTATTATAGTAGTTATATTCTTGTACATAGTGGGCAGTATTATAGTAGTTATATTCTTGTACATAGGGGGCAGTATTATAGTAGTTATATTCTTATACATAGGGGCAGTATTATAGTAGTTATATTCTTGTACATAGGAGCAGTATTATAGTAGTTATATTCTTGTACATAGGGGCAGTATTATAGTTGCTATATTCTTGTACATAGGAGCAGTATTATAGTAGTTATATTCTTGTACATAGGAGCAGTATTATAGTAGTTATATTCTTGTTTATAGGGGGCAGTATTATAGTAGTTATATTCTTGTACATAGGGGGCAGTATTATAGTAGTTATATTCTTGTACATAGGAGTTATATTCTTGTACATAGGAGCAGTATTATAGTAGTTATATTCTTATAGATAGGGGCAGTATTATAGTAGTTATATTCTTGCACATAGGGGGCAGTATTATAGTAGTTATATTCTTGTACATAGGAGCAGTATTATAGTAGTTATATTCTTGTTTATAGGGGGCAGTATTATAGTAGTTATATTCTTGTACATAGGGGGCAGTATTATAGTAGTTATATTCTTGTACATAGGAGTTATATTCTTGTACATAGGAGCAGTATTATAGTAGTTATATTCTTATAGATAGGGGCAGTATTATAGTAGTTATATTCTTGTACATAGGAGCAGTATTATAGTATTTATATTCTTATACATAGGGGGCAGTATTATAGTAGTTATATTCTTGTACATAGGAGCAGTTTTATAGTAGTTATATTCTTGTACATAGGAGCAGTATTATAGTAGTTATATTTTTGTACATGGGGCAGTATTTTAGTAGTTATATTCTTGTACATAGGAGCAGTATTATAGTAGTTATATTCTTGTACATAGGAGGCACTTTTATAGTAGTTATATTCTTGCACATAGGGGGCAGTATTATAGTAGTTATATTCTTGTACATAGGGGGCAGTATTATAGTAGTTATATTCTTGTACATAGGAGCAGTATTATAGTAGTTATATTCTTGTACATAGGAGCAGTATTATAGTAGTTATATTCTTGTACATAGGGGGCACTGTTATAGTAATTATATTCTTGTACATAGGGAGCAGTATTATAGTAGTTATATTCTTGTACATAGTAGGCAGTATTATAGTAGTTTTATTCTTGTACATAGGAGCAGTATTATAGTAGTTATATTCTTGTACATAGGGGGCGGTATTATAGTAGTTATATTCTTGTACACAGGGGCAGTATTATAATAGTTATATTCTTGTACATAGGGGGCAGTATTATAGTAGTTATATTCTTGTACATAGGGTGCAGTATTATAGTAGTTATATTCTTGTACATAGGGGGCAGTATTATAGTAGTTTTATTCTTGTACATAGGAGCAGTATTATAGTAGTTATATTCTGGTACATAGGGGCAGTATTATAGTAGTTATATTCTTGTACATAGGAGCAGTATTATAGTAGTTGTTACACACACGCCTGGACTGACTGGCGTGAGCATGATTAGTGATCCCACTGGACCATGAACCGAGGATTGCCTGGAGGGGCGTAACTAAGTATCAACTCGGTCCGACCAAGGTCACACGGCGGCTCAGTCGACTCCGTGAACCAGGGAGGAACCGAGCAGAGGGACCATGTGCTACTCCATGTCAGAACCCGGTCACAGCTGTTGACCCACACCGGGGAATGCAGGAACAGGCAGGTTAGACTGGCATACAGACAGGTGGATACTGGCAGGCACGGCTGGTTTGCAGACAGGTGGGTATTGGCAGGCACGGCTGGCATGCAGACTGGTGGGCGCTGGCAGGCATGACTGGCATGCAGACAGGTGGGCACTGGCAGGCACGGCTGGCATGCAGACAGGCGGGTACTGGCAGGTAGGAACGCTGGCAGAATAGGGACCAGTACAGACTTGGGACACAGGAACGGAGCCGCAGGTGCGGTAGACAAGCAGAGCAGAGCAAAACCCGCAGATGCGGTAGACAAGCTGAGCAGAGAAAAACCCGCAGATGCGGTAGACAAGCAGAGCACAGCAAAACCTGCAGATGCGGTAGACCAGCAGAGCAGAGCAAAACCCGCAGATGCTGTAGACCAGCAGAGCAGAGCAAAACCCGCAGATGCGGTAGACAAGCAGAGCAATGCAAAAACCCGCAGATGCGGTAGACAAGCAGAGCAAAACCCACAGGTGCGGTAGACAAGCAGAGCAGAGCAAAACCCGCAGGTGCGGTAGACAAGCAGAGCAGAGCAAAACCCGCAGATGCAGTAGACAAGCAGAGCAGAGCAAAACCCGCAGATGCGGTAGACCAGCAGAGCAGAGCAAAACCCGCAGATGTGGTAGACAAGCAGAGCAGAGCAAAACCCGCAGATGCGGTAGACAAGCAAAGCAGAGCAAAACCCTCAGATGCCTTAGACAAGCAGAGCAGAGCAAAACCCGCAGATGCGGTAGACAAGCAGAGCAGAGCAAAACCCGCAGATGCGGTAGACTAGCAGAGCAGAGCAAAACCCGCAGATGCGGTAAACAGGACAGGGCTCTGTTCACATGGAACAGACTGGAAAACACAATAAGATAGCTGGAACGCAGGAGTTAGATACGGAGGCAGGGTAACAGAACGAGCAAGATACTTGCAATGAAGTAGCGAGTGGACACAAAACTCACAAACAGAAGTACAGAGACAACGAGTTGGAGTTAGGTGCAGGTTCAGATACTGCAGGAAAAGGGGAAGGTACAGACATAGAGACAAACAGATAACGGACTAGGACACTGTTCAGACAGGATCTGAACCAGGAACAAGATACAGGAACGAGCCTGGGAACTCAGCCCCCAGGGTGGCGGAAACTGACTAGAAGTCACAGGTACAGGTAACAGGCCTGGGTATACAGCCCCCAGGGTGGCAGAAACAGACTAGATATAGGACAGGACCTGGCAACTCAGTTGCAAGGAACACACAAATGGAAAGTGTTGCTCAGGCACCTCCTACTGGGTGGAGGGGGTTTAAGTATCCAGTGACTCACAGCAATTGGCTAGGGACGCATTAGGACTGCGCACACTGTAGCTTTAAGAATCAGGAAATAACAGCGCCGCCGCCCTAAGCCAGCAGACAAGAGACATACAAACAGCAGGTACTGAAGCAAAGTGTGCAGCCTGGCCTGATAGGTAAGATTGCGGTCTTGCATGGTGGGAGGTGGTAAGCCATGCAATCACGCCGCCAGGGATGTTACAGTACCCCCCCCCCCCCCCCTTACACACCCTCTTCTTCAAGCCTGCAAGGATTTCCTTCAGAGAATTTGGAGGCCGATCCTTCTCTTCAAGAAGATTACCTCTTCTGTCCACTAGAGGGATCGAAACTGGTCTCACCATCTTGGTGACTAGGATGCTTCCTCCCATCGAGCCATCCTCAGCAACAGAGGAAGTGAGTGAAGTACCAGGAACAGGACACAGGAAAGTCTCTCTCCATTTGTTAATATTGGGTAGTACCGCAAAGGATTCACGGGAGAACTGGAGGTCCTCCACCTGGTTGGAGGGGTGCAGAGACTCGGGGTTAAACACCGATTTGACGTACACTTTGCCAAGCTTACTGGATGAAGTGGGCGAAGTACCAGGTACAGAGTGCAGAAAAGTCTCTCTCCATTTGTTATCAGGTAGAACCCCGGAGGATTCAGGAGACAACAGGAGGTCCTCCGCCTGGTTGGAGGGGTGCAGAGACTTGGAGGTAGCCACCACCTTGATGGACGTATTGCCAGATTTATTAGATATAGAGGATCCTTACTTAGGGACCAACTTCAGTCTGGTTTCTGAGATGACACGTCTGCGAGGTGGGGCGGTACCTGAAGCCAGATCATTGGTACAATCGTCGAGACTGTGTGGGGACAATGTCTCCGCTTCCCTTCCTTCTTAGATTTTAGTGCACAGCGAGTCAGCGACTAGCAGATCTGGTGAAGAAGAAGAAGAAACTGCTGACTGTCCTGAAGATGTGGGGACTGGACACCCCTTGTACCTCAGCAGTCCCCCAGGATACACCATGCAGGATCTCCAGACCTGAGCGGGCACTAGATCTCTCGGCTCTGGACGACCTGTGGGTAATCCAGTCAGCACCTGGAATGTGAACTTCTTCATGTGTAATGCTCCAATCTGGAGCTTAATTTGTATAGACATCTTTTGACTGTTTCTGAGTAGGGCTCATCCTTCTGCTGACAATGCCCAAACCGGCTTCTGGAGTTGTCGGATGGGAATCAGACACCGACTCTTCAAGACTTTAAGCCCGAAACTTCCGGTTATTTCGAGGCCTTCACTTGCCACGGAGACAGTCATGGTCATCTGTGGAGAGGAATCACTAACGCCAAGGGCAGCCTCTCCTACAGGCCTAATGTCTTGGGATTCTCCAACCTTCGCTGGACAAAGACTGTCAGGAGGTCCCAAACTACCGCAGCGAGACCGCAATCCGATTTTGTGACTGAGTTCTGGCATCTGCTTTGCCTGACGAACATAGTCATCCTTCATAGATTCTGTGCGGAAAGCTGCCTCTACAGGCTGGGGAACAGGAGGTCTTTGGGAGGACCGAACCTGGCGTGACGCTTTACCTCTACGCCTTGCACGTCTGGACTGCCTCTTGAGGTTGGGAAGAGAAGTATTTTGTGGAGCATTGTCATCCTGTGTGGATTCTGCGTGGGCAGCAGCCTCTTCAGGCTGGGGAACTGGGGGGCTACCTACACGCATCACCCATCGGGGCTGCTCCAAGACATTGGGAAGGGAAGCTTTAGCAGAAGCTTCAGGATTAGGGTCATCGAAGACCATTAGAAAGGCCACCAGGAAGGCCTGCAGGTCCAAGACGATAGGATCCCATGCTTGCCATAGGGGGGTGATCCATTTCAAGGCATCACCCGCTAGGTTGGACATCAGAAATGCTATTTTAACCCGATCAGTGGGAAAATATCGAGCATAAAATTTGAAATGTAGCATGCATTGCTCCACAAACGCACAACTTTGTTTTGGGTCTTCATAATACCGTGGTGGATCCGCAGGAACGAGTGCTGATAACTCCATTTGGGCTGGTGCATAAATCGCCTGGACCTCAGCTTGAGAAAAATGTTTTCCTTGGTGCACATATTCGCCAGACAAGGATTCAGATGTCTCCGAGAGCGAAGGGCCGTGGGGCTCAACGGGAACCATGGCCTGAGCAAGCTGTTACGCACACACCCGGACTGACTGGCGTGAGCATGATTAGTGATCCCACTGGACTAAGAACCGAGGAGTGCCTGGAGGGGCGTAACTAAGTATCAACTCGGTCCGACCAAGGTCACACGGCGGCTCAGTAGACTCCGTGAACCAGGGAGGAACCAAGCAGAGGGACCAGGTGCTACTCCAGGTCAGACCCCGGTCACAGCTGTTGACCCACACCGGGGAATGCAGGAACAGGCATGTTAGGCTGGCATACAGACAGGTGGATACTGGCAGACACGGCTGGTATGCAGACAGGTGGGTATTGGCAGGCACGGCTGGCATGCAGACAGGTGGGCACTGGAAGGCACGGCTGGCATGCAGACAGGTGGGCACTGGCAGGCACGGCTGGCATGCAGATAGGCGGGTACTGGGAGGTAGGAATGCAGGCAGGATAGGGACCAGTACAGACTGGGACACAGGAACGGAGCCGCAGGTGCGGTAGACGAGCAGAGCAAAACCCGCAGATGCGGTAGACAAGCAGAGCAGAGCAAAAACCCGCAGATGCGGTCGACAAGCAGAGCAGAGCAAAACCCGCAGATGCGGTAGACAAGCAGAGCGGAGCAAAACCCGCAGATGCAGTAGACAAGCAGAGCAGAGCCAAACCCGCAGATGTGGTAGACCAGCAGAGCAGAGCAAAACCCGCAGATGCGGTAGACCAGCAGAGCAGAGCAAAACTCGCAGATGCGGTAGACAAGCAGAGCAGAGCAAAACTCGCAGATGCGGTAGACGAGCAGAGCAAAACCCGCAGAAGCGGTAGACAAGCAGAGCAGAGCAAAACCCGCAGATGCGGTAAACAGGACAGGGCTCTGTTCACATGGAACAGACTGGAAAACACAAGAAGATAGCTGGAACACAGGAGTTAGATACGGAGGCAGGGAAACAGAACAAGCAGAACCAGATACACACAAGGTACTTGCAATGAAGTAGCGAGTGGACGCAAAACTCACAAACAGAAGTACAGAGACAACGAGTTGGAGTTAGGTGCAGGTTCAGATACTGCAGGAAAAGTGGAAGGTACAGGCATAGAGACAAACAGGTAATGGACTAGGACACTGTTTAGACAGGATCTGAACCAGGAACAAGATACAGGAACGAGCCTGGGAACTCAGCCCCCAGGGTGACGGAAACTGACTAGAAGTCACAGGTACAGGTAACAGGCCTGGGTATACAGCCCCCAGGGTGGCAGAAACAGACTAGATACAGGACAGGACCTGGCAACTCAGTTGCAAGGAACACACCGATGGAAAGTGTTGCTCAGGCACCTCCTACTGGGTGGAGGGGGTTTAAGTATCCAGTGACACACAGCAATAGGCTAGGGACGCATTAGGACTGCGCACACTGTAGCTTCAAGAATCAGGAAGTAACAGCGCCGCCGCCCTAAGCCAGCGGACAAGAGACATGCAAACAGCAGGTACTGGAGAAAAGTGTGCAGCCTGGCCTGATAGGTAAGATGGCGGTCTTGCATGGTGGGAGGTGGTAAGCCATGCAAGCACGCCGCCAGGGATGTTACAGTAGTGATAATCTTGTACATAGGGGGCAGTATTATAGTAGTTATATTCTTGTACATAGAGGACAGTATTATAGTAGTTATATTCTTGTACATAGGAGCAGTATTATAGTACTATAGTAGTTAAGTGTGCGCTGTGTCTTCACTAGAGCCCCTAATGATGAGGATAAGCTTTGCCACCAGTAAACACTAGGTACCACTGCAGGGCAGTCCCAGGGACTGCAGCAGATCACCGGAGCGTCTGAGGCGCGGGTATGAGGTAAATGAGGGCGAGTCAAAAGCATAGTCAGACGGTCCGAGGTCAGGGCAGGCAGCACGAGTTCACAAAATAAAGCAGCAGTCAGGGATGGAGAAGTTAAACTGAGTAGGTAAATGAGCCGGGTCGATTAAAAGGAGACAGAATACTGAAAAATGTAGAAACGGGCACACCCTCCTATAACTCACAACCAGCACAAAACAACTTAGAACGATGATCAGGTATTGGGTGAAGCAGGGCGAAGCACACGGTGAGTAAAGCGGCACTTAGCTGGCATGCGAGTGGCTGGCGTAACAATACCTCCCCTTACGCCCCCTTCTTTTTTGGCCAGACCGATGGAGAAACCTTTCCAAGATAACAGGGGCACAGATATTCTTGACAGGGTCCCAGGATCTCCCCTCAGGTCCAGTCCCTTACAGTCCACCAGATAGAAGGTCTTCCCCCAAAAGGATGTCCTTAACCTCAAAGACTTCTGGGGACCCTCAGGAACAGCAGTGGCGGGCATGGAGCTTCAAGAAGCGATTCAAGACTGGCTTCAGGAGTAAGACATGAAAGGTGTTTCGGATCCGTATATTCACAGGGAGTTGAAGACGTTAGGTCACCAGATTACGTTGCCTGAAAATTTTTTATGGACCGCAGTATCGGGGAGTGAAGATGTACAAAGGCACCTTCAGGCAAATATTCCAGGATAATAACCAGACTTAATCTACAGGAAGGTACAGAGGCGGCAAACCTATAATTACTCAGACGTCTAGATTTGTTAAGCCAGGAGAAATACACTATTATCTTTGTGTTGACTTTTGAATTGATGTGTTTTTCTTTGGTGGGTCAAGAAGGACAGACTAGTATTTGTATAAACCTGAATGTTGACATTTGAGTTGATATTTACTGCAACTTATTGTATGGACAGTGACTCAGGGTTGGGGAACAATGATGTTTGTTAATATGCTAATTACATTTTGTACTAGGCCAGCTAGTTCATTCATTTACAGAGCAGGGGGATACAAACTATGCAAATTGATTAAATGCTCAAACAATGAGACATGAGCCCTGAACTTTCCCCCCTGACCTGTGAATGATGACCTGAGCCACAGATGGATATATATAAAAAGGGATTTCTATTGTACTGCTAAGAGAATCAGAGAAACTCTTCAGGACAGAGGCTTGGTTGCATGGCTGCATCCCGAGGGACGAAGATTTGGATTCTACAGGATGCCAGCCTAAGGGAACACTGCCCTGGCTGGAACGACACAGATCTGCTCCATTGACCATCATTGACACCATGGAGACATTTGGGAAAACCAGGATTGTGACCCTCCGGTCACCTGGTCCCATGGATATCTTCTGAGATGCCAGGTTGGGACCACCCGGTCACCTGATTCCATGGAGACGTTTGGGGAAACCAAGATTGTGATACTCCGGTCACCTGGTCTCATGGATATGTTTGGGTTAGCCAGATTGGGACAATCCAATCACCTGGAACCCATGGATACACCCAGAGAAATCCAGGTTAGGACCATCCGGTCACCTGGATCCATGGATATGTTAGGAGAAAGCCAGGGTGGCATCTTCAGGTCTCCTGGCCACGTACCTCAATGGACTGTCAGCTTCCTAAGTTTGCCGCTACCTCCTCTGTGGGTGCCCACCAAAAGCAGGGGGCCACTGGTTGAGGTAGTTGGCCCTGGAAGTCTCAAACTCAAGTTGCTCTATTCCTGGCGGGCCAGCAAAAGGGTGAAACTATGTAATTTTGCACCATCTTGTGTATTTGCTGGGACTGTTCTATATGTTTATTGTCTGTTTGGTGGTATTGCCACACTGTTTAACCTTCACCTTGTGTTGTCCGAGTAGTAGCATGCCCACGGAAGACCCCGTGTCTTCACACACAGCCTTAATAAGGGACGCCTGGGTCTGCTGCCTGTTCTGTAGAAGGTCACCGTTGGAGGCATCAGCTTATGGTACCCTGGAGGAAGCAGACTGGAGAGGGCAATTGAGCATGCTGGGAGTATACCACGAAGAATGGAGATGCTCCGGAAGACTCCCCAACGTGGTTATTGTAGGAAAACTCCGCCCAGGGGAGTAGCTGTACCCAGTCATCCTGACGGGCAGAGATAAAATGGCAAAGCTAGTATTCTATAATCTGATTAACCTGTTCTACTTGCCCAATGGTCTGTGGATGATACAAGTAGGAAAAGTCCAGCTAGACACGCAGCAGCTTGCACAGAGCTCTCCAAAACTTTGAAGTGAACTGGACTCTACAATCAGAGACTATGTGAGAGGAAGACCGTGGAGACGAAATACATGCTGGAAGAACTACGTGGCAAGCTTAGTAGCTGGGGGAAGGACTGGTCAGAGGTATGAAGTGAGCCATATTAGAGAACCGATCCAACCCAGATGGTGTTGCGATGCAACCCTTAGAGAGGCAGTTCTGTGAGGAAGTCCTTAGCAATATGTAACCAGGGAGCTGAACGGAGGAGGCCAGCAGGCTTGTTCCTGGAAGACTTGTTTTTGACGCACTGTGAAGAGGCGTTTACAAAGTCCCGGACATCCTTGACTAGCGAGGGCCACCAGAAGCGACGAGCAATCAGTTCAGTGGACTTGCGTATGCCCATGTGGCCAGCCAGCTTGGATTCGTGACCCCAAGACAGAATTCCATTCTCCTTAGCAGTAGGGACAAAAGTCTTGCCCAGAGGAATGTCTCTTAAAAGGACTTGGGCTGCCTCAATAGTCATGGCCGGGTCAATAATGTGCTGAGGCTCCTCCAGGGAATCAGTCACATCAAAGGATCGTGACAGAGCATCAGCTCTGACATTTTTCTCCACAGGTGGGAAGTGTAATTCAAAATTAAAATGAGCGAAGAAGAGTGCCCACCTGGCTTGCCGAGGATTCAACCGCTAGGTGGACTGCAGGAAGGTCAGATTTTTATGGACCGTGTATATTATTACCGGAGAGCTAGCTGCCTCCAGTAGATGTCATCGTTCCTCTTGATAGTCAGAAGCTCACGATCTCCAATAGTATAATTTCACTCATTTCAGCTGGCGAAAACAGTTTGAAGAAAAAAACTCAAGAGACAGACTTCCCCAAATAAGTTCTTTGCAGGAGCACTGCCCCAGCACCGATATATGAGGCATCTTTCTCCAAGAGAAACTGCTTGTTGGGTGGGACCGGGGTGATGTAGCACCAGAGCACCCTTGAAGGCCTTTTTCAAATACTTGTAGGCTGTCTCAAGCCAGTCTCTAGCATTGGCTCTCTCTCTGGTTAAGGTGGAGATAGGTACCATAAGGGACGAGAAGTTGCCTGTAGAAGTTGGTGTAACCCATGAAGCGCTGGATGGTATTCAGGACAAGTCCGGAAAGCATAGCAGAAACCTTTTCTGAATCCATTTCAAGACCTTTGTTGGAAGCAATGTAGCCAAGGAAAGGCAAGGAGCTTTTTTCAAAGACACATTTGGACAATTTGGGAAGGTAAATCAGGGGAGAATATTAGGATATCATCCAAATACACAAGCATGGAAACATAGAAGAGATCCCAGAAGATGTCATTAACAAACTCCTGAAACACGGCAGGCGTATTACTCAGCCCGAAGGGCATGACGAGATTCTCATAGTGACCCTCATGGGTATTAAAGGCTGTTTTCCATTCGTCGCCCTCACAGATACAAATAAAGTAGTATGCCCCTCTCAGCTCCAATTTGGTGAATATCTTAGCTTTACGGATTCTGTCAAATAGCTCAGAAATCAAAGGCAGTAGGTACTTGTTCTTAATAGTGATTTTGTTAAGACCTCAATTCTATACAGGGGCGTAGGGAACCAATCTTCTTGGTCACAAAGAAGAAGCTGGCACCAGCAGGAGAGCAGGACTTACAGGTGACTTCTCTTGGATGTATTCAGACATGGCTCGAGTCTCCGGTAGAAATGGTGGATACACCCACCCCCAGGGTGGTGAAGTGCCAGGATGAAGATAGACGGGACAGTCATAAGGCCTGTGGGGTGGCAGGACCTCAGCCTTCTTTTCCCAGAAGACGTCTGCTAAGGCACGATAATGGATGGACAGAGAAGCAAGGTTTCAAGGCACAGGAGGCGAAGTCTTGGGTGTGACCTTGGCTAGGCAGTTGGAAGCACAGTGCTGTCCCCAATGAAGTAACTGGCCGGAGGACCATTCAATAACTGGTGCGTGTAGACGCAGCCATGAAAGGCCCAGTAGAGCAGAATTCACAGATCTGGGTAGCCGATAGAATTTTCTTCTATCAGTATGCAGGACTCCAATCCATGGCTTCACTGGTAGCATGATGAGTTGAACAGGTTCAGCTAGGAGTTGTCCGTCAATGGAGGCAACAGTTGGGGTGATCCAGCTGTTGTGTAGGGAGCTGAAGTTGACAGACCAAATCCAAATGAATGAAGTTGCCTACGGAGCCTGAATCAAGATGGGCAGCAGTGTAGAGGGACCTCTTCTGCCAGGTCAAGGTAACTTGGGTCAGTAGCTTTGGAGCAATTACTCTCATCTAGGGTCATCTCTCCGGCCAACCCCAGGTGCTGAAATTTCCCGGTCTCACAGGGCACTGGCGAACAAAATGTCCCTTTCCTCCACAGTACATTCATACGCTCTCTCTGTACCTTCTCTGTCGTTCCTGTACAGAAAGTTTGGCGCGCTAAACCAGCATCGGCAAAGTGTCTGGTTGTACGAGTTACAGTTAGAAAGGGAACTGGAGCTTACTTATGGAAGGGGAGATCTATCCTAGTGGCAAGGTGTATAAGGGCGTCCAGCGAGGGTGGTAGATCTCTGCCAGCAACTCATCCTTGATAAGACCAGACAGGCCCTGCCAGAAGGTTGCCACCAGGACCTCATTATTGCAAGCCAGCTTCACTGTCAAGGTACTGATGCGTAAGGCATACTGGGCTACGGTATCCGTGCTCTGCTTTGGAGACAACAGGGTCAAAGAAGCAGAGGAGATGCGGTCTGGAACCTCAAATACCGATCGAAATATCTCCAGGAACATCCCAACATCATGGGTCTCCGGACCTCCACACTCCCAAATGGAGTTTACCCCGACCAGGGCTTGTTCAGACAGCAGAGAGACCATGAATACTATCTTGGTCTGGTCAGAAGGAAAGAGGCGAGCGTGAAGTGTCAAATGGATCAGACACTTATTGATGAAGCCACGACTCTCCATGGAGTCTTCCATGGAAGTGGAAGCTGGAGCTTGGCAGTTCCAACAGAAACGGGAGAATTAGGTGGTTCTCTCGGAGAGAGGCTGACTGCCCATAGGAGGGGTGTCCAGACATGGTAGAAGCGGAATGCAGGGCTGACATAGCGGTGGACAGACCCTGCAGCTGGGTTGCCACCACATTAAAGGCCTGCATCAGCTGGTCCTCACGCTGAGAGCGGACCTCCTCGTACAATACTTGTACGGTAGACTTGGGATCCCTGTGTCTCAACTTGTCAGCGGGGTTCATGGCCCAAACATAATTTAACACTGGTGAGTGTGGACTCACTGCGCCACGGGACGGGCTTACCATGGAGGGGCTTGACTAAAAGTCTATCGGGTAGACTCCAGGTACCACTCCAGGGCAGTCCCAGGGACTGCAGCAGCTGGCCGGAGGGTCAGAGGCTCGTGGACAAGGTACAGGGGGGCAAGTTAAAAGCTTAGTTAGATGGCCCGAGGTCAGGGCAAGCAGCACGGGTTCACAAAACAAAGCCGGAGTCAGGGCTGGAGAAGTCAAACTGTGCGGATAAACAGACGAGTACGATAACGGGAGACAGAATACTGAGAAATGCATAAACGGGTGCTAGCAGCCTAGGAACCAACGTTCGAGTGAGGAATGGAGAGTGGAGTCACCTGATATATCACCTATAAGCAGGTGATAGTCTGGGGAAGCAAATCGCTGCAGGACAGAGTGGATACAAATTCCAGCAGATTTTGACAGCGCCCCCTATGACTCACAACCTGCACAAGACAACTCAGAGTGATGGTCAGGTACTGGGCGAAACACATGGTGAGTAGGGCGGTGTGTGAGTGGCCGGCGTAACACAGTATTATAGTAGTTATATTCTTGTATAAGGTGTCAGTATTATAGTAGTTATATTCTTGTACATAGGGGGCAGTATTATAGTAGTTATATTCTTGTACATAGGAGCAGTATTATAGTAGTTATATTCTTGTATAAGGTGGCAGTATTATAGTAGTTATATTCTTGTACATAGGGGGCAGTATTATAGTAGTTATATTCTTGTACATAGGGGGCAGTATTATAGTAGTTATATTCTTGTACATAGGGGGCAGTATTATAGTAGTTATATTCTTGTACATAGGGGGGCAGTATTATAGTAGTTATATTCTTGTACATAGGGGGCAGTATTATAGTAGTTATATTCTTGTACATAGGAGCAGCATTATAGTAGTTATATTCTTGTACATAGGAGCAGTATTATAGTAGTTATATTCTTGTACATAGGAGCAGTATTATAGTAGTTATATTCTTGTACATAGGGAGCAGTATTATAGTAGTTATATTCTTGTACATAGGAGCAGTATTATAGTAGTTATATTCTTGTACATAGGGAGCAGTATTATAGCAGTTATATTCTTGTACATAGGGGCAATATTATAGTAGTTATATTCTTGTACATAGGAGCAGTATTATAGTAGTTATATTCTTGTACATAGGGGGCAGTATTATAGTAGTTATATTCTTGTACATAGGGGGGCAGTATTATAGTAGTTATATTCTTGTACATAGGGGCAGTATTATAGTAGTTATATTCTTGTACATAGGGGCAGTATTATATAGTAGTTATATTCTTGTACATAGGGGGCAGTATTATAGTAGTTATATTCTTGTACATAGGGGCAGTATTATAGTAGTTATATTCTTGTACATAGGGGGGCAGTATTATAGTAGTTATATTCTTGTACATAGGGGGCAGTATTATAGTAGTTATATTCTTGTACATAGGAGCAGCATTATAGTAGTTATATTCTTGTACATAGGAGCAGCATTATAGTAGTTATATTCTTGTACATAGGAGCAGTATTATAGTAGTTATATTCTTGTACATAGGAGCAGTATTATAGTAGTTATATTCTTGTACATAGGAGCAGTATTATAGTAGTTATATTCTTGTACATAGGGAGCAGTTTTATAGTAGTTATATTCTTGTACATAGGAGCAGTATTATAGTAGTTATATTCTTGTACATAGGGAGCAGTATTATAGCAGTTATATTCTTGTACATAGGGAGCAGTATTATGGTAGTTATATTCTTGTACATAGGGTGCAGTATTATTGTAGTTATAGTCTTGTACATAGGAGCAGTATTATAGTAGTTATATTCTTGTACATAGGAGCAGCATTATAGTAGTTATATTCTTGTACATAGGGGCAGTATTATAGTAGTTATATTCTTGTACATAGGGAGCAGTATTATATAGTAGTTATATTCTTGTACATAGGGGGCAGTATTATAGTAGTTATATTCTTGTACATAGGGGCAGTATTATAGTAGTTATATTCTTGTACATAGGGGCAGTATTATAGTAGTTATATTCTTGTACATAGAGGGCAGTATTATAGTAGTTATATTCTTGTACATAGGGGCAGCATTATAGTAGTTGTATTCTTGTACATAGGGGGCAGTATTATAGTAGTTATATTCTTGTACATAGGGGCAGTATTATAGTAGTTATATTCTTGTACATAGCAGCAGTATTATAGTAGTTATATTCTTGTATATAGGTGGCAGTATTATAGTAGTTATATTCTTGTACATAGGGGCAGTATTATAGTAGTTATATTCTTGTACATAGGGGCAGTATTATAGTAGTTATATTCTTGTATATAGGGGGCAGTATTATAGTAGTTATATTCTTGTACATAGGGGCAGCATTATAGTAGTTGTATTCTTGTAAATAGGGGGCAGTATTATAGTAGTTATATTCTTGTACATAGGGGCAGTATTATAGTAGTTATATTCTTGTATATAGGGGCAGTATTATAGTAGTTATATTCTTGTACATAGGGGCAGTATTATAGTAGTTATATTCTTGTACATAGGGGCAGTATTATAGTAGTTATATTCTTGTATATAGGGGGGCAGTATTATAGTAGTTATATTCTTGTACATAGGGGCAGTATTATAGTAGTTATATTCTTGTACATAGGAGCTGTATTATAGTAGTTATATTCTTGTACATAGGAGCAGTATTATAGTAGTTATATTCCTGTACATAGGGGGCAGTATTATAGTAGTTATATTCTTGTACATAGGAGCTGTATTATAGTAGTTATATTCTTGTACATAGGAGCAGTATTATAGTAGTTATATTCTTGTACATAGGGGGCAGTATTATAGTAGTTATATTCTTGTACATAGGGGGCAGTATTATAGTAGTTATATTCTTGTACATAGGAGCAGTATTATAGTAGCTATATTCTTGTATATAGGAGCAGTATTACAGTAGTTATATTCTTGTACATAGGGGCAGTATTATAGTAGTTATATTCTTGCACATAGGGGCAGTATTACAGTAGTTATATTCTTGTACATAGGGGCAGTATTATAGTAGTTATGTTCTTGTACATAGGGGGCAGTATTATAGTAGTTATAGTCTTGTACATAGGAGCAGTATTATAGTAGTTATATTCTTGTACATAGGGGGCAGTATTATAGTAGTTATATTCTTGTATATAGGAGCAGTATTATAGTAGTTATATTTTTGTACATAGGGGCAGTATTATAGTAGTTATATTCTTTTACATAGGAGCAGTATTATAGTAGTTATATTCTTGTACATAGGGGGCAGTATTATAGTAGTTATATTCTTGTACATAGGAGCAGTATTATAGTAGTTATATTCTTGTACATAGGGGCAGTATTATAGTAGTTATATTCTTGTACATAGGGGGCAGTATTATAGTAGTTATATTCTTGTACATAGGGGCAGTATTATAGTAGTTATATTCCTGTATATAGGAGCAGTATTATAGTAGTTATATTCCTGTACATAGGGGCAGTATTATAGTAGCTATATTCTTGTATATAGGAGCAGTATTATAGTAGTTATATTCCTGTACATAGGGGGCAGTATTATAGTAGCTATATTCTTGTATATAGGAGCAGTATTACAGTAATTATATTCCTGTACATAGGGGCAGTATTATAGTAGTTATATTCTTGTATATAGGAGCAGTATTATAGTAGTTATATTCCTGTACATAGGAGCAGTATTATAGTAGTTATATTCTTGTACATAGGAGCAGTATTATAGTAGTTATATTCCTGTACATAGGGGCAGTATTATAGTAGTGACAGGTTACACGTGTAGATGAGATTATCTGGGTGAGTGGCTGCCTTTTGTTACCTTTATTCCATCTGTATTGTCGGGTTATTCTGTAAGTTGAGGTCTTTTCGCCTTTCCTTTTATTAGCCGCTCACTCGTTTTGTGTAATCTCTCCGCGGTGAGTAATTACTGGTGATGAATAAAGCTCCTTATGTAATAGCGCTGGAGCACTGAGTGCGGACATTAATACCTTGCCCTCCCCCAGGTGGGCTGCACTGTACTTTACGCAGCGTAATGGGCGCCGCTCGCCTCCATCGCGCCCCGTTTATAGTTTGCCTCTTGTCAAGGTCAGGGGAGTCTTGCACTGAGGGAACTCTTCATAACTTACTGTGGATCCGGAAGGCAGAAATCCAATAAGCGCAGATCCCCCCTGTGCAGAATAAGGGGGTTCTTTGCTAGTTAGGGCTCCGGCTGCAGGTGGATAGGAATCTGTGCTCCCGAGGGGGGCTCCAGATCGAGGAGATGATTGTCCGCACGTTTGTCTTATTTTTATTGTTTAATTATTATCTCTAAAGTTTGGATATACTGATAATTGTCAGGGCAGCGTACTTCGTCTTAAAGGGACAGTACTTCCACTTTATTTCTCGCTGTATATTAGGGCTCACCTGTGATGTGTATTCATGGTGCTCCAGGTCAGGGTGAGCACAGACCCAGGGTGCTGGCACAGCAGGTTGGAAGGCGCTTGATACAGCGAGGATCCATCCAAAAGGCTATAATGCACCAAACAAGCGAGACAGGACCCACCAAAACCACGGAAACAGGAGAACAGATGAACACAGGAGAGCGGGTGAAGAGGAGAACAGCAGGTCTGAAGCAAGTGTCTGCAGCGGTGGTTGTGGTTTAACGTGAACAGTTTGTAAATTCCAGTTGTAATGCTAAAGAAAACGATGGGTAAACCGAGATCTGAGAAGCCGTAGAAGCAAGTTATAGAATTCACAGCAGATTTTGAACAGTCTCTAGTAACCGTTCATAATGCTTACAGCAAACGATGAGTTAACCAGCAAATGACAGAAGCAATAAATTCGGGTTGTAGAATCCACAGCAATTTGCAGCGTAATGTGAACAGACTCGTATAACAGTTCGTAATGCTTACAGCAACTGATTGGTAAACCTGCAGATCTCGGAAGCAGATGCCTCTGTAGAAAATGGGTGGTGTCTAGTCCTTCGACACACGGAAACTGTACACAACACTAAACTGAGTGAATACGCAGATGTGTCTAAGTTTACTTTTAAAAGGCTTTGGTCTATGATGTCATTGAGGTGCGCTGGGCATCTCGTAAAGCCGTAAATGGAGCACAGCAAAGAGTGTTGACCATAGGGGAAGGGAGCAGGGCCCAGTTCAGAAGCTGAGACATGTGCTTAACACTAAAAATGATGTAGATACAGCTAGTACTGCTGCCATATCTCACATTATAAATATTGTATACACAGATAGTACTGCTGCTCTGTCTCTCATTGGAAATAATGTAGATAAAGCTAGTACTGCTGCCCTAGCTCTCATTATAAATAGTGTACACACAGCTAGTACTGCCGCTCTGTCTTTTATTGTAAATTACTTAGGAACAGCTTGTACTGCTGCCCTGTTTCTCATTATAAATTATGTAGAATCAACTAATACTTCTGCCCTCTCTCATTATAAATGGTTTAAACACAATTAGTACTGCCGCCCGCTTTCTCATTGTAAATAATGTAGACACGGCTAGTACTGCTGCCCTGTCTCTGATTGTAATTAATGTAGACACAGCTATTACTTCCTCCCTGACTCTCATTATAAATAATGCAGACTCCGGTAGTACTGCGGCCCTGTTTCTCATCATAAATTAAGTGGACACAGCTAGTACTACTGCCCTGTCTCTCATTATAAATGATGTAGACACAGCTAGTACTACTGCCCTGTCTCTCATTATAAATGATGTAGACACAGCTAGTACTACTGCCCTGTCTCTCATTATAAATGATGTAGACACAGCTTGTACTGCTGCCCTGTCTCTCATTATAAATGATGTAGACACAGCTTGTACTGCTGCCCTGTCTCTCATTATAAATGATGTAGACACAGCTTGTACTGCTGCCCTGTCTCTCATTATAAATGATGTAGACACAGCTTGTACTGCTGCCCTGTCTCTCATTATAAATTATGTAGACACAGCTAGTACTGCTGCCCTGTCTCATGATAAATGATGTAAACAAAGCTAGTACTACCCCCCTTTTATTGTTAATGACTGAGGCACAGCTAGTACTGCTGCCCTGTCTATTATTGTAAATGACGTAGGCACAGCTAGTACTGCTGCCCTGTCTCATGATAAATTATGTAGACAAAGCTAGTACTACCCCCCTTTTATTGTTAATGACGGAGGCACAGCTAGTACTGCTGCCCTGTCTTTTATTGTAAATGACGTAGGCACAGCTAGTACTGCTGCCCTGTCTATTATTGTAAATGACGTAGGCACAGCTAGTACTGCTGCCCTGTCTATTATTGTAAATGACGTAGGCACAGCTAGTACTACTGCCCTGTCTCTCATTATAAATGACGTAGGCACAGCTAGTACTGCTGCCCTGTCTCATGATAAATGATGTAGACAAAGCTAGTACTGCCCCCCTTTTATTGTTAATGACGGAGGCACAGCTAGTACTGCTGCCCTGTCTTTTATTGTAAATGACGTAGGCACAGCTAGTACTGCTGCCCTGTCTCATGATAAATGATGTAGACAAAGCTAGTACTACCCCCCTTTTATTGTTAATGACGGAGGCACAGCTAGTACTGCTGCCCTGTCTTTTATTGTAAATGACGTAGGCACAGCTAGTACTGCTGCCCTGTCTATTATTGTAAATGACGTAGGCACAGCTAGTACTACTGCCCTGTCTCTCATTATAAATGACGTAGGCACAGCTAGTACTGCTGCCCTGTCTCATGATAAATGATGTAGACAAAGCTAGTACTGCCCCCCTTTTATTGTTAATGACGGAGGCACAGCTAAAACTGCTGCCCTGTCTTTTATTGTAAATGACGTAGGCACAGCTAGTACTACTGCCCTGTCTCTCATTATAAATGACGTAGGCACAGCTAGTACTGCCGCCCTTTTATTGTATAATGACGGAGGCACAGCTAGTACTGCCGCCCTTTTATTGTATAATGACGGAGGCACAGCTAGTACTGCCGCCCTTTTATTGTATAATGACGGAGGCACAGCTAGTACTGCCTCCGTGTCTCATCCTGTGAATGATAATACTACAAGTAGATCTGCCCCTCTGTTTTTACATTTCCCTATATCATTTACAGGAGAGATAGAAGGCAGCGCCACCTTCCCTAAATCATTTCCATTGAGAAACATTACTACCTCTCTATTTCTGTAAATGATGAAGGTCAATTTTGACACAGGTAATGTTGTTTTCCTATTTTTCTCTGTAAATTATATAGGCAAAGCTAGTACAGCCTCCTAGTCTCTTTCTGTAAATTATTTAGACAAAGCTAGTACTCACTCCTTGTCTCTGCTTGTAGTTTACCATAAGTACAGATAGTACTGCCTCCCTGTGTCTTTCTGTAAATAATGTAGGTACAGATAGTACTGTTTCCTTTTCTCTCCCTGTAAATAATGTAGTTACTGATAGTACTGCCTCCCCGTCTCTCCTTGTAAATAATATAGGGACAGATAGTACTGCCTCCCTGTCTTTATGTAAATAATGTAAGTACAGATAGTAGTGTCTCCTTGCCCTCCCTGTAAATAATGTAGTCACAGATAGTTCTGCCTCCTTGTCTCTCTCTGTAAATATTGTAAGTACAGATAGTACTGCCTCCTAGTCTCTCTGTAAATAATGTAGACACAGATAGTACTTCCTCCCTGTCTCTCTCTGTAAATATTGTAAGTACAGATAGTACTGCCTCCTAGTCTCTCTGTAAATAATGTAGACACAGATAGTAATTCCTCCCTGTCTCTCTGGCCTGGATCCATTCCCCTCCCTGCGGTGCAGTCACAATGATCATATAGTGGCCAGCACATCTGCAGGGGGCGGCTATGGGGGTATTCAGGACCCTAGGATTTGTAGGGCTGCCACATAATACAAGGGAGAGGCTGCTCTGTTCTTTTCAGAAGTCCTATAGGTGTGAATGGAGACGGCCTTGTGCTACCCCTCCATTCATATCCCTAGGGGGAATAGCTGACCTGGATACGGGGTCACAGGAGCTCCATAGCGGGACCCGAGGGGGCAGCTGTCAGGCATTGAAGGCATAGAGGCATAGCCATATACATACCGCGTCCCGACCCTCACACTGTCCTCTCACCTGACTGTTGTGTGACCTGCACTGATCGTTCTCTCTCTAATCTCCCAGGACCCCGCCGCAGCCGCCATATCTGACGGAGACTGTGATATCCAAGAGGGAGAGAGCGTGTCCATGAACTACAAGCCCTCCCCGCTGCAGGTGAAGCTAGGTGAGTGCTGGAGACCACCACCATCAAATGACCCCCAAACCACCAGGGGACGCTGTGCAGAGTAACCAGGTGTTGTAGAGTGTGAGTGCAGCTCTGGAGTATAATACAGGATGTAACTCAGGATCAGTAATGTAATGTATGTACACAGTGACTGCACCAGCAGAATAGTGAGTGCAGCTCTGGAGGATAATACAGGAGGTAACTCAGGATCAGTAATGTAATGTATGTACACAGCGACTGCACCAGCAGAATAGTGAGTGCAGCTCTGGAGGATAATACAGGATGTAACTCAGGATCAGTAATGTAATGTATGTACACAGTGACTGGACCAGCAGAATAGTGAGTGCAGCTCTGGGGTATAATACAGGATGTAACTCAGGATCAGTAATGTAATGTATGTACACAGTGACTGCACCAGCAGAATAGTGAGTGCAGCTCTGGAGTATAATACAGGATGTAACTCAGGATCAGTAATGTAATTTATGTACACAGTGACTGCACCAGCAGAATAGTGAGTGCAGCTCTGGAGTATAATACAGGATATAACTCAGGATCAGTAATGTAATGTATGTACACAGTGACTGCACCAGCAGAATAGTGAGTGCAGCTCTGGAGTATAATACAGGAGGTAACTCAGGATCAGTACAGGATCAGTAATGTAATGTATGTACACAGTGACTGCACCAGCAGAATAGTGAGTGCAGCTCTGAAGTATAATACAGGAGGTAACTCAGGATCAGTACAGGATCAGTAATGTAATGTATGTACACAGTGACTGCACCAGCAGAATAGTGAGTGCAGCTCTGGAGTATAACACTGGATATAACTCAGGATCAGTAATGTAATGTATGTACACAGTGACTGCACCAGCAGAATAGTGAGTGCAGCTCTGGAGTATAACACTGGATATAACTCAGGATCAGTAATGTAATGTATGTACACAGTGACTGCACCAGCAGAATAGTGAGTGCAGCTCTGGAGGATAATACAGGATGTAACTCAGGATCAGTAATGTAATGTATGTACACAGTGACTGCACCAGCAGAATAGTGAGTGCAGCTCTGGAGTATAATACAGGATGTAACTCAGGATCAGTAATGTAATGTATGTACACAGTGACTGCACCAGCAGAATAGTGAGTGCAGCTCTGGAGTATAATACAGGATATAACTCAGGATCAGTAATGTAATGTATGTACACAGTGACTCCACCAGCAGAATAGTGAGTGCAGCTCTGGAGTATAATACAGGATATAACTCAGGATCAGTAATGTAATGTATGTACACAGTGACTGCACCAGCAGAATAGTGAGTGCAGCTCTGGAGGATAATACAGGATGTAACTCAGGATCAGTAATGTAATGTATGTACACAGTGACTGCACCAGCAGAATAGTGAGTGCAGCTCTGGAGTATAATACAGGATGTAACTCAGGATCAGTAATGTAATGTATGTACACAGTGACTGCACCAGCAGAATAGTGAGTGCAGCTCTGGAGTATAATACAGGAGGTAACTCAGGATCAGTACAGGATCAGTAATGTAATGTATGTAGACAGTGACTGCACCAGCAGAATAGTGAGAGCAGCTCTGGAGTATAATACAGGATGTAACTCAGGATCAGTAATGTAATGTATGTACACAGTGACTGCACCAGCAGAATAGTGAGTGCAGCTCTGGAGTATAACACTGGATATAACTCAGGATCAGTAATGTAATGTATGTACACAGTGACTGCACCAGCAGAATAGTGAGTGCAGCTCTGGAGTATAACACTGGATATAACTCAGGATCAGTAATGTAATGTATATACACAGTGACTGCACCAGCAGAATGGTGAGTGCAGCTCTGGGGTATAATACAGGCTGTAACTCAGGATCAGTAATGTAATGTATGTACACAGTGACTGCACCAGCAGAATAGTGAGTGCAGCTCTGGAGGATAATACAGGATCAGTAATGTAATGTATGTACACAGTGACTGCACCAGCAGAACAGTGAATGCAGCTCTGGAGTATAATACAGGATGTAACTCAGGATCAGTAATGTAATGTATGTACACAGTGACTGAACCAGCAGAATAGTGAGTGCAGCTCTGGGGTATAATACAGGATGTAACTCAGGATCAGTAGTGTAATGTATGTACACAGTGACTGCACCAGCAGAATAGTGAGTGCAGCTCTGGAGTATAATACAGGAGGTAACTCAGGATCAGTAATGTAATGTATGTACACAGTGACTGCACCAGCAGAATAGTGAGTGCAGCTCTGGAGTATAATACAGGATATAACTCAGGATCAGTTATGTAATGTATGTACACAGTGACTGCACCAGCAGAATAGTGAGTGCAGCTCTGGAGTATAATACAGGATGTAACTCAGGATCAGTAATGTAATGTATGTACACAGTGACTGCACCAGCAGAATAGTGAGTGCAGCTCTGGAGTATAATACAGGATGTAACTCAGGATCAGTAATGTAATGTGTTTACTCAGTGACTGCACCAGCAGAATAGTGAGTGCAGCTCTGGAGTATAATACAGGAGGTAACTCAGAATCAGTAATGTAATGTATGTACACAGTGACTGCACCAGCAGAATAGTGAGTGCAGCTCTGGGGTATAATACAGGATGTAACTCAGGATCAGTAATGTAATGTATGTACACAGTGACTGCACCAGCAGAATAGTGAGTGCAGCTCTGGAGTATAATACAGGATGTAACTCAGGATCAGTAATGTAATGTATGTACACAGTGACTGCACCAGCAGAATAGTGAGTACAGCTCTGGAGTATAATACAGGATGTAACTCAGGATCAGTAATGTAATGTATGTACACAGTGACTGCACCAGCAGAAGTGTGAGTGCAGCTCTGGAGTATAATACAGGAGGTAACTCAGGATCAGTAATGTAATGTATGTACACAGTGACTGCACCAGCAGAATAGTGAGTGCAGCTCTGGAGTATAATACAGGAGGTAACTCAGGATCAGTAATGTAATGTATGTACACAGTGACTCCACCAGCAGAATAGTGAGTGCAGCTCTGGAGTATAATACAGGATGTAACTCAGGATCAGTAATGTAATGTATGTACACAGTGACTGCAGCAGCAGAATAGTGAGTGCAGCTTGGAGTATAATACAGGATGTAACTCAGGATCAGTAATGTAATGTATGTACACAGTGACTCCACCAGCAGAATAGTGAGTGCAGCTCTGGGGTATAATACAGGAGGTAACTCAGGATCAGTAATGTAATGTATGTACACAGTGACTGAACCAGCAGAATAGTGAGTGCAGCTCTGGAGTATAATACAGGATGTAACTCAGGATCAGTAATGTAATGTATGTACACAGTAACTCCACCAGCAGAATAGTGAGTGCAGCTCTGGGGTATAATACAGGAGGTAACTCAGGATCAGTAATGTAATGTATGTACACAGTGACTGCACCAGCAGAATAGTGAGTGCAGCTCTGGAGTATAACACTGGATATAACTCAGGATCAGTAATGTAATGTATGTACACAGTGACTGCACCAGCAGAATAGTGAGTGCAGCTCTGGAGTATAACACTGGATATAACTCAGGATCAGTAATGTAATGTATGTACACAGTGACTGCACCAGCAGAATGGTGAGTGCAGCTCTGGGGTATAATACAGGCTGTAACTCAGGATCAGTAATGTAATGTATGTACACAGTGACTGCACCAGCAGAATAGTGAGTGCAGCTGTGGAGGATAATACAGGATCAGTAATGTAATGTATGTACACAGTGACTGCACCAGCAGAACAGTGAATGCAGCTCTGGAGTATAATACAGGGTGTAACTCGGGATCAGTAATGTAATGTATGTACACAGTGACTGAACCAGCAGAATAGTGAGTGCTGCTCTGGAGGATAATACAGGATGTAATTCAGGATCAGTAATGTAATGTATGTACACAGTGACTGAACCAGCAGAATAGTGAGTGCAGCTCTGGGGTATAATACAGGATGTAACTCAGGATCAGTAGTGTAATGTATGTACACAGTGACTGCACCAGCAGAATAGTGAGTGCAGCTCTGGAGTATAATACAGGAGGTAACTCAGGATCAGTAATGTAATGTATGTACACAGTGACTGCACCAGCAGAATAGTGAGTGCAGCTCTGGAGTATCATACAGGATATAACTCAGGATCAGTTATGTAATGTATGTACACAGTGACTGCACCAGCAGAATAGTGAGTGCAGCTCTGGAGTATAATACAGGATGTAACTCAGGATCAGTAATGTAATGTATGTACACAGTGACTGCACCAGCAGAATAGTGAGTGCAGCTCTGGAGTATAATACAGGATGTAACTCAGGATCAGTAATGTAATGTGTTTACTCAGTGACTGCACCAGCAGAATAGTGAGTGCAGCTCTGGAGTATAATACAGGAGGTAACTCAGAATCAGTAATGTAATGTATGTACACAGTGACTGCACCAGCAGAATAGTGAGTGCAGCTCTGGGGTATAATACAGGATGTAACTCAGGATCAGTAATGTAATGTATGTACACAGTGACTGCACCAGCAGAATAGTGAGTGCAGCTCTGGAGTATAATACAGGATGTAACTCAGGATCAGTAATGTAATGTATGTACACAGTGACTGCACCAGCAGAATAGTGAGTACAGCTCTGGAGTATAATACAGGATGTAACTCAGGATCAGTAATGTAATGTATGTACACAGTGACTGCACCAGCAGAAGTGTGAGTGCAGCTCTGGAGTATAATACAGGAGGTAACTCAGGATCAGTAATGTAATGTATGTACACAGTGACTGCACCAGCAGAATAGTGAGTGCAGCTCTGGAGTATAATACAGGAGGTAACTCAGGATCAGTAATGTAATGTATGTACACAGTGACTCCACCAGCAGAATAGTGAGTGCAGCTCTGGAGTATAATACAGGATGTAACTCAGGATCAGTAATGTAATGTATGTACACAGTGACTGCAGCAGCAGAATAGTGAGTGCAGCTTGGAGTATAATACAGGATGTAACTCAGGATCAGTAATGTAATGTATGTACACAGTGACTCCACCAGCAGAATAGTGAGTGCAGCTCTGGGGTATAATACAGGAGGTAACTCAGGATCAGTAATGTAATGTATGTACACAGTGACTGAACCAGCAGAATAGTGAGTGCAGCTCTGGAGTATAATACAGGATGTAACTCAGGATCAGTAATGTAATGTATGTACACAGTAACTCCACCAGCAGAATAGTGAGTGCAGCTCTGGGGTATAATACAGGAGGTAACTCAGGATCAGTAATGTAATGTATGTACACAGTGACTGAACCAACAGAATAGTGAGTGCAGCTCTGGAGTATAACACAGGATGTAACTCAGGATCAGTAATGTAATGTATGTACACAGTGACTACACCAGCAGAATAGTGAGTGCAGCTCTGGAGTATAATACAGGATGTAACTCAGGATCAGTAATGTAATGTATGTATACAGTGACTGCACCAGCAGAATAGTGAGTGCAGCTCTGGAGTATAATACAGGAGGTAACTCAGGATCAGTAATGTAATGTATGTACACAGTGACTGCACCAGCAGAATAGTGAGTGCAGCTCTGGAGGATAATACAGGATCAGTAATGTAATGTATGTACACAGTGACTGCACCAGCAGAACAGTGAATGCAGCTCTGGAGTATAATACAGGGTGTAACTCGGGATCAGTAATGTAATGTATGTACACAGTGACTGAACCAGCAGAATAGTGAGTGCAGCTCTGGGGTATAATACAGGATGTAACTCAGGATCAGTAGTGTAATGTATGTACACAGTGACTGCACCAGCAGAATAGTGAGTGCAGCTCTGGAGTATAATACAGGATGTAACTCAGGATCAGTAATGTAATGTATGTACACAGTGACTGCACCAGCAGAATAGTGAGTGCAGCTCTGGAGTATAATACAGGATATAACTCAGGATCAGTAATGTAATGTATGTACTCAGTGACTGCACCAGCAGAATAGTGAGTGCAGCTCTGGAGTATAATACAGGATGTAACTCAGGATCAGTAATGTAATGTATGTACACAGTGACTGCACCAGCAGAATAGTGAGTGCAGCTCTGGAGTATAATACAGGATGTAACTCAGGATCAGTAATGTAATGTATTTACTCAGTGACTGCACCAGCAGAATAGTGAGTGCAGCTCTGGAGTATAATACAGGAGGTAACTCAGAATCAGTAATGTAATGTATGTACACAGTGACTGCACCAGCAGAATAGTGAGTGCAGCTCTGGGGTATAATACAGGATGTAACTCAGGATCAGTAATGTAATGTATGTACACAGTGACTGCACCAGCAGAATAGTGAGTGCAGCTCTGGAGTATAATACAGGATGTAACTCAGGATCAGTAATGTAATGTATGTACACAGTGACTGCACCAGTAGAATAGTGAGTACAGCTCTGGAGTATAATACAGGATGTAACTCAGGATCAGTAATGTAATGTATGTACACAGTGACTGCACCAGCAGAAGTGTGAGTGCAGCTCTGGAGTATAATACAGGAGGTAACTCAGGATCAGTAATGTAATGTATGTACACAGTGACTGCACCAGCAGAATAGTGAGTGCAGCTCTGGAGTATAATACAGGAGGTAACTCAGGATCAGTAATGTAATGTATGTACACAGTGACTCCACCAGCAGAATAGTGAGTGCAGCTCTGGAGTATAATACAGGATGTAACTCAGGATCAGTAATGTAATGTATGTACACAGTGACTGCAGCAGCAGAATAGTGAGTGCAGCTTGGAGTATAATACAGGATGAAACTCAGGATCAGTAATGTAATGTATGTACACAGTGACTCCACCAGCAGAATAGTGAGTGCAGCTCTGGGGTATAATACAGGAGGTAACTCAGGATCAGTAATGTAATGTATGTACACAGTGACTGAACCAGCAGAATAGTGAGTGCAGCTCTGGAGTATAATACAGGATGTAACTCAGGATCAGTAATGTAATGTATGTACACAGTGACTGCACCAGCAGAATAGTGAGTGCAGCTCTGGAGTATATTACAGGATGTAACTCAGGATCAGTAATGTAATGTATGTACACAGTGACTGAACCAGCAGAATAGTGAGTGCAGCTCTGGAGTATAATACAGGATGTAACTCAGGATCAGTAATGTAATGTATGTACACAGTGACTGCACCAGCAGAATAGTGAGTGCAGCTCTGGAGTATAATACAGGAGGTAACTCAGGATCAGTAATGTAATGTATGTACACAGTAACTCCACCAGCAGAATAGTGAGTGCAGCTCTGGGGTATAATACAGGAGGTAACTCAGGATCAGTAATGTAATGTATGTACACAGTGACTGAACCAGCAGAATAGTGAGTGCAGCTCTGGAGTATAACACAGGATGTAACTCAGGATCAGTAATGTAATGTATGTACACAGTGACTCCACCAGCAGAATAGTGAGTGCAGCTCTGGAGTATAATACACGATGTAACTCAGGATCAGTAATGTAATGTATGTATACAGTGACTGCACCAGCAGAATAGTGAGTGCAGCTCTGGAGTATAATACAGGAGGTAACTCAGGATCAGTAATGTAATGTATGTACACAGTGACTGCACCAGCAGAATAGTGAGTGCAGCTCTGGAGTATAATACAGGATGTAACTCAGGATCAGTAATGTCTGTACACAGTGACTCCACCAGCAGCATACTGGGTGCAGCTCTGATCAGCTGCTAGTCAGTGTGGTGATTACGGGTGTGGTGGCTGCAGATCCTGCTGTGAGCTCCTGATCTCTGAGAAACCAACACCTCTCCACCTGGGGACCTGCTTTCTCTCTTTCCCAGGGAGGGAGCGGGTTTCTGGGATGAGTGATGGAGCCAAGTCCCAGGCTTCTGCTTCCCGAACCAGGCCGGCGGGGGGCAGAAGAAACCAGCAACCGGCCTGCACATCAGAGGACTCGGGGGTGAGACGCTGCACCAGGAGTCGCAGCAATGTGGCTCCTATTCCCCCCGGGATTGTGGAGACCCCCAGAAGCCGCAAGGCTTCCAGCATGGAGGAAAAGCCTGACAGCGGCGTGCAAGATGGCGCTCCTTCCGGAGGAAAGCTGAGTGCTCACGGAGGTGAGGCCGACCTCCCTGAGGGGGAATGGGCGCTGCAGGGACCCCGGGAGTCTGTGTCCACCTATGCCTCCCGGGTCATGATCCGCCTCCGTGAGTATGAAGATGCCAGCAAGCTCATCAGGAGGCTCCGGGAGGAGCTGCGCTGCACAAGCGCCAAAGCTGCAGGGGCCTCCAAACAGAGCAAGGCTAAACTCCAGGCCGAGGTAAAGCGACTGAGCAGTGAAATTCAACACCTGGAACTTAGGAAAGCCACCATCAGAGAGCAGAGTGGTCCTTTCAAAGAAAAACTTATAAATGAAGACCGCTACAGAGAAATGGCTGATACCAGAGAGCAAAGGCAGATAGGGCTGCAGCCGGAGAGCCAGGTGGATGATGAGAGTGATGATGACCAGCAGCAAGCCCCACCTGGCAGCCTGCAAAGTCACCCGCAGGCCACGTGCAGCGAGCTCCCTGCAGGAAAGGTGACAGTGACATCCGGTCGCAGTTCTGCCGGCTCTGGGGAGGACAGTGACAGCAGCGGCCAGGGAGGGGCGCTAATGGCGGAGATTAAGCTCCTGGAGTCCCCAGTGTGCCTCCAAAACTTCCATCTTGGTGACGATCTACCAGAAGAGGCACCTGGGGGCCACAAAAAGGCAAAGAAGACCAAGCCAAAGCTGCAGGAGGCGGTAAGATACGTATATGCCCCCCTCCCTGTACCCCCTGAGTCGGCGGCAGGCTCAGCTCGCTGTATGAGCCCCGTTGCCCAGCCCAGCCCGGGTTCTGCTGTGGATCCGGTGCAAAGGCGCGGGGAGATTACAGAGCGCGGTAGTGAGGCGCAGAGCTCCGTCTCTGCTTGTAGTAGTGGGGACGCAGCAGGAGGTGCATCAGCCGAGAGGCTGGACAGTGAGGGCGGCCCGGCGGCGGGCGTTCCATCAGGCCACGATGCTGTGGTGCGCTCCTCAGTGGGAGGGGGGAGCAGCCCGGTGTCGGGGGCAGCTCCGGTAGCCTCGGCGCCTCTGAATGCTGTTGCCGCTGATCACTTAGTTGAGAAGCGGCGGCAGTGTGAGGGGGCAGTTGGGGCTGAGCGTTCCGGTCCTCCCACCAAAGTGCTATTTTGTGTTGGCGTCGCTGGTCCGGAAGATCCTGATGCTAAAGATCAGCGGCGCCTAACTGCAGCGGCACATTATACCAAATGCCAAACAGCGGAAATTACCGACCGATGATGTGGAGGGCACACATAAGACCGGGGGTGAGGTCGCCTCCAGTTCTATGGAGGTGACTGAGCCCCTTGTGCCTGATGCGGAGGTCAAAATGTCATCCGCCATTGTTACTGGTCAGCAGGAATGAATGTGGTGGTGGAGGTGAATGAGGATAATTCATTGTCTAGTGGTGTGGTTGCTGGTTTGGTGGAGGGTGAGATGGAGGTGGGTAATGGTGATACTGTTGGGGCTGATGTGGTCACTGGTCCGGTTGCCCCCCCGGGGGTGGCAACACCTGTCCAGAGTTATGCCAGTGTCATCTCCGGGGCAAATAGGGCATCCTCCTCGTCTCCGGGCTTTGGGGACGGCATGTTGCAACGGCGCCTTCTGGAGGCTCTAAAGAAGGGGGAGAGATCACTAATGGTAGAGGGTCGAGAGGTTGATCTATCCTTCTGGATAGAGAGGCATGGCCTCGGGGCCTTCCGAGAGCAAAAAGGGGGAGATACAGTGTGGTCCCTCCCAACAGCCGGGCCAGGCAGTGTGCGTAGGAATGTGGTCCGTCTTCGGTGGAGGGGCAGTGATGCATGTCCGCCAAGGTCTAAAGTTGTGGAGCTCCTGCTGAGGATGGGCTTCAAGGCGATTGACATCTACGCCTTGATATATCCCTATTCCACGCCTGAGTTTGATGTCAGCTTTGTTCGGCCCGGGGGGCTTGAGCTCTTCTGGGCGAATTATGAGTTGGCAAAAAATGAGCCCGGCTGGCGAGACTTTGCCGTTCAGGCAGTGTCTCGCCAAAACCAGATCAAGAAAGTGACCGTGATGACTCGTAACGAGTCGCTTTCTTGCTATGACATCATGACGTGGCTTGGTCGGTATGGAGAGGTGGTGGAGATGCCAAAGAAAAACCGCGACGAGTTTGGTATCTGGTCAGGGGCCTGGACGTTTATGGTAAAACTTAAGCGTTCAGGTGGTACGGTTGCCCACATTCCATCGTCTGCCTTCCTGGGTAGGGATCGTATCCTGGTCTTCTACCAGGGGCAACCGAAGCTCTGTCACAGGTGCGGCGACCCCACACACTTCAGTGCAAACTGCACCGTGCAGAAATGTGCGTTGTGTGGGGGTGTCGGCCATCTTGCCGCCTCTTGTGTGGAGATTAGGTGCCACCTGTGTGGTGAGTTAGGCCACCCATTCAGCCGTTGTCCTCGCTCCTTTGCTAATGCAGTCGAGACCCCGGTGGGAGTAAGCCGTGAGGCCGATTCTGCTGGAGAGGGGACTAGCAGGGGTGGGGGAGCTGAGGGGCCAGGGAAGAAAAGCAATAAAAAGACGCCTGCCCAGCTGAGGCGTCTAGACAAGCGCAGACAGGAGAGGGAGCGGGGCGAGCCCCAGACTACCGGGGCAGCCCCTGTCCTGGATGCCAGTCTTGCTGCTGAGGTCCCGAGGGATGATGAGTTGGATGAGGAGGTCAGGAGGATCCACAGGGAGGAAACTGCCTCTGCTTCAGAATCCTCCCATTATGAAAGTATGGATGAGGATAATAAGCGGTGGCTAGAGAACATGCGTAAGCTCGGCACCAAAAAGAAGAAAAAGAAGGGAGATAAAACATCTTCTCCCGCTCTGACCAAGGTACCTAAGGAAGGTAAAACCGACTCCCCTCTAGTTGGTCTTTCTAACTGTTTCCAAGCCCTTGATAATAATCTTCCTCTGAGGAGGAGGCTGAGGGTGAGGTTCCGGCTTCAGCGGAGTTTACAGGGGGCGCCAAGTCTCCTTCTCCTGGGGATGCAAGGTCCTTGGGGGGAGGGACTGGCCCAGAGTCCGGAGACGAGGACGAAAAAAGAAGGAAAAATGTGGGAATGGACACCTCTGTGTCATTAAAGAGGGGGAAGGATTCCTCCTCTGAGGCAGAGGGTAAGGGGAGTGGGAAGAAGAAAGCCATCTAACTCAATCACCAATGATGGCGGTACCCACTCCGTTGACCCTGGCGTCCATTAATGTCGCCAGCATTAAGTCAAACATGGCTAGATTTGCAGCCTTTGATTTTCTCAGCTGGGTTGAAGCTGACATTTTCTTTTTGCAAGAGACCAGGCTGCCAAATATGGCAGAGGTGTTTATAGCTAAGAGGGAGTGGAGACTCGGGCCCTCCTATTGGTCTCTTGCGGCCGAGGCATATAGCGGAGTGGCGGTCCTTTTTACCGCACCGGTAGAATGCCGACGGGTTATTGAGTTAGAAATGGGGAGGTGCCTGATATTAGATGTCCTCATGAAGGGACAAGAGCTTCGGCTCATTAACATCTATGGTCCCCAATCTAAATGGGACCGGAAGTGTCTCTTTATGAGGATCAAGCCCTACCTTTTTACGAGTCGGCAGGTCGTCTTTGGAGGGGACTTCAACACTGTCACGAGGCCCCGGGATAGAGGAGGTTCCAGAGACAAGCTGACTTATGATAGCGTCGCCCTTAATAGTATAGCTAGTGAGGCTCGCCTGGTGGATGTCCACATCCGGCACACCCCAGGCCACGAGGGGTTCACCTATCATAGAGGTAACTGTAGGTCCAGGATAGACAGGTTTTATTTAAAGGAGGAAGCCGTCTCTTCAGCAGTATCTGTTGTTGAGGTGGAGTTCTCCGATCACTGTTTGATTTTGTTTTCCCTGAATGTTACAGAGACCCCCCGGATGGGAAGAGGCTTTTGGAGGCTCAATTCGTCTCTCTTGGAAGAAGCGGAGATAAGACAGTCCTTTGAGGATTTTCTTCAGAGCCAGGTACCCTTACTGGATCTTTGTAGTAGTAAGTCAGAGTGGTGGGAGATGTTTAAGAAAAGGGTGGCGAGATTCTTCCGCCAGCTCTCGAGCCTCAGGAGCCTGGACAGGTACCGCCTGTATCAGGGCCTGAGGAGGAAACTCGAGCATCTTGTCTCAACTGGAGGTAGCCGCGAGGAGATCTCCAGAGTGAAATCTTTGCTAATGAGGTGTCAGTATGATAGACACGCATCTTTGGTTTTTGAGAGGGATTACGGGAAGTACCGCTCGCCCGACCCTTATAGAAACTGCAAGATGTCAGTGAATAGTAAAGTTGTTACAGGACTGGTTGACACTGCGGGGTCCCTGAAAAGATCCAGATCAGGGATCCTGGAGGTCGTCAGATCCTTCTACTCGCACCTCTTGGGGAAGAGGGATCTGGATTGGGATGAGATGTCGGCTTTTCTGGCTGAAGCCGTCCCCGAACCAGGGGTAGACCCCTCTCTTGGCGTTTTGACAGAGATGATCAGGGAAGAGGAAGTAAAGTTGGCGATTGAAGGGCTTGCCCTGAAGAAATCTCCCGGTCCGGATGGCTTAACATCTGAATTCTATAAGACCTTTAAGGACGCCTTGGTTCCCCTCTTGACTGAGGTATTCAATGAGTGTCTTTCCTCGGGCACTCTGCCAAAGTCAATGAGGAGGTCTGCCCTGATCATCTTGTCAAAGGGTAAGGACCCATCTTGCATTGAGAATTGGCGTCCCATAGCGCTTCTCAATGCAGACAGGAAGGTTTTGGCAAAGGTGCTGTTTAATCGGCTGGTGAAATTTGCACCCCAGCTCCTTTCGGGGGCCCAGCATTGCTCTGTTTCGGGCCGCAGTACAATTAGTGCTGTACTCTGTGTCCGAGAGGCGGTGGAGCAGGGTAGGGCTGGCCACTGGAAGGGGTACATGCTGTCATTGGACCAGGCAAAAGCGTTTGATCGGGTTAATCATGAGTACCTCTGGTCTGTCCTTCTGAGGTATGGCCTGCCGGGGGGGTTTGTTGATTGGCTTAAGACCTTGTACTCTGGGGCAGAGAGTTTCCCGCTTGTGAACGGTTGGATTGGCAGCTCTTTTGAGGTTGGGTGTGGTGTTCGCCAGGGTTGTCCCTTGAGCCCGCTACTGTACGTGTTTGCGATTGACCCACTTCTTAGGAGGGTGGAGCGTGGACCGTTGGCTGGGATCGGGATGGACCGGGCAGCACCGGAAGCCACTCTGAGAGTGGTGGCGTATGCCGATGACGTCACCGTTTTTGTTTCCTCTGATGGGGAGGCAGAATGGCTGATGTCAGAGGTAAATCACTACTCGGAGGCATCCGGGTCTAAGATCAACCGGGATAAGTGTGAGAGTCTCTGGCTGGGAGGAGGAGATCCTGGTTTTGATCTCCCGGACACCCTTCCAGAACCCAAAGTCTCTGCAAAAGTTCTTGGCATCGAATTTGGCCAGGGGGATTACCCCAAACAAAATTGGGACAGCAGGCTAGCGATCGCCACTCAGAAGGTGAACCAAATGGAAGGGTTGGTCTTTGACCCTAAGGGAAAGGGTAAACCTGATCAAAACTTACCTGCTCCCTTTGCTGATCTATCTGGGCAGTGTGTGCATCTTGCCAGAGCCTCTCTGGACTCGGGTCTACAGTTTGTTCTTTCAACTGTTATGGGGGAATAGACTGAACCTGGTCAAGAGGGAGGTTACTTACCGTACGAGGAGACTAGGAGGGTTGGGTATGGTCAACCCTGTGGTATTCCTTGTGAATACCTTCATTAAGATCAATATTGCAAACCTCTGGAAAGAGAGGGCTCCTCCGTGGGTATTCTCCTGTAAGGGATGGTTTCAGCCTTTCTTCCAGGAATGGGAGACAGGAGGACAAGTGAAGGATCTCCGCACACCACATGGACATCTCCCGGCTTACGCTACCGTGGTTCTGAAGGTAATTCGCCGGTGGGGTCTGGGAATGTGGGAGGTCAGGACTCTGCCAAGGAAGCTCCTTGACAAAAGGGTTCTGTTGACCCATTTTCAGAGGCCTCTGGCGCTCAGGGATTGCCCAAGTCGGGATCTTGGGGTGGGTCTGCATCTTTTGAATTCTATCAGGATCCCCTCGAAGGTTTGGGACTTGGCTTGGCGCTGCTTCCATGGGAAACTGTGTGTGAGGGACAATCTGAAGTGTAGGAGCTCTGAGGACAGGAACTGTCCTCGGGAGCATTGTGGTACCATGCTTGAAAGCATGGACCACTTCCTGCTTCGTTGTCCCTTTAACACAGAGGTGTACAACAGGGTGGGCGCCTCCATTGGCTGGCCCCGGCTGGCCGGTCTCTCTTATGCGGAATGGGCCTATGGAGCATTCGGGGACCTGGGTGGTCGGGACCGCTGCACCTTATTTCTAGTTAGCGCAGTGGTTAGGTATCACACGTGGAACGCACGGTGCTTAGTATCGACGCAACGGAAAATCCTCCCAGTGGACGATGTGTTTAGGACCATACTCGGTCACCTGGTGAAGGTGCGTTCTCTGGAGTATGAGAGACTGGGTACACGGAGGGCCGCTCTCCTCTGGAGGGGCTTTTCTTTTAGTGTGCCCTAGTCTGGTCATCTCCTCTCCTGGTGGTGGGCTGCTGCTGACACCATAGATTTTTGTTTTATTGATCAGTAGACTGTGATTTAGGGCTGCAGGTGCCGAACTTGGGCTTTGTCAGTTGTGGTTATTGTATTGTTTGTTTCTGTATATATTGTATATATGGGTTTGGGTGTAGGTGTTAGGTTGGGTGGAGGGAAAAGGGGGGAGGTGGGTTCATCTTGTGGGACACTGGTTATTTGGGTGAAAAACTGGCACTGCCTGATCTGGCCTATGGACATGGACTGAGGCATGAGGCGCAGGACCAGCTCTCAGGTCAGTGCCGGGGAGGGACTGGTGGGCTCGAGTGTGGGGGGTTTTGTTTTGTCTTGTATATATTTGTATAGTTAGTATTTATTTTATTTTATTTAAAAAAAAAAAAAGAATGTATATATTAGTTTGTATATAATTTGTCGGTTATTGTTTATTATATTGTTATTATTTGTTTGGTAACCGGACCAGATGTCATGGTGTAGGTAGTTATTATTGTGTATATATGTATAATATGTGTGTGAGGAGAGAGGGAGCGGCTGGACCAGTTCATTACATTGTTTATTTTCTGGTTATTAATTTTCTTATGTTTCTGTTATTATTATTGTTATGTTTTTCATTTTTATAATAAAAAGATCTACAGGATGTAACTCAGGATCAGTAATGTAATGTATGTACACAGTGACTGCACCAGCAGAATAGTGAGTGCAGCTCTGGAGTATAATACAGGAGGTAACTCAGGATCAGTAATGTAATGTATGTACACAGTGACTGCACCAGCAGAATAGTGAGTGTAGCTCTGGAGTATAATACAGGATGTAACTCAGGATCAATAATGTAATGTATGTACACAGTGACTGCAGCAGCAGAATAGTGAGTGCAGCTCTGGAGTATAATACAGGATGTAACTCAGGATCAGTAATGTAATGTGTGTACACAGTGACTGCACCAGCAGAATAGTGAGTGCAGCTCTGGAGTATAATACAGGATGTAACTCAGGATCAGTAATGTAATGTATGTACACAGTGACTGCACCAGCAGAATAGTGAGTGTAGCTCTGGAGTATAATACAGGATGTAACTCAGGATCAATAATGTAATGTATGTACACAGTGACTGCAGCAGCAGAATAGTGAGTGCAGCTCTGGAGTATAATACAGGAGGTAACTCAGGATCAGTAATGTAATGTATGTACACCGTGACTGCACCAGCAGAATAGTGAGTGCAGCTCTGGAGTATAATACAGGATGTAACTCAGGATCAGTAATGTAATGTATGTACACAGTGACTGCACCAGCAGAATAGTGAGTGCAGCTCTGGAGTATAATACAGGATGTAACTCAGGATCAGTAATGTAATGTATGTACACAGTGACTGCACCAGCAGAATAGTGAGTGCAGCTCTGGAGTATAATACAGGATGTAACTCAGGATCAGTAATGTAATGTATGTACACAGTGACTGCACCAGCAGAATAGTGAGTGTAGCTCTGGAGTATAATACAGGATGTAACTCAGGATCAATAATGTAATGTATGTACACAGTGACTGCAGCAGCAGAATAGTGAGTGCAGCTCTGGAGTATAATACAGGATGTAACTCAGGATCAGTAATGTAATGTATGTACACAGTGACTGCACCAGCAGAATAGTGAGTGCAGCTCTGGAGTATAATACAGGATGTAACTCAGGATCAGTAATGTAATGTATGTACACAGTGACTGCACCAGCAGAAGAGTGAGTGCAGCTCTGGAGTATAATACAGGAGGTAACTCAGGATCAGTAATGTAATATATGTACACAGTGACTGCACCAGCAGAATAGTGAGTACAGCTCTGGAGTATAATACAGGATGTAACTCAGGATCAGTAATGTAATGTATGTACACAGTGACTGCACCAGCAGAATAGTGAGTGCAGCTCTGGAGTATAATACAGGAGGTAACTCAGGATCAGTAATGTAATGTATGTACACAGTGACTGAACCAGCAGAATAGTGAGTGCAGCTCTGGAGTATAATACAGGATGTAACTCAGGATCAGTAATGTAATGTATGTACACAGTGACTGCACCAGCAGAATAGTGAATGCAGCTCTGAAGTATAATACAGGGTGTAACTCAGGATCAGTAATGTAATGTATCTACACAGTGACTGAACCAGCAGAATAGTGAGTGCAGCTCTGGAGGATAATACAGGATGTAACTCAAGATCGGTAATGTAATGTATGTACACAGTGACTGCACCAGCAAAATAGTGAGTGCAGCTCTGGAGGATAATACAGGATGTAACTCAAGATCGGTAATGTAATGTATGTACACAGTGACTGCACCAGCAGAATAGTGAGTGTAGCTCTGGAGTATAATACAGGATGTAACTCAGGATCAGTAATGTAATGTATGTACTCAGTGACTGCACCAGCAGAATAGTGAGTGCAGCTCTGGGGTATAATACAGGAGGTAACTCAGGATCAGTAATGTAATGTATGTACACAGTGACTGAACCAGCAGAATAGTGAGTGCTGCTCTGGAGTATAATACAGGATGTAACTCAGGATCAGTAATGTAATGTATGTACACAGTGACTGCACCAGCAGAATAGTGAGTGCAGCTCTGGAGTATAATACAGGATGTAACTCAGGATCAATAATGTAATGTATGTACACAGTGACTGAACCAGCAGAATAGTGAGTGCAGCTCTGGAGGATATTACAGGATGTAACTCAGGATCAGTAATGTAATGTATGTACACAGTGACTGCACCAGCAGAATAGTGAGTGCAGCTCTGGAGTATAATACAGGATGTAACTCAGGATCAGTAATGTAATGTATGTACACAGTGACTGCACCAGCAGAATAGTGAGTGCAGCTCTGGAGTATAATACAGGATGTAACTCAGGATCAGTAATGTAATGTATGTACACAGTGACTGCACCAGCAGAATAGTGAGTGCAGCTCTGGAGTATAATACAGGATGTAACTCAGGATCAGTAATGTAATGTATGTACACAGTGACTGCACCAGCAGAATAGTGAGTGCAGCTCTGGAGTATAATACAGGATGTAACTCAGGATCAGTAATGTAATGTATGTACACAGTGACTGCACCAGCAGAATAGTGAGTGCAGCTCTGGAGTATAATACAAGATATAACTCAGGATCAGTAATGTAATGTATGTACACAGTGACTGCACCAGCAGAATAGTGAGTGCAGCTCTGGGGTATAATACAGGAGGTAACTCAAGATCAGTAATGTAATGTATGTACACAGTGATTGCACCAGCAGAATAGTGAGTGCAGCTCTGGGGTATAATACAGGATGTAACTCAGGATCAGTAATGTAATGTATGTACTCAGTGACTGCACCAGCAGAATAGTGAGTGCAGCTCTGGAGTATAATACAGGATGTAACTCAGGATCAGTAATGTAATGTATGTACACAGTGACTGCACCAGCAGAATAGTGAGTGCAGCTCTGGAGTATAATACAGGATGTAACTCAGGATCAGTGATATAATGTATGTACACAGTGACTGCACCACCAGAATAGTGAGTGCAGCTCTGGAGTATAATACAGAATGTAACTCAGGATCAGTAATGTATGTACACAGTGACTGCTCCAGCAGAATAGTGAGTGCAGCTCTGGAGTATAATACAGGATGTAACTCAGGATCAGTAATGTAATGTATGTGCACAGTGACTGCACCAGCAGAATAGTGAGTGCAGCTCTGGAGTATAATACAGGAGGTAACTCAGGATCAGTAATGTAATGTATGTACACAGTGACTGCACCAGTAGAATAGTGAGTGCAGCTCTGGAGTATAATACAGGATATAACTCAGGATCAGTAATGTAATGCATGTACATAGTGACTGCACCAGCAGAATAGTGAGTGCAGCTCTGGGGTATAATACAGGAGGTAACTCAGGATCAGTAATGTAATGTATGTACACAGTGACTGAACCAGCAGAATAGTGAGTGCTGCTCTGGAGTATAATACAGGATGTAACTCAGGATCAGTAATGTAATGTATGTACACAGTGACTGCACCAGCAGAATAGTGAGTGCAGCTCTGGAGTATAATACAGGATGTAACTCAGGATCAATAATGTAATGTATGTACACAGTGACTGCACCAGCAGAATAGTGAGTGCAGCTCTGGAGTATAATACAGGATATAACTCAGGATCAGTAATGTAATGTATGTACATAGTGACTGCACCAGCAGAATAGTGAGTGCAGCTCTGGAGTATAATACAGGATGTAACTCAGGATCAATAATGTAATGTATGTACACAGTGACTGCACCAGCAGAATAGTGAGTGCAGCTCTGGAGTATAATACAGGATATAACTCAGGATCAGTAATGTAATGTATGTACACAGTGACTGCACCAGCAGAATAGTGAGTGCAGCTCTGGGGTATAATACAGGAGGTAACTCAGGATCAGTAATGTAATGTATGTACACAGTGACTGAACCAGCAGAATAGTGAGTGCTGCTCTGGAGTATAATACAGGATGTAACTCAGGATCAGTAATGTAATGTATGTACACAGTGACTGCACCAGCAGAATAGTGAGTGCAGCTCTGGGGTATAATACAGGAGGTAACTCAGGATCAGTAATGTAATGTATGTACACAGTGACTGCACCAGCAGAATAGTGAGTGCAGCTCTGGAGTATAATACAGGATGTAACTCAGGATCAGTAATGTAATGTATGTACACAGTGACTGCACCAGCAGAATAGTGAGTGTAGCTCTGGAGTATAATACAGGATGTAACTCAGGATCAGTAATGTAATGTATGTACACAGTGACTGCACCAGCAGAATAGTGAGTGCAGCTCTGGAGTATAATACAGGGTGTAACTCAGGATCATTAATGTAATGTATGTACACAGTGACTGAACAAGCAGAATAGTGAGTGCAGCTCTGGAGGATAATACAGGATGTAACTCAGGATCAGTAATGTAATGTATGTACACAGTGACTGCACCAGCAGAATAGTGAGTGCAGCTCTGGAGTATAATACAGGATGTAACTCAGGATCAGTAATGTAATGTATGTACACAGTGACTGCACCAGCAGAATAGTGAGTGCAGCTCTGGAGTATAATACAGGATGTAACTCAGGATCAGTAATGTAATGTATGTACACAGTGACTGCACCAGCAGAATAGTGAGTGCAGCTCTGGAGTATAATACAGGATGTAACTCAGGATCAGTACAGGATCAGTAATGTAATGTATGTACACAGTGACTGCACCAGCAGAATAGTGAGTGCAGCTCTGGGGTATAATACAGGATGTAACTCAGGATCAGTAATGTAATGTATGTACACAGTGACTGCACCAGCAGAATAGTGAGTGCAGCTCTGGAGTATAATACAGGATGTAACTCAGGATCAGTAATGTAATGTATGTACACAGTGACTGCACCAGCAGAATAGTGAGTACAGCTCTGGAGTATAATACAGGATGTAACTCAGGATCAATAATGTAATGTATGTACACAGTGAATGCAGCAGCAGAATAGTGAGTGCAGCTCTGGAGTATAATACAGGATGTAACTCAGGATCAGTAATGTATTGTATGTACACAGTGACTGCACCAGCAGAATAGTGAGTGCAGCTCTGGAGTATAATACAGGATGTAACTCAGGATCAGTAATGTAATGTATGTACACAGTGACTGCACCAGCAGAAGAGTGAGTGCAGCTCTGGAGTATAATACAGGAGGTAACTCAGGATCAGTAATGTAATGTATGTACACAGTGACTGAACCAGCAGAATAGTGAGTGCAGCTCTGGAGTATAATACAGGATGTAACTCAGGATCAGTAATGTAATGTATGTACACAGTGACTGCACCAGCAGAATAGTGAGTGCAGCTCTGGAGTATAATACAGGATGTAACTCAGGATCAGTAATGTAATGTATGTACACAGTGACTGCACCAGCAGAAGAGTGAGTGCAGCTCTGGAGTATAATACAGGAGGTAACTCAGGATCAGTAATGTAATGTATGTACACAGTGACTGAACCAGCAGAATAGTGAGTGCAGCTCTGGAGTATAATACAGGATGTAACTCAGGATCAGTAATGTAATGTATGTACACAGTGACTGCACCAGCAGAATAGTGAATGCAGCTCTGGAGTATAATACAGGGTGTAACTCAGGATCAGTAATGTAATGTATCTACACAGTGACTGAACCAGCAGAATAGTGAGTGCAGCTCTGGAGGATAATACAGGATGTAATTCAAGATCGGTAATGTAATGTATGTACACAGTGACTGCACCAGCAGAATAGTGAGTGCAGCTCTGGGGTATAATACAGGAGGTAACTCAGGATCAGTAATGTAATGTATGTACACAGTGATTGCACCAGCAGAATAGTGAGTGCAGTTCTGGGGTATAATACAGGATGTAACTCAGGATCAGTAATGTAATGTATGTACACAGTGACTGCACCAGCAGAAGAGTGAGTGCAGCTCTGGAGTATAATACAGGATGTAACTCAGGATCAGTAATGTAATGTATGTACACAGTGACTGCACCAGCAGAAGAGTGAGTGCAGCTCTGGAGTATAATACAGGAGGTAACTCAGGATCAGTAATGTAATATATGTACACAGTGACTGCACCAGCAAAATAGTGAGTGCAGCTCTGGAGTATAATACAGGATGTAATTCAGGATCAGTAATGTAATGTGTGTACACAGTGACTGAACCAGCAGAATAGTGAGTGCAGCTCTGGAGAATATTACAGGATGTAACTCAGGATCAGTAATGTAATGTATGTACACAGTGACTGCACCAGCAGAATAGTGAGTGCAGCTCTGGAGTATAATACAGGATGTAACTCAGGATCAGTAATGTAATGTATGTACACAGTGACTGCACCAGCAGAATAGTGAGTGCAGCTCTGGAGTATAATACAGGATGTAACTCAGGATCAGTAATGTAATGTATGTACACAGTGACTGCACCAGCAGAATAGTGAGTGCAGCTCTGGAGTATAATACAGGATGTAACTCAGGATCAGTACAGGATCAGTAATGTAATGTATGTACACAGTGACTGCACCAGCAGAATAGTGAGTGCAGCTCTGGAGTATAATACAGGATGTAACTCAGGATCAGTACAGGATCAGTAATGTAATGTATGTACACAGTGACTGCACCAGCAGAAGAGTGAGTGCAGCTCTGGAGTATAATACAGGATGTAACTCAGGATCAGTAATGTAATGTATGTACACAGTGACTGCACCAGCAGAAGAGTGAGTGCAGCTCTGGAGTATAATACAGGAGGTAACTCAGGATCAGTAATGTAATATATGTACACAGTGACTGCACCAGCAAAATAGTGAGTGCAGCTCTGGAGTATAATACAGGATGTAACTCAGGATCAGTACAGGATCAGTAATGTAATGTATGTACACAGTGACTGCACCAGCAGAATAGTGAGTGCAGCTCTGGAGTATAATACAGGATGTAACTCAGGATCAGTAATGTAATGTATGTGCACAGTGACTGCACCAGCAGAATAGTGAGTGCAGCTCTGGAGTATAATACAAGATATAACTCAGGATCAGTAATGTAATGTATGTACACAGTGACTGCACCAGCAGAATAGTGAGTGCAGCTCTGGGGTATAATACAGGATGTAACTCAGGATCAGTAATGTAATGTATGTACTCAGTGACTGCACCAGCAGAATAGTGAGTGCAGCTCTGGAGTATAATACAGGAGGTAACTCAGGATCAGTAATGTAATGTATGTACACAGTGACTGCACCAGCAGAATAGTGAGTGCAGCTCTGGAGTATAATACAGGATATAACTCAGGATCAGTAATGTAATGTATGTACACAGTGACTGCACCAGCAGAATAGTGAGTGCAGCTCTGGGGTATAATACAGGAGGTAACTCAGGATCAGTAATGTAATGTATGTACACAGTGACTGCACCAGCAGAATAGTGAGTGCAGCTCTGGAGTATAATACAGGATGTAACTCAGGATCAATAATGTAATGTATGTACACAGTGACTGCACCAGTAGAATAGTGAGTGCAGCTCTGGAGTATAATACAGGATGTAACTCAGGATCAGTAATGTAATGTATGTACATAGTGACTGCACCAGCAGAATAGTGATTGCTGCTCTGGAGTATAATACAGGATATAACCCAGGATCAGTAATGTATGTACACAATGACTGCACCAGCAGAATAGTGAGTGCAGCTCTGGAGTATAATACAGGATGTAACTCAGGATCAATAATGTAATGTATGTACACAGTGACTGCACCAGCAGAATAGTGAGTGCAGCTCTGGAGTATAATACAGGATATAACTCCGGATCAGTAATGTAATGTATGTACACAGTGACTGCACCAGCAGAATAGTGAGTGCAGCTCTGGGGTATAATACAGGAGGTAACTCAGGATCAGTAATGTAATGTATGTACACAGTGACTGCACCAGCAGAATAGTGAGTGCAGCTCTGGAGTATAATACAGGATGTAACTCAGGATCAATAATGTAATGTATGTACACAGTGACTGCACCAGTAGAATAGTGAGTGCAGCTCTGGAGTATAATACAGGATATAACTCAGGATCAGTAATGTAATGTATGTACATAGTGACTGCACCAGCAGAATAGTGAGTGCAGCTCTGGGGTATAATACAGGAGGTAACTCAGGATCAGTAATGTAATGTATGTACACAGTGACTGAACCAGCAGAATAGTGAGTGCTGCTCTGGAGTATAATACAGGATGTAACTCAGGACCAGTAATGTAATGTATGTACACAGTGACTGCACCAGCAGAATAGTGAGTGCAGCTCTGGGGTATAATACAGGAGGTAACTCGGGATCAGTAATGTAATGTATGTACACAGTGACTGCACCAGCAGAATAGTGAGTGCAGCTCTGGAGTATAATACAGGATGTAACTCAGGATCAGTAATGTAATGTATGTACACAGTGACTGCACCAGCAGAATAGTGAGTGTAGCTCTGGAGTATAATACAGGATGTAACTCAGGATCAGTAATGTAATGTATATACACAGTGACTGCACCAGCAGAATAGTGAGTGCAGCTCTGGGGTATAATACAGGAGGTAACTCGGGATCAGTAATGTAATGTATGTACACAGTGACTGCACCAGCAGAATAGTGAGTGCAGCTCTGGAGTATAATACAGGGTGTAACTCAGGATCAGTAATGTAATGTATGTACACAGTGACTGAACCAGCAGAATAGTGAGTGCAGCTCTGGAGGATAATACAGGATGTAACTCAGGATCAGTAATGTAATGTATGTACACAGTGACTGCACCAGCAGAATAGTGAGTGCAGCTCTGGAGTATAATACAGGATGTAACTCAGGATCAGTAATGTAATGTATGTACACAGTGACTCCACCAGCAGAATAGTGAGTGCAGCTCTGGAGTATAATACAGGATGTAACTCAGGATCAGTAATGTAATGTATGTACACAGTGACTGCACCAGCAGAATAGTGAGTGCAGCTCTGGAGTATAATACAGGAGGTAACTCAGGATCAGTAATGTAATGTATGTACTCAGTGACTGCACCAGCAGAATAGTGAGTGCAGCTCTGGAGTATAATACAAGATGTAACTCAGGATCAGTAATGTAATGTATGTGCACAGTGACTGCACCAGCAGAATAGTGAGTGCAGCTCTGGAGTATAATACAGGAGGTAACTCAGGATCAGTAATGTAATGTATGTACACAGTGACTGCACCAGCAGAATAGTGAGTGCAGCTCTGGAGTATAATACAGGATATAACTCAGGATCAGTAATGTAATGTATGTACACAGTGACTGCACCAGCAGAATAGTGAGTGCAGCTCTGGGGTATAATACAGGATGTAACTCAGGATCAGTAATGTAATGTATGTACACAGTGACTGCACCACCAGAATAGTGAGTGAAGCTCTGGAGTATAATACAGGATGTAACTCAGGATCAGTAATGTAATGTATGTACACAGTGACTGCACCAGCAGAATAGTGAGTGCAGCTCTGGAGTATAATACAGGATGTAACTCAGGATCAGTACAGGATCAGTAATGTAATGTATGTACACAGTGACTGCACCAGCAGAATAGTGAGTGCAGCTCTGGAGTATAATACAGGATGTAACGCAGGATCAGTAATGTAATGTATGTACACAGTGACTGCACCAGCAGAATAGTGAGTGCAGCTCTGGAGTATAATACAGGAGGTAACTCAGGATCAGTAATGTAATGTATGTACTCAGTGACTGCACCAGCAGAACAGTGAGTGCAGCTCTGGAGTATAATAGAAGATGTAACTCAGGATCAGTAATGTAATGTATGTACACAGTGACTGCACCAGCAGAATAGTGATTGCTGCTCTGGAGTATAATACAGGATATAACCCAGGATCAGTAATGTATGTACACAATGACTGCACCAGCAGAATAGTGAGTGCAGCTCTGGAGTATAATACAGGATGTAACTCAGGATCAGTAATGTAATGTATGTACACAGTGACTGAACCAGCAGAATAGTGAGTGCAGCTCTGGAATATAATACAGGATCTAACTCAGGATCAGTAATGTCATGTATGTACACAGTGACTGCACCAGCAGAATAGTGAGTGCAGCTCTGGAGTATAATACAGGAGGTAACTCAGGATCAGTAATGTAATGTATGTACACAGTGACTGCACCAGCAGAATAGTGAGTGCAGCTCTGGAGTATAATACAGGATGTAACTCAGGATCAGTAATGTAATGTATGTACACAGTGACTGAACCAGCAGAATAGTGAGTGCAGCTCTGGAATATAATACAGGATCTAACTCAGGATCAGTAATGTCATGTATGTACACAGTGACTGCACCAGCAGAATAGTGAGTGCAGCTCTGGAGTATAATACAGGAGGTAACTCAGGATCAGTAATGTAATGTATGTACACAGTGACTGCACCAGCAGAATAGTGAGTGCAGCTCTGGAGTATAATACAGGAGGTAACTCAGGATCAGTAATATAATGTATGTACACAGTGATTGCACCAGCAGAATAGTGAGTGCAGCTCTGGAGTATAATACAGGATGTAACTCAGGATCAGTAATGTAATGTATGTACACAGTGACTGCACCAGCAGAATAGTGAGTGCAGCTCTGGAGTATAATACAGGAGGTAACTCAGGATCAGTAATGTAATGTATGTACACAGTGACTGCACCAGCAGAATAGTGATTGCTGCTCTGGAGTATAATACAGGATATAACCCAGGATCAGTAATGTATGTACACAATGACTGCACCAGCAGAATAGTGAGTGCAGCTCTGGAGTATAATACAGGATGTAACTCAGGATCAGTAATGTAATGTATGTACACAGTGACTGCACCAGCAGAATAGTGATTGCTGCTCTGGAGTATAATACAGGATATAACCCAGGATCAGTAATGTATGTACACAATGACTGCACCAGCAGAATAGTGAGTGCAGCTCTGGAGTATAACACTGGATATAACTCAGGATCAGTAATGTATGTACACAGTGACTGCACCAGCAGAATAGTGAGTGCAGCTCTGGAGGATAATACAGGATGTAACTCAGGATCAGTAATGTAATGTATGTACACAGTGACTGCACCAGCAGAATAGTGAGTGCAGCTCTGGAGTATAATACAGGATATAGCTCAGGATCAGTAATGTAATGTATGTACTCAGTGACTGCACCAGCAGAATAGTGAGTGCAGCTCTGGAGTATAATACAGGATGTAACTCAGGATCAGTAATGTAATGTATGTACACAGTGACTGCACCAGCAGAATAGTGAGTGCAGCTCTGGAGTATAATACAGGAGGTAACATTGTAGTATCTGCTCTGGTGTCTGGCACTGCAGGCAGACATTGATCTTGTGAGTCTCTGGTAATTGTCAGCTCTTCTCCTTATATTGATTATATCTCCTGACCTCGAGCTCTGATAGAATTTCCTGCTCTGCTGCTCGGGGACTGGATTTTGTCAGCGACATATTGGTCCTGTCCCTCATCTGATGAGCAGAGAAAAATAATACAATCTTTATCTATGGTGTTACATAGGACTGCAGGTGACATCTACTACATTATCTGTACTCAGAGAGTTATCACTATGTTATCTGTGGTGTTACATAGGACTGCAGGTGACATCTACTACATTATCTGTACTCAGAGAGTTATCACTGTGTTATCTGTGATGTTACATAGGACTGCAGGTGAAATCTACTACATTATCTGTACTCAGGGAGTTATCACTGTGTTATCTGTGGTGTTACATAGGACTGCAGGTGACATCTACTACATTATCTGTACTCAGAGAGTTATCACTGTGTTATCTGTGGTGTTACATAGGACTGCAGGTGACTACTACATTATCTGTACTCACAGAGTTATCACTGTGTTATCTGTGGTGTTACATAGGACTGCAGGTGACATCTACTACATTATCTGTACTCGGGGAGTTATCACTGTGTTATCTGTGGTGTTACATAGGACTGCAGGTGACATATACTATATTATCTGTACTCAGAGAGTTATCACTGTGTTATCTGTGGTGTTACATAGGACTGTAGGTGACATCTACTACATTATCTGTACTCAGAGAGTCATCACTGTGTTATCTGTGGTGTTACATAGGACTGCAGGTGACATCTACTACACTATCTGTACTCAGAGAGTTATCACTGTGTTATCTGTGGTGTTGCATAGGACTGCAGGTGACATCTACTACACTATCTGTACTCAGAGAGTTATCACTGTGTTATCTGTGGTGTTACATAGGACTGCAGGTAACATCTACTACATTATCTGTACTAAGAGAGTTATCACTGTGTTATCTGTGGTGTTACATAGGACTGCAGGTGACATTTACTGTATTATCTGTACTCAGAGAGTTATCACTGTGTTATCTGTGGTGTTACATAGGACTGCAGGTGACATCTACTACATTATCTGTACTCAGAGAGTTATCACTGTCTTATCTGTGGTGTTACATAGGACTGCAGGTGACATCTACTACATTATCTGTACTCAGAGAGTTATCACTGTGTTATCTGTGGTGTTACATAGGACTGCAGGTGACATCTACTACACTATCTGTACTCAGAGAGTTATCACTGTGTTATCTGTGGTGTTACATAGGACTGCAGGTGACATCTACTACATTATCTGTACTCAGAGAGTTATCACTGTGTTATCTGTGGTGTTACATAGGACTGCAGGTGACATTTACTATATTATCTGTACTCAGAGAGTTATCACTATGTTATCTGTGGTGTTACATGGGACTGCAGATGACATCTACTACATTATCTGTACTCAGAGAGTTATCACTGTGTTATCTGTGGTGTTACATAGGACTGCAGGTGACATCTACTACATTATCTGTACTCAGAGAGTTATCACTGTGTTATCTGTGGTGTTACATAGGACTGCAGGTGACATCTACTACATTATCTGTACTCAGGGAGTTATCACTGTGTTATCTGTGGTGTTACATGGGACTGCAGGTGACATCTACTACATTATCTGTACTCAGAGAGTTATCACTGTGTTATCTGTGATGTTACATAGGACTGCAGGTGACATCTACTACATTATCCGTACTCCGAGAGATATCACTGTGTTATCTGTGGTGTTACATAGGACTGCAGGTGACATCTACTACATTATCTGTACTCAGAGAGTTATCACTGTGTTATCTGTGGTGTTACATAGGACTGCAGGTGACATCTACTACATTATCTGTACACAGAGAGTTATCACTGTGTTATCTGTGGTGTTACATAGGACTGCAGGTGACATCTACTACATTATCCGTACTCCGAGAGATATCACTGTGTTATCTGTGGTGTTACATAGGACTGCAGGTGACATCTACTACATTATCTGTACTCAGAGAGTTATCACTGTGTTATCTGTGGTGTTACATAGGACTGCAGGTGACATCTACTACATTATCCGTACTCCGAGAGATATCACTGTGTTATCTGTGGTGTTACATAGGACTGCAGGTGACATCTACTACATTATCTGTACTCAGAGAGTTATCACTGTGCTATCTGTGGTGTTACATAGGACTGCAGGTGACATCTACTACATTATCCGTACTCCGAGAGATATCACTGTGTTATCTGTGGTGTTACATAGGACTGCAGGTGACATCTACTACATTATCTGTACTCAGAGAGTTATCACTGTGTTATCTGTGGTGTTACATAGGACTGCAGGTGACATCTACTACATTATCTGTACTCAGAGAGTTATCACTGTGTTATCTGTGGTGTTACATAGGACTGCAGGTGACATTTACTATATTATTTGTACTCAGAGAGTTATCACTATGTTATATGTGGTGTTACATAGGACTGCAGGTGACATCTACTACATTATCTGTAATCTTACATGGGACTGTTGACCTCTGTACTGGGGGAGGGGCAGGCGTGATAAATGTATTTGTTACTAGTAGTTTGCATCTTGCTGTATTGGAGAATGATTGGAGTGAAGAGGATGCTGAGGTTTATAGTCTGCGGTGTCGGGGGATGTGCATCCTGTTTCCATAGATCCATCATGTTGGTGATCAATAGTCTGCGGCCTGCACCCATCACTGAGATTCGGTGTTATGTCTTATTCTCCTTACACTTTGATGTCTCCATCTTTTATCTTCGTGTGTTTTTTTTTAAGTTCAACATTTTGTGCTGATTCTTTTTTTTAAAATTTTATTTACAGCAGCTGCAGTTCATTTGTTTTTCTTAAAACAGACCAGCATAGACACATTGTTAATATCATGTCTGCAGCCACCACTAGGGGGAGCTCCCTGTATACAGAGATACATGATAGGATTCTGTCTGCTGCCACCACTAGGGGGAGCTCCCTGTATACAGAGATACATGATAAGATTCTGTCTGCAGCCACCACTAGGGGGAGCTCCCTGTATACAGAGATACATGATAAGACCTGTCTGCAGCCACTAGCGGGAGCTCCCTGTATACAGAGATACATGATAAGATTCTGTCTGCAGCCACCACTAGGGGGAGCTCCCTGTATACAGAGATACATGATAGGATTCTGTCTGCAGCCACCACTAGGGGGAGCTCCCTGTATACAGAGATACATGATAAGATTCTGTCTGCAGCCACCACTAGGGGGGAGCTCCCTGTATACAGAGATACATGATAAGATTCTGTCTGCAGTCTCCACTAGGGGGAGCTCCCTGTATACAGAGATACATGATAAGATCCTGTCTGCAGCCACCACTAGGGGGAGCTCCCTGTATACAGAGATACATGATAAGATCCTGTCTGCAGCCACCACTAGGGGGAGCTCCCTGTATACAGAGATACATGATAAGATCCTATCGGCAGCCACCACTAGGGGGAGCTCCCTGTATACAGAGATACATGATAAGATTCTGTCTGCAGCCACCACTAGGGGGAGCTCCCTGTATACAGAGATACATGATAAGATCCTGTCTGCAGCCACCACTAGGGGGAGCTCCCTGTATACAGAGATACATGATAAGATCCTGTCTGCAGCCACCACTAGGGGGAGCTCCCTGTATACAGAGATACATGATAAGATTCTGTCTGCAGTCTCCACTAGGGGGAGCTCCCTGTATACAGAGATACATGATAAGATCCTGTCTGCAGCCACCACTAGGGGGAGCTCCCTGTATACAGAGATACATGATAAGATCCTGTCGGCAGCCACCACTAAGGGGAGCTCCCTGTATACAGAGATACATGATAAGATTCTGTCTGCAGCCACCACTAGGGGGAACTCCCTGTATACAGAGATATATGATAAGACCCTGTCGGCAGCCACCACTAGGGGGAGCACCATGTATACAGAGATACGTGATAATATTCTGTCTGCAGCCACCACTAGGGGGAGCTCCCTGTATACAGAGATACATGATAAGATCCTGTCTGCAGCCACCACTAGGGGGAGCTCCCTGTATACAGAGATACATGATAAGATCCTGTCTGCAGCCACCACTAGGGGGAGCTCCCTGTATACAGAGATACATGATAAGATTCTGTCTGCAGCCACCACTAGGGGGAGCTCCCTGTATACAGAGATACATGATAAGATCCTGTCGGCAGCCACCACTAGGGGGAGCACCCTGTATACAGAGATATGTGATAATATTCTGTCTGCAGCCACCACTAGGGGGAGCTCCCTGTATACAGAGATACATGATAAGATCCTGTTTGCAGCCACCACTAGGGGGAGCTCCCTGTATACAGAGATACATGATAAAATTCTGTCTGCAGTCACCACTAGGAGGAGCTCCCTGTATAAAGAGATACATGATAAGATCCTGTCTGCAGCCACCACTAGGGGGAGCTCCCTGTATACAGATATACATGATAAGATCCTCTCTGCAGCCACCACTAGGAGGAGCTCCCTGTATAAAGAGATACATGATAAGATCCTGTCTGCAGCCACCACTAGGGGGAGCTCCCTGTATACAGATATACATGATAAGATCCTCTCTGCAGACACCACTAGGAGGAGCTCCCTGTATACAGAGATACATGATAAGATCCTGTCTGCAGCCACCACTAGGGGGAGCTCCCTGTATACAGAGATACATGATAAGATCCTATCGGCAGCCACCACTAAGGGGAGCTCCCTGTATACAGAGATACATGATAAGATTCTGTCTGCAGCCACCACTAGGGGGAACTCCCTGTATACAGAGATATATGATAAGACCCTGTCGGCAGCCACCACTAGGGGGAGCACCATGTATACAGAGATACGTGATAATATTCTGTCTGCAGCCACCACTAGGGGGAGCTCCCTGTATACAGAGATACATGATAAGATCCTGTCTGCAGCCACCACTAGGGGGAGCTCCCTGTATACAGAGATACATGATAAGATCCTGTCTGCAGCCACCACTAGGGGGAGCTCCCTGTATACAGAGATACATGATAAGATTCTGTCTGCAGCCACCACTAGGGGGAGCTCCCTGTATACAGAGATACATGATAAGATTCTGTCTGCAGCCACCACTAGGGGGAGCTCCCTGTATACAGAGATACATGACAAGATCCTGTCGGCAGCCACCACTAGGGGGAGCACCCTGTATACAGAGATATGTGATAATATTATGTCTGCAGCCAACACTAGGGGGAGCTCCCTGTATACAGAGATACATGATAAGATCCTGTCTGCAGCCACCACTAGGGGGAGCTCCCTGTATACAGAGATACATGATAAGATCCTGTCGGCAGCCACCACTAGGGGGAGCACCCTGTATACAGAGATATGTGATAATATTCTGTCTGCAGCCACCACTAGGGGGAGCTCCCTGTATACAGAGATACATGATAAGATCCTGTTTGCAGCCACCACTAGGGGGAGCTCCCTGTATACAGAGATACATGATAAAATTCTGTCTGCAGTCACCACTAGGAGGAGCTCCCTGTATAAAGAGATACATGATAAGATCCTGTCTGCAGCCACCACTAGGGGGAGCTCCCTGTATACAGATATACATGATAAGATCCTCTCTGCAGCCACCACTAGGAGGAGCTCCCTGTATAAAGAGATACATGATAAGATCCTGTCTGCAGCCACCACTAGGGGGAGCTCCCTGTATACAGATATACATGATAAGATCCTGTCTGCAGCCACCACTAGGGGGAGCTCCCTGTATACAGAGATACATGATAAGATCCTCTCTGCAGACACCACTAGGAGGAGCTCCCTGTATACAGAGATACATGATAAGATCCTGTCTGCAGCCACCACTAGGGGGAGCTCCCTGTATACAGAGATACATGATAAGATTCTGTCTGCAGTCACCACTAGGAGGAGCTCCCTGTATACAGAGATACATGATAAGATCCTGTCTGCAGCCACCACTAGGGGGAGCTCCCTGTATACAGAGATACATGATAAGATCCTGTCTGCAGCCACCACTAGGAGGAGCTCCCTGTATACAGAGATACATGATAAGAGACTGTCTGCAGCCACCACTAGAGGGAGCTCCCTGTATACAGATACATTATAAGATTCTGTCTGCAGCCACCAGTAGGGGGAGCTTCCTGTATACAGAGATACATGATAAGATTCTGTCTGCAGCCACCAGTAGGGGGAGCTCCCTGCATTCAGTGATGCAAAGATGTTTGGTGCAGTCACCACTAGGGGGAGCTTTTGGTTTATTTTCCTTGCTAGGTTTAATGTAACAGCTGCAGTAATCTCCTGAGCTCCCCCTAGTGGTGACTGAAGAGAGACTATTTTGTGAACCTTTTGTCTCTGAGCTTTATAGGGGTAATTGCTGAGCATCTTCCTGTATATATAACATAGTCATGAGAGGTTCAACTTTCACATAAAAAAATTGTCAAACAAATTTGCGGCTCTGGAGGTGTCTAGAGCAGAGCACAGATTGCATTTCTCCATTACTGAGCCTGTGATCAGACACTATTACCCTTCAGCGGAGGATGAGCCGGTGACTGTCCTGACTGCTGCGTCGTCCCTGCTCATTCTGCGCGGGTCGTCCTCTGCTCCGAGGCTTCGCTGCGTCGTCTCTGCTCATTCTGCGTGGGTCGTCCTCTGCTCCGAGGCTTCGCTGCGTCGTCTCTGCTCATTCTGCGCGGGTCGTCCTCTGCTCCGAGGCTTCGCTGTGTCGTCTCTATTCTTTCTGCGCGGGTCATCCTCTGCTCCGAGGCTTCGCTACGTCGTCTCTGCTCATTCTGCGTGGGTCGTCCTCTGCTCCGAGGCTTCGCTGCGTCGTCTCTGCTCTTTCTGCACGGGTCGTCCTCTGCTCCGAGGCTTCGCTGTGTCGTCTCTGCTCTTTCTGCGCGGGTCGTCCTCTGCTCCAAGGCTTCGCTGCGTCGTCTCTGCTCATTCTGCGTGGGTCGTCCTCTGCTCCGAGGCTTCGCTGCGTCGTCTCTGCTCATTCTGCGCGGGTCGTCCTCTACTCCAAGGCTTCGCTGCTTCGTCTCTGCTCATTCTGCGCGGGTCGTCCTCTACTCCGAGGCTTCTCTGCGTCGTCTCTGCTCATTCTGCGCAGGTCGTCCTCTGCTCCGAGGCTTCGCTGTTTCGTCTCTGCTCATTCTGCACGGGTCGTCCTCTGCTCCAAGGCTTCGCTGCGTCGTCTCTGCTCATTCTGCGTGGGTCGTCCTCTGCTCCGAGGCTTCGCTGCGTCGTCTCTGCTCATTCTGCGCGGGTCGTCCTCTACTCCAAGGCTTCGCTGCTTCGTCTCTGCTCATTCTGCGCGTGTCGTCCTCTACTCCGAGGCTTCTCTGCGTCGTCTCTGCTCATTCTGCGCAGGTCGTCCTCTGCTCCGAGGCTTCGTTGTGTCGTCTTTGCTCATTCTGCGCGGGTCGTCCTCTGCTCCGAGGCTTCGCTGTTTCGTCTCTGCTCATTCTGCACGGGTCGTCCTCTGCTCCGAGGCTTCGCTGCGTCGTCTCTGCTCATTCTGCACGGATCGTCCTCTTCTCCGAGGCTTCGCTGCGTCGTCTCTGCTAATTCTGCGCGGGTCGTTCTCTGCTCCGAGGCTTCGCTGCGTCGTCTCTGCTCATTCTGCGCGACCGTCGTCCTCTGCTCCGAGGCTTCGCTGCGTCGTCTCTGCTCATTCTGCGCGGGTCGTCCTCTGCTTCGAGGCTTCGCTGTGTCGTCTCTACTCTTTCTGCGCGGGTCGTCCTCTGCTCCGAGGCTTCGCTGTGTCGTCTCTGCTCATTCTGCACGGGTCGTCCTCTGCTCCGAGGCTTCGTTGTGTCGTCTCTGCTCATTCTGCACGGGTCGTCCTCTTCTCCGAGGCTTCGCTGCGTCGTCTCTGCTAATTCTGCGCGGATCGTCCTCTGCTCCGAGGCTTCGCTGCTTCGTCTCTGCTCATTCTGCGCGGGTCGTCCTCTGCTCCGAGGCTTCGCTGCGTCTTCTCTGCTCATTCTGCGCGGGTCGTCCTCTGCTCCAAGGCTTCGCTGCTTCGTCTCTGCTCATTCTGCGCGGGTCGTCCTCTGCTCCGAGGCTTCGCTGTGTCGTCTCTGCTAATTCTGCGCGGGTCGTCCTCTGCTCCGAGGCTTCGCTGCGTCATCTCTGCTCATTCTTCGCGACCGTCGTCCTCTGCTCCGAGGCTTCGCTGCGTCGTCTCTGCTCATTCTGCGCGGGTCGTCCTCTGCTCCGAGGCTTCGCTGCGTCTTCTCTATTCTTTCTGCGCGGGTCGTCCTCTGCTCCGAGGCTTCGCTGTGTCGTCTCTGCTCTTTCTGCGCGGGTCGTCCTCTGCTCCGAGGCTTCGCTGTGTCGTCTCTGCTCATTCTGCGCGGGTCGTCCTCTGCTCCGAGGCTTCGCTGTGTCGTCTCTGCTCATTCTGCACGGGTCGTCCTCTTCTCCGAGGCTTCGCTGCGTCGTCTCTGCTAATTCTGCGCGGGTCGTCCTCTGCTCCGAGGCTTCGCTACTTCGTCTCTGCTCATTCTGCGCGGGTCGTCCTCTGCTCCGAGGCTTCGCTGCGTCGTCTCTGCTAATTCTGCGCGGGTCGTCCTCTGCTCCGAGGCTTCGCTGCGTCGTCTCTGCTCATTCTGCGCGACCGTCGTCCTCTGCTCCGAGGCTTCGCTGCATCGTCTCTGCTCATTCTGCGCGGGTCGTCCTCTGCTCCGAGGCTTCGCTGCGTCTTCTCTATTCTTTCTGCGCGGGTCGTCCTCTGCTCCGAGGCTTCGCTGTGTCGTCTCTGCTCTTTCTGCGCGGGTCATCCTCTGCTCCGAAGCTTCGATGTGTCGTCTCTGCTCATTCTGCGCGGGTCGTCCTCTGCTCCAAGGCTTCGCTGTGTCGTCTCTGCTCATTCTGCGCGGGTCGTCCTCTGCTCCGAGGCTTCGCTGTGTCGTCTCTGCTCATTCTGCACGGGTCGTCCTCTTCTCCGAGGCTTCGCTGCGTCGTCTCTGCTAATTCTGCGCGGGTCGTCCTCTGCTCCGAGGCTTCGCTGCGTCGTCTTTGCTCATTCGGCGCGTGTCGTCCTCTGCTCCAAGGCTTCGCTGCTTCGTCTCTGCTCATTCTGCGCGGGTCGTCCTCTGCTCCGAGGCTTCGCTGCGTCGTCTCTGCTAATTCTGCGCGGGTCGTCCTCTGCTCCGAGGCTTCGCTGCGTCGTCTCTGCTCATTCTGCGCGACCGTCGTCCTCTGCTCCGAGGCTTCGCTGCGTCGTCTCTGCTCATTCTGCGCGGGTCGTCCTCTGCTCCGAGGCTTCGCTGCGTCTTCTCTATTCTTTCTGCGCGGGTCGTCCTCTGCTCCGAGGCTTCGCTGTGTCGTCTCTGCTCTTTCTGCGCGGGTCGTCCTCTGCTCCGAGGCTTCGCTGTGTCGTCTCTGCTCATTCTGCGCGGGTCGTCCTCTGCTCCGAGGCTTCGCTGCGTCGTCTCTGCTCATTCTGCACGGATCGTCCTCTTCTCCGAGGCTTCGCTGCGTCGTCTCTGCTAATTCTGCGCGGGTCGTTCTCTGCTCCGAGGCTTCGCTGCGTCGTCTCTGCTCATTCTGCGCGACCGTCGTCCTCTGCTCCGAGGCTTCGCTGCGTCGTCTCTGCTCATTCTGCGCGGGTCGTCCTCTGCTTCGAGGCTTCGCTGTGTCGTCTCTACTCTTTCTGCGCGGGTCGTCCTCTGCTCCGAGGCTTCGCTGTGTCGTCTCTGCTCATTCTGCACGGGTCGTCCTCTGCTCCGAGGCTTCGTTGTGTCGTCTCTGCTCATTCTGCACGGGTCGTCCTCTTCTCCGAGGCTTCGCTGCGTCGTCTCTGCTAATTCTGCGCGGATCGTCCTCTGCTCCGAGGCTTCGCTGCTTCGTCTCTGCTCATTCTGCGCGGGTCGTCCTCTGCTCCGAGGCTTCGCTGCGTCTTCTCTGCTCATTCTGCGCGGGTCGTCCTCTGCTCCAAGGCTTCGCTGCTTCGTCTCTGCTCATTCTGCGCGGGTCGTCCTCTGCTCCGAGGCTTCGCTGTGTCGTCTCTGCTAATTCTGCGCGGGTCGTCCTCTGCTCCGAGGCTTCGCTGCGTCGTCTCTGCTCATTCTTCGCGACCGTCGTCCTCTGCTCCGAGGCTTCGCTGCGTCGTCTCTGCTCATTCTGCGCGGGTCGTCCTCTGCTCCGAGGCTTCGCTGCGTCTTCTCTATTCTTTCTGCGCAGGTCGTCCTCTGCTCCGAGGCTTCGCTGTGTCGTCTCTGCTCTTTCTGCGCGGGTCGTCCTCTGCTCCGAGGCTTCGCTGTGTCGTCTCTGCTCATTCTGCGCGGGTCGTCCTCTGCTCCGAGGCTTCGCTGTGTCGTCTCTGCTCATTCTGCACGGGTCGTCCTCTTCTCCGAGGCTTCGCTGCGTCGTCTCTGCTAATTCTGCGCGGGTCGTCCTCTGCTCCGAGGCTTCGCTGCTTCGTCTCTGCTCATTCTGCGCGGGTCGTCCTCTGCTCCGAGGCTTCGCTGCGTCGTCTCTGCTAATTCTGCGCGGGTCGTCCTCTGCTCCGAGGCTTCGCTGCGTCGTCTCTGCTCATTCTGCGCGACCGTCGTCCTCTGCTCCGAGGCTTCGCTGCATCGTCTCTGCTCATTCTGCGCGGGTCGTCCTCTGCTCCGAGGCTTCGCTGCGTCTTCTCTATTCTTTCTGCGCGGGTCGTCCTCTGCTCCGAGGCTTCGCTGTGTCGTCTCTGCTCTTTCTGCGCGGGTCATCCTCTGCTCCGAGGCTTCGCTGTGTCGTCTCTGCTCATTCTGCGCGGGTCGTCCTCTGCTCCGAGGCTTCGCTGTGTCGTCTCTGCTCATTCTGCGCAGGTCGTCCTCTGCTCCGAGGCTTCGTTGTGTCGTCTCTGCTCATTCTGCGCGGGTCGTCCTCTGCTCCGAGGCTTCGCTGTGTCGTCTCTGCTCTTTCTGCGCGGGTCGTCCTCTGCTCCGAGGCTTCGCTGCGTCGTCTCTGCTCTTTCTGCGCGGGTCGTCCTCTGCTCCGAGGCTTCGCTGCGTCGTCTCTGCTCATTCTGCGCGGGTCGTCCTCTGCTCCGAGGCTTCGCTGTGTCGTCTCTGCTCTTTCTGCGCGCGCCGTCCTCTGCTCCGAGGCTTCGCTGTGTCGTCTCTGCTCTTTCAGCGCGGGTCGTCCTCTGCTCCGAGGCTTCGCTGTGTCGTCTCTGCTCATTCTGCGCGGGTCGTCCTCTGCTCCGAGGCTTCGCTGTGTCGTCTCTGCTCATTCTGCGCGGGTCGTCCTCTGCTCCGAGGCTTCGCTGCTTCGTCTCTGCTCTTTCTGCGCGGGTCGTCCTCTGCTCCGAGTCTTCGCTGTGTCGTCTCTGCTCATTCTGCGCGGGTCGTCCTCTGCTCCGAGGCTTCGCTGTGTCGTCTCTGCTCTTTCTGCGCGGGTCGTCCTCTGCTCAAAGGCTTCGCTGTGTCGTCTCTGCTCTTTCTGTGCGGGTCGTCCTCTGCTCCGAGGCTTCGCTGTGTCGTCTCTGCTCTTTCTGCACGGGTCGTCCTCTGCTCCGAGGCTTCGCTGTGTCGTCTCTGCTCTTTCTGCGCGGGTCGTCCTCTGCTCCGAGGCTTCGCTGCGTCGTCTCTGCTCATTCTGCGCGGGTCGTCCTCTGCTCCGAGGCCTCGCTGCGTCGTCTCTGCTCTTTCTGCGTGGGTCGTCCTCTGCTCCGAGGCCTCGCTGCGTCGTCTCTGCTAATTCTGCGCGGGTCGTCCTCTGCTCCGAGGCTTCGCTGCGTCGTCTCTGCTCTTTCTGCGCGGGTCGTCCTCTGCTCCGAGGCCTCGCTGCGTCGTCTCTGCTCTTTCTGCGCGGGTCGTCCTCTGCTCCGAGGCTTCGCTGCGTCGTCTCTGCTCTTTCTGCGCGGGTCGTCCTCTGCTCCGAGGCTTCGCTGCGTCGTCTCTGCTCTTTCTGCGCGGGTCGTCCTCTGCTCCGAGGCTTCGCTGTGTCGTCTCTGCTCATGTCGTCCTCTGCTCCGAGGCTTCGCTGTGTCGTCTCTGCTCTTTCTGCGCGGGCCGTCCTCTGCTCCGAGGCTTCGCTGTGTCGCCTCTGCTCTTTCTGCGCGGGCCGTCCTCTGCTCCGAGGCTTCGCTGCGTCGTCTCTGCTCTTTCTGCGCGGGTCGTCCTCTGCTCCGAGGCTTCGCTGTGTCGTCTCTGCTCTTTCTGCGCGGGTCGTCCTCTGCTCGGAGGCTTCGCTGTGTCGTCTCTGCTCTTTCTGCGCGGGTCGTCCTCTGCTCCGAGGCTTCGCTGCGTCGTCTCTGCTCTTTCTGCACGGGTCGTCCTCTGCTCCGAGGCTTCGCTGCGTCGTCTCTGCTCTTTCTGCGCGGGTCGTCCTCTGCTCCGAGGCTTCGCTGTGTCGTCTCTGCTCATGTCGTCCTCTGCTCCGAGGCTTCGCTGTGTCGTCTCTGCTCTTTCTGCGCGGGCCGTCCTCTGCTCCGAGGCTTCGCTGTGTCGTCTCTGCTCTTTCTGCGCGGGCCGTCCTCTGCTCCGAGGCTTCGCTGCGTCGTCTCTTCTCTTTCTGCGCGGGTCGTCCTCTGCTCCGAGGCTTCGCTGTGTCGCCTCTGCTCTTTCTGCGCGGGTCGTCCTCTGCTCCGAGGCTTCGCTGTGTCGTCTCTGCTCATGTCGTCCTCTGCTCCGAGGCTTCGCTGTGTCGTCTCTGCTCTTTCTGCGCGGGCCGTCCTCTGCTCCGAGGCTTCGCTGCGTCGTCTCTGCTCTTTCTGCGCGGGTCGTCCTCTGCTCCGAGGCTTCGCTGTGTCGTCTCTGCTCTTTCTGCGCGGGTCGTCCTCTGCTCGGAGGCTTCGCTGTGTCGTCTCTGCTCTTTCTGCGCGGGTCGTCCTCTGCTCCGAGGCTTCGCTGTGTCGTCTCTGCTCTTTCTGCGCGGGTCGTCCTCTGCTCCGAGGCTTCGCTGTGTCGTCTCTGCTCTTTCTGCGCGGGTCGTCCTCTGCTCGGAGGCTTCGCTGTGTCGTCTCTGCTCTTTCTGCGCGGGTCGTCCTCTGCTCCGAGGCTTCGCTGTGTCGTCTCTGCTCTTTCTGCGCGGGTCGTCCTCTGCTCCGAGGCTTCGCTGTGTCGTCTCTGCTCTTTCTGCGCGGGTCGTCCTCTGCTCCGAGGCTTCGCTGTGTCGTCTCTGCTCTTTCTGCGCGGGTCGTCCTCTGCTCGGAGGCTTCGCTGTGTCGTCTCTGCTCTTTCTGCGCGGGTCGTCCTCTGCTCCGAGGCTTCGCTGCGTCGTCTCTGCTCTTTCTGCGTGGGTCGTCCTCTGCTCCGAGTGTCAGGAGATTCTGCAGTATTTTTCCTCTTGCCCCGTGTGTTTCCTGGAGCGGAACTCCAGGTAACTCCGGGTCTGCTGTCTGCCGGCCACTAGATCATCTGCGCCACTGCTACATTTACCTGGTACTGCAGGCTCCGACCCAGAATTGCATCCCCAGGAAAGCTGCATGCATGAGGTCTGCCCTGCCACCGGGGGCACACTGACTCTAGGGTGAGCACTTCTCAGTCTGTGCCGGCGGGGGGCAGCCCTTGTGCTGAGCGTCACTTTTGTGGCCCATTATTGTGAAGGTCGCTTCTAGCAAGTAGATGTCTGAGGAGAAGAAGAAGCTCTTTAAATGAAGATGCCACAATAATACCGCCACACCGAGCTCAGCTGGTGGATGACACTGTGTGTTGTAATGTAGTTTGGGCTGGTTGCGGCATTGCTAGTACTGTTTGCCGGTATTATTTGTCTCCTTTATACCTTCCTATCATTTGTGCCCTGTGTGAGAGTTTCTCGTGTGTTGTGTGGCTGCTGTATGGCATTATAATGATGGCTGAGCTCTGTCTGGTGTAATCTGGCATCAGATAGCGCTGAGATCCTGGTCGGTGTGCGGTGCAATTACTTGTACATTGTGTGGCACTATTATATGGTGATGTGTAATACTGGGACGCACCAATGTGTATCTGTAAATGTGTGTGGGTGAGCCTATGTTTATATGTGTGTGTAATGTATCACTGTGTATGTATCAGAGTGTGTGTCATGTATCTGTGTGTGTGTGTGCTTTGTATCTGCGTGTGTGCGGTGTATCTGCGTGTGTGTACGGTGTATCTGCGTGTGTGTGTGCGCTGTATCGCGGTGTTTCTGTGTGTGCGGTGTATCTGTGTGTGTGTGTGCGGTGTATCTGTGTGTACGGTGTATCTGCGTGTGTGTGTGCGCTGTATCGCGGTGTATCTGTGTGTGTGTGTGCGGTGTATCTGTGTGTGTGTGTGCGGTGTATCTGTGTGTGTGTGCGCGGTGTATCTGTGTGTGCGCGCGGTGTATCTATGTGTGTGCGTGCGGTGTATCTATGTGTGTGCGTGCGGTGTATCTATGTGTGTGCGTGCAGCTGTATCTGTGTGTGCGTGCGATGTATCTCTGTGTGTGCGCGGTGTATCTGTGTGTGCGTGCGGTGTATCTATGTGTGTGCGTGCGGTGTATCTGTGTGTGTGCGTGCGGTGTATCTATGTGTGTGCGTGCGGTGTATCTGTGTGCGTGCGGTGTATCTGTGTGTGTGTGCGCGGTGTATCTGTGTGTGTGCGGTGTATCTATGTGTGTGCGTGCGGTGTATCTATGTGTGTGCGTGCGGTGTATCTGTGTGTGTGCGTGCGGTGTATCTATGTGTGTGCGTGCGGTGTATCTGTGTGTGTGCGTGCGGTGTATCTATGTGTGTGCATGCGGTGTATCTGTGTGTGTGCGTGCGGTGTATCTGTGTGTGTGTGCGCGGTGTATCTGTGTGTGTGCGGTGTATCTATGTGTGTGCGTGCGGTGTATCTATGTGTGTGCGTGCGGTGTATCTGTGTGTGTGCGTGCGGTGTATCTATGTGTGTGCGTGCGGTGTATCTGTGTGTGTGCGTGCGGTGTATCTGTGTGTGTGCGTGCGGTGTATCTGTGTGTGCGCGCTATGTATCTCTGTGTGTGCGTGGTGTGTATTTATGTGTGTGCGTGCGGTGTATCTACAGTGCTGGCCAAAAGTATTGGCACCCCTGCAATTCTGTCAGATAATACTCAGTTTCTTCCTGAAAATGATTGCAATCACAAATTCTTTGGTCTTATTCTCTTCATTTAATTTGTCTTCAATAAAAAAACACAAAAAGATTTGTCCTAAAGCCAAATTGGATACAATTCCACACCAAACCTAAAAAAGGGGGTGGACAAAAGTATTGGCACTGTTTGAAAAATCATGTGATGCTTCTCTAATTCGTGTAATTAGCAGCACCTGTAACTTACCTGTGGCACCTAACAGGTGTTGGCAATAACTAAATCACACTTGCAGCCAGTTAACATGGATTAAAGTTGACTCAACCTCTGTCCTGTGTCCTTGTGTGTACCACATTGAGCATGGAGAAAAGAAAGAAGACCAAAGAACTGTCTGAGAACTTGAGAAACCAAATTGTGAGGAAGCATGAGCAATCTCAAGGCTACAAGTCCATCTCCAAAGACCTGAATGTTCCTGTGTCTTCCGTGCGCAGTGTTATCAAGAAGTTTAAAGCCCATGGCACTGTGGCTAACCTCCCTAGATGTGGACGGAAAAGAAAAATTGACGAGAGATTTCAACGCAAGATTGTGCGGATGGTGGATAAAGAACCTCGACTAACATCCAAACAAGTTCAAGCTGCCCTGCAGTCCGAGGGTACAACAGTGTCAACCCGTACTATCCGTCGGCGTCTGAATGAAAAGGGACTGTATGGTAGGATACCCAGGAAGACCCCACTTCTTACCCCGAGACATAAAAAGCCAGGCTGGAGTTTGCCAAAACTTACCTGAGAAAGCCTAAAATGTTTTGGAAGAATGTTCTCTGGTCAGATGAGACAAAAGTAGAGCTTTTTGGGAAAAAGCATCAACATAGAGTGTACAGAAAAAAAAAAGAGGCATTCAAAGAAAAGAACACGGTCCCTACAGTCAAACATGGCGGAGGTTCCCTGATGTTTTGGGGTTGCTTTGCTGCCTCTGGCACTGAACTGCTTGACCGTGTGCATGGCATTATGAAGTCTGAAGACTACCAACAAATTTTGCAGCATAATGTAGGGCCCAGTGTGAGAAAGCTGGGTCTCCCTCAGAGGTCATGGGTCTTCCAGCAGGACAATGACCCAAAACAGACTTCCAAAAGCACTATAAAATGGTTTGCGAGAAAGCACTGGAGACTTCTAAGGTGGCCAGCAATGAGTCCAGACCTGAATCCCATAGAACACGAGTGGAGAGATCTCAAAATGGCAGTTTGGAGAAGGCACCCTTCAAATATCAGAGACCTGGAGCAGTTTACCAAAGAAGAATGGTCTACAATTCCAGCAGAGCATTGTAAGAAACTCATTGATGGTTACCGGAAGCGGTTGTTCGCAGTTATTTTGGCTAAAGGTTGCGCAACCAAGTATTAGGCTGAGGGTGCCAATACTTTTGTGTGGCCCATTTTTGCAGTTTTGTGTGAAATGATCAATGATTTGATTTTTGCTTCATTCTCTTTTGTGTTTTTTCCTTGCAAGCAAATTAAATGAAGATAATAATACCAAAGAATTCGTGATTGCAATCATTTTCAGGAAGAAACTGAGTATTATCTGACAGAATTGCAGGGGTGCCAATACTTTTGGCCAGCACTGTATGTGTGCGCGCGATGTATCTGTGTGTGCGTACGGTGTATCTGTGTGCGGTGTATCTGTGTGTGCGCGCGGTGTATCTGTGTGTGTGCGCGCGGTGTATCTGTGTGTGTGCGCGCGGTGTATCTGTGTGTGTGTGCGCGGTGTATCTGTGTGTGTGTGCGCGGTGTATCTGTGTGTGTGCGCGCGGTGTATCTGTGTGTGTGCGCGCGGTGTATCTGTGTGTGTGCGCGCGGTGTATCTGTGTGTGTGCGCGCGGTGTATCTGTGTGTGTGTGCGCGGTGTATCTGTGTGTGCGCGCTATGTATCTCTGTGTGTGCGTGCGGTGTATCTATGTGTGCACGCTATGTATCTATGTGTGTGCGGTGTATCTGTGTGTGCGCGCTATGTATCTCTGTGTGCGCGCGGTGTATCTATGTGTGTGTGGTGTATCTGTGTGTGCGCCCTATGTATCTGTGTGTGTGCGCGGTGTACCTGTGTGTGTGCACGCGGTGCATCCATGTGTGTGCGTGCGGTGCATCCATGTGTGTGCGTGCGGTGTATCTGTGTGCGCGCGATGTATCTATGTGTGTGTGCGCGGTGCATCCATGTGTGTGCGTGCAGCTGTATCTGTGTGTGCGCGCGGTGCATCTGTGTGTGTGCGCGCGGTGCATCTGTGTGTGTGCGCGCGGTGCATCTGTGTGTGTGTGCGCGGTGTATCTGTGTGTGTGCACGCGGTGCATCCATGTGCGTGCGTGCGGTGCATCCATGTGTGTGCGTGCGGTGTATCTGTGTGTGCGTGTGGTGTATCTGTGTGTGCGCGCGATGTATCTATGTGTGTGTGCGCGGTGCATCCATGTGTGTGCGTGCAGCTGTACCTGTGTGTGTGCGTGCATCTGTGTGTGTGCACGCGGTGCATCTGTGTGTGTGCGCGCGGTGCATCTGTGTGTGTGCGCGCGGTGCATCTGTGTGTGTGTGTGCGGTGTATCTGTGTGTGCGCGCTATGTATCTCTGTGTGTGCGCGCTATGTATCTCTGTGTGTGCGTGGTGTGTATTTATGTGTGTGCGTGCGGTGTATCTGTGTGTGCGTACGGTGTATCTGTGTGCGGTGTATCTGTGTGTGCGCGCGGTGTATCTGTGTGTGTGCGCGCGGTGTATCTGTGTGTGCCCGCGATGTATCTCTGTGTGCGTGCGGTGTATCTATGTGTGCACGCTATGTATCTATGTGTGTGCGGTGTATCTGTGTGTGCGCGCTATGTATCTCTGTGTGTGCGCCCTATGTATCTGTGTGTGTGCGCGGTGCATCTGTGTGTGTGTGCGCGGTGTACCTGTGTGTGTGCACGTGGTGCATCCATGTGTGTGCGTGCGGTGTATCTGTGTGTGCGTGCGGTGTATCTGTGTGTGCGTGTGGTGTATCTGTGTGTGCGCGCGCGATGTATCTATGTGTGTGTGCGCGGTGCATCCATGTGTGTGCGTGCAGCTGTATCTGTGTGTGCGCGCGGTGCATCTGTGTGTGTGCGCGCGGTGCATCTGTGTGTGTGCGCGCGGTGTATCTGTGTGTGTGCACGCGGTGCATCCATGTGTGTGCGTGCGGTGTATCTGTGTGTGCGTGTGGTGTATCTGTGTGTGCGCGCGATGTATCTATGTGTGTGTGCGCGGTGCATCCATGTGTGTGCGTGCAGCTGTATCTGTGTGTGCGCGCGGTGCATCTGTGTGTGTGCGCGCGGTGCATCTGTGTGTGTGCGCGCGGTGCATCTGTGTGTGTGTGCGCGGTGCATCTGTGTGTGTGCACGCGGTGCATCTGTGTGTGTGCGCGCGGTGCATCTGTGTGTGTGTGCGCGGTGCATCTGTGTGTGTGTGCGCGGTGTACCTGTGTGTGTGCACGCGGTGCATCCATGTGTGTGCGTGCGGTGCATCCATGTGTGTGCGTGCGGTGTATCTGTGTGTGCGCGCGATGTATCTATGTGTGTGTGCGCGATGTATCTATGTGTGTGTGCGCGGTGCATCCATGTGTGTGCGTGCAGCTGTACCTGTGTGTGTGTGTGCGCGCGGTGCATCTGTGTGTGTGCACGCGGTGCATCTGTGTGTGTGCGCGCGGTGCATCTGTGTGTGTGCGCGGTGCATCCATGTGTGTGCGTGCGGTGCATCCATGTGTGTGCGTGCGGTGCATCCATGTGTGTGCGTGCGGTGTATCTCTGTGTGTGCGTGCGGTGTATCTGTGTGAGTGCGTGCGGTGTATCTGTGTGTGCGCGCGATGTATCTCTGTGTGTGCGTGCGGTGTATCTATGTGTGTGCATGCGGTGTATCTGTGTGTGTGCGTGCGGTGTATCTGTGTGTGTACGTGCGGTGTATCTGTGTGTGTGCGTGCGGTGTATCTCTGTGTGTGCGCGCTATGTATCTATGTGTGTGCGTGCGGTGTATCTGTGTGTGCGCGCTATGTATCTCTGTGTGTGCGTGGTGTGTATCTGTGTGTGCGTGCGGTGTATCTGTGTGCGTGCGGTGTATCTGGTTGTGCACGCAATGTATCTCTGTGTGTGTGTGCGGTGTATCTGTGTGCGTGCGGTGTATCTGGTTGTGCACGCAATGTATCTCTGTGTGTGTGTGCGGTGTATCTGTGTGCGTGCGGTGTATCTGTGTGTGCCCGCTATGTGTCTATGTGTGTGCGGTGTATCTGTGTGTGCGTGCGGTGTATTTCTGTGCGTGCGGTGTATCTGTGTGTGCGGTGTATCTGTGTGTGTGCGTGCGGTGTATTTCTGTGTGTGCGCGCGATGTATCTGTTTGTGTGCGTGCGGTGTATCTGTGTGTGCGGTGTATCTCTGTGTGTGCGTGCGGTGTATCTGTGTGTGTGCGTGCGACGTATCTGAGTGTGCGTGCGGTGTATCTGTGTGTGCGTGCGGTGTATCTGTGTGTGCGCGCGGTGTATCTGTGTATGCGTGCGGTGTATCTGTGTGTGTGCGGTGTATCTGTGTGTGTGCGTGCGGTGTATCTGTGTGTGCGTGCGGTGTATCTGTGTGTGCGTGCGGTGTATCTGTGTGTGTGCGTGCGGTGTATCTGTGTGTGTGCGTGCGGTGTATCTGTGTGTGTGTGTGTGCGGTGTATCTGTGTGTGTGCGTGCGGTGTATCTGTGTGTGTGTGTGTGCGGTGTATCTGTGTGTGTGCGTGCGGTGTATCTGTGTGTGTGTGCGTGCTTTGTATCTGTGAGTGCGTGCGGTGTATCTGTGAGTGCGTGCGGTGTATCTGTGTGTGCGTGTGGTGTATCTGTGTGTGTGTGCGTGCTTTGTATCTGTGTGTGCGTGCGGTGTATCTCTGTGTGTGTGCGGTGTATCTGTGTGTGTGCGTGTGGTGTATCTGTGTGTGTGTGCGTGCTTTGTATCTGTGTGTGCGTGTGGTGTATCTGTGTGTGTGTGCGTGCTTTGTATCTGTGTGTGTGTGCGGTGTATCTGTGTGTGTGTGCGTGCTTTGTATCTGTGTGTGCGGGCGGGGTATCTGTGTCTGTGTGCGTGCTTTGTATCTGTGAGTGCGTGCGGTGTATCTGTGTGTGTGCGTGCGGTGTATCTGTGTGTGCGTGCGGTGTATCTGTGTGTGTGTGTGCGGTGTATCTGTGTGTGTGCGTGTGGTGTATCTGTGTGTGTGCGTGTGGTGTATCTGTGTGTGCGTGCGGTGTATCTGTGTGTGTGTGCGTGCTTTGTATCTGTGAGTGCGTGCGGTGTATCTGTGTGTGTGTGTGCGGTGTATCTGTGTGTGTGCGTGTGGTGTATCTGTGTGTGTGCGTGTGGTGTATCTGTGTGTGTGTGCGGTGTATCTGTGTGTGTGTGTGTGCTTTGTATCTGTGAGTGCGTGCGGTGTATCTGTGTGTGTGTGCGTGCTTTGTATCTGTGAGTGCGTGCGGTGTATCTGTGTGTGTGCGTGCGGTGTATCTGTGTGTGCGTGCGGTGTATCTGTGTGTGTGCGTGCGGTGTATCTGTGTGTGTGCGTGTGGTGTATCTGTGTGTGTGCGTGTGGTGTATCTGTGTGTGCGTGCGGTGTATCTGTGTGTGTGTGCGTGCTTTGTATCTGTGAGTGCGTGCGGTGTATCTGTGAGTGTGCACTGTGTGTGTGCGCTATGTGTGCGCGCGGTGTATCTGTGTGTGTGCGCGCGATGTATCTGTGTGTGTGCGTGCGGTGTATCTGTGTGTGCGCGCGATGTATCTATGTGTGTGTGCGCGATGTATCTATGTGTGTGTGCGCGGTGCATCCATGTGTGTGCGTGCAGCTGTACCTGTGTGTGTGTGTGCGCGCGGTGCATCTGTGTGTGTGCACGCGGTGCATCTGTGTGTGTGCGCGCGGTGCATCTGTGTGTGTGTGCGCGGTGCATCTGTGTGTGTGTGCGCGGTGTACCTGTGTGTGTGCACGCGGTGCATCCATGTGTGTGCGTGCGGTGCATCCATGTGTGTGCGTGCGGTGTATCTGTGTGTGCGCGCGATGTATCTATGTGTGTGTGCGCGATGTATCTATGTGTGTGTGCGCGGTGCATCCATGTGTGTGCGTGCAGCTGTACCTGTGTGTGTGTGTGCGCGCGGTGCATCTGTGTGTGTGCACGCGGTGCATCTGTGTGTGTGCGCGCGGTGCATCTGTGTGTGTGCGCGGTGCATCCATGTGTGTGCGTGCGGTGCATCCATGTGTGTGCGTGCGGTGCATCCATGTGTGTGCGTGCGGTGTATCTCTGTGTGTGCGTGCGGTGTATCTGTGTGAGTGCGTGCGGTGTATCTGTGTGTGCGCGCGATGTATCTCTGTGTGTGCGTGCGGTGTATCTATGTGTGTGCATGCGGTGTATCTGTGTGTGTGCGTGCGGTGTATCTGTGTGTGTACGTGCGGTGTATCTGTGTGTGTGCGTGCGGTGTATCTCTGTGTGTGCGCGCTATGTATCTATGTGTGTGCGTGCGGTGTATCTGTGTGTGCGCGCTATGTATCTCTGTGTGTGCGTGGTGTGTATCTGTGTGTGCGTGCGGTGTATCTGTGTGCGTGCGGTGTATCTGGTTGTGCACGCAATGTATCTCTGTGTGTGTGTGCGGTGTATCTGTGTGCGTGCGGTGTATCTGGTTGTGCACGCAATGTATCTCTGTGTGTGTGTGCGGTGTATCTGTGTGCGTGCGGTGTATCTGTGTGTGCCCGCTATGTGTCTATGTGTGTGCGGTGTATCTGTGTGTGCGTGCGGTGTATTTCTGTGCGTGCGGTGTATCTGTGTGTGCGGTGTATCTGTGTGTGTGCGTGCGGTGTATTTCTGTGTGTGCGCGCGATGTATCTGTTTGTGTGCGTGCGGTGTATCTGTGTGTGCGGTGTATCTCTGTGTGTGCGTGCGGTGTATCTGTGTGTGTGCGTGCGACGTATCTGAGTGTGCGTGCGGTGTATCTGTGTGTGCGTGCGGTGTATCTGTGTGTGCGCGCGGTGTATCTGTGTGTGCGCGCGGTGTATCTGTGTATGCGTGCGGTGTATCTGTGTGTGTGCGGTGTATCTGTGTGTGTGCGTGCGGTGTATCTGTGTGTGCGTGCGGTGTATCTGTGTGTGCGTGCGGTGTATCTGTGTGTGTGCGTGCGGTGTATCTGTGTGTGTGCGTGCGGTGTATCTGTGTGTGTGTGTGTGCGGTGTATCTGTGTGTGTGCGTGCGGTGTATCTGTGTGTGTGTGTGTGCGGTGTATCTGTGTGTGTGCGTGCGGTGTATCTGTGTGTGTGTGCGTGCTTTGTATCTGTGAGTGCGTGCGGTGTATCTGTGAGTGCGTGCGGTGTATCTGTGTGTGCGTGTGGTGTATCTGTGTGTGTGTGCGTGCTTTGTATCTGTGTGTGCGTGCGGTGTATCTCTGTGTGTGTGCGGTGTATCTGTGTGTGTGCGTGTGGTGTATCTGTGTGTGTGTGCGTGCTTTGTATCTGTGTGTGCGTGTGGTGTATCTGTGTGTGTGTGCGTGCTTTGTATCTGTGTGTGTGTGCGGTGTATCTGTGTGTGTGTGCGTGCTTTGTATCTGTGTGTGCGGGCGGGGTATCTGTGTCTGTGTGCGTGCTTTGTATCTGTGAGTGCGTGCGGTGTATCTGTGTGTGTGCGTGCGGTGTATCTGTGTGTGCGTGCGGTGTATCTGTGTGTGTGTGTGCGGTGTATCTGTGTGTGTGCGTGTGGTGTATCTGTGTGTGTGCGTGTGGTGTATCTGTGTGTGCGTGCGGTGTATCTGTGTGTGTGTGCGTGCTTTGTATCTGTGAGTGCGTGCGGTGTATCTGTGTGTGTGTGTGCGGTGTATCTGTGTGTGTGCGTGTGGTGTATCTGTGTGTGTGCGTGTGGTGTATCTGTGTGTGTGTGCGGTGTATCTGTGTGTGTGTGTGTGCTTTGTATCTGTGAGTGCGTGCGGTGTATCTGTGTGTGTGTGCGTGCTTTGTATCTGTGAGTGCGTGCGGTGTATCTGTGTGTGTGCGTGCGGTGTATCTGTGTGTGCGTGCGGTGTATCTGTGTGTGTGCGTGCGGTGTATCTGTGTGTGTGCGTGCGGTGTATCTGTGTGTGTGCGTGTGGTGTATCTGTGTGTGCGTGCGGTGTATCTGTGTGTGTGTGCGTGCTTTGTATCTGTGAGTGCGTGCGGTGTATCTGTGAGTGTGCACTGTGTGTGTGCGCTATGTGTGCGCGCGGTGTATCTGTGTGTGTGCGCGCGATGTATCTGTGTGTGTGCGCGCGATGTATCTGTGTGTGTGCGTGCGGTGTATCTGTGTGTGTGCGTGTGGTGTATCTGTGTGCGTGCGGTGTATCTGTGTGTGTGCGTGCGGTGTATCTGTGAGTGCGTGCGGTGTATCTGTGAGTGCGCGCGGTGTATCTGTGTGTGTGCGCTATGTGTGCGCGCGGTGTATCTGTGTGTGTGCGCGCGGTGTATCTGTGTGTGTGCGCGCGATGTATCTGTGTGTGTGCGTGCGGTGTATCTCTGTGTGTGCGGTGTATCTCTGTGTATGCGTGCGGTGTATCTCTGTGTGTGCGGTGTATCTCTGTGTATGCGTGCGGTGTATCTGTGTGTGTGCGTGCGGTGTATCTGTGTATGCGTGCGGTGTATCTGTGTGTGTGCGGTGTATCTGTGTGTGTGTGTGCGGTGTATCTGTGTATGCGTGCGGTGTATCTGTGTGTGTGCGGTGTATCTGTGTGTGTGCGTGCGGTGTATCTGTGTATGCGTGCGGTGTATCTGTGTATGCGTGCGGTGTATCTGTGTGCGTGCGGTGTATCTGTGTGTGCGTGCGACGTATCTGAGTGTGCGTGCGACGTATCTGAGTGCGCGTGCGGTGTATCTGTGAGTGCGTGCGGTGTATCTGTGTATGCGTGCGGTGTATCTGTGTATGCGTGCGGTGTATCTGTGTGTGCGTGCGGTGTATCTGTGTGTGTGCGTGCGGTGTATCTGTGTGTGCGTGCGGTGTATCTGTGTGTGTGTGCGTGCGGTGTATCTGTGTGTGCGTGCGGTGTATCTGTGTGTGTGTGCGTGCGGTGTATCTGTGTGTGTGTGCGGTGTATCTGTGTGTGCGTGCGTGCGGTGTATCTGTGTGTGTGTGCGGTGTATCTGTGTGTGTGTGCGGTGTATCTGTGTATGCGTGCGGTGTATCTGTGTGTGTGCGGTGTATCTGTGTGTGTGTGTGCGGTGTATCTGTGTGTGTGCGGTGTATCTGTGTGTGTGCGTGCGGTGTATCTGTGTGTGCGTGCGACGTATCTGAGTGCGCGTGCGGTGTATCTGTGTATGCGTGCGGTGTATCTGTGTGTGTGTGCGTGCGGTGTATCTGTGTGTGCGTGCGGTGTATCTGTGTGTGTGTGCGTGCGGTGTATCTGTGTGTGTGTGCGTGCGGTGTATCTGTGTGTGTGTGCGTGCGGTGTATCTGTGTGTGTGTGCGTGCGGTGTATCTGTGTGTGTGCGTGCGGTGTATCTGTGTGTGCGTGCGGTGTATCTGTGTGTGTGTGCGTGCGGTGTATCTGTGTGTGCGTGCGGTGTATCTGTGTGTGTGTGCGTGCGGTGTATGTGTGTGTGTGCGGTGTATCTGTGTGTGTGTGCGTGCGGTGTATCTGTGTGTGTGTGCGGTGTATCTGTGTGTGTGTGCGGTGTATCTGTGTATGCGTGCGGTGTATCTGTGTGTGTGCGGTGTATCTGTGTGTGTGTGTGCGGTGTATCTGTGTGTGTGCGTGCGGTGTATCTGTGTGTGCGTGCGACGTATCTGTGTGTGCGTGCGGTGTATCTGTGTGTGTGTGCGTGCGGTGTATCTGTGTGTGCGTGCGGTGTATCTGTGTGTGTGTGCGTGCGGTGTATCTGTGTGTGTGTGCGTGCGGTGTATCTGTGTGTGTGTGCGTGCGGTGTATCTGTGTGTGTGTGCGTGCGGTGTATCTGTGTGTGCGTGCGGTGTATCTGTGTGTGTGTGCGTGCGGTGTATCTGTGTGTGTGCACTGTGTGTGCGTGCGGTGTATCTGTGTGTGCGTGCGACGTATCTGAGTGCGCGTGCGGTGTATCTGTGAGTGCGCGCGCGGTGTATCTGTGTGTGTGTGCGGTGTATCTGTGTGTGCGGTGTATCTGTGTGTGTGTGCGTGCGGTGTATCTGTGTGTGCGTGCGGTGTATCTGTGTGTGTGTGTGTGCGGTGTATCTGTGTGTGTGTGCGTGCGGTGTATCTGTGTGTGCGTGCGGTGTATCTGTGTGTGTGTGTGCGGTGTATCTGTGTGTGTGTGCGTGCGGTGTGTCTGTGTGTGTGTGCGTGCGCTGTATCTGTGTGTGTGCGTGCGGTGTATCTGTGAGTGCGTGCGGTGTATCTGTGTGTGTGCACTGTGTGTGCGTGCGGTGTATCTGTGTGTGTGTGTGTGCGGTGTATCTGTGTGTGCGTGTGGTGTATCTGTGTGTGTGTGCGTGCGGTGTATCTGTGTGTGTGCACTGTGTGTGCGTGCGGTGTATCTGTGAGTGCGTGCGGTGTATCTGTGTGTGTGCACTGTGTGTGCGTGCGGTGTATCTGTGTGTGTGTGCGGTGTATCTGTGTGTGTGTGCGGTGTATCTGTGTGTGTGTGCGTGTGGTGTATCTGTGTGTGTGTGCGGTGTATCTGTGTGTGTGCACTGTGAGTGCGTGCGGTGTATCTGTGTGTGTGTGCGTGCGGTGTATCTGTGTGTGTGTGCGGTGTATCTGTGTGTGTGTGCGGTGTATCTGTGTGTGTGTGCGTGTGGTGTATCTGTGTGTGTGTGCGGTGTATCTGTGTGTGTGTGCGTGCGGTGTATCTGTGTGTGTGCACTGTGTGTGCGTGCGGTGTATCTGTGAGTGCGTGCGGTGTATCTGTGTGTGTGCACTGTGTGTGCGTGCGGTGTATCTGTGTGTGTGTGCGGTGTATCTGTGTGTGTGTGCGTGTGGTGTATCTGTGTGTGTGTGCGGTGTATCTGTGTGTGTGTGCGTGCGGTGTATCTGTGTGTGTGCACTGTGTGTGCGTGCGGTGTATCTGTGAGTGCGTGCGGTGTATCTGTGTGTGTGCACTGTGTGTGCGTGCGGTGTATCTGTGAGTGCGTGCGGTGTATCTGTGTGTGTGTGCGTGCGGTGTATCTGTGTGTGTGCGCTATGTGTGCGTGCGGTGTATCTGTGAGTGCGTGCGGTGTATCTGTGTGTGTGCACTGTGTGTGTGCGCTATGTGTGCGCGCGGTGTATCTGTGTGTGTGCGCTATGTGTGCACTGTTTATCAGTGCTGGAGCACGGAGCCTTGCAGAGCAGATGTCTGAGCCCCAGACCCTGCAGAGGGGATGCAGATAATCGGATGAAACCAAAGCTGGTAATTGGATTACAAGAAGAGACATTGCTGAGCAGGGGGATCAGCACGGGATGCTGGCAGGCGAGGGGTTAACAGCGAGTGAACAAAGATGACCATAGAACATACCATAGTGCTGATGTCACACAAAGTATGGGAAAGACACAAAGGGAAGAGGGAAAGTGAGCCCAGACTCTGGGGAAAGGGAGAAGTGGAGACCTCCAAGGCTGATCTATTATCACCCTGACTCCACCAACGTCCCTATATTGGTTCTTCCCCAGTCGCCGCACGCGTACCTCGCCCTGTCTTTCCCTAGCGTATGGCCCTGGCTAGGGAAGGGAGGAGATGAGCGCTAGTCAATCCCCACTGAACACTAAAGACTACAAGGGGGAACAGACAAGGGGAAATAGCTTAGCTTTAGTCGACTCCAGACAAATGCGCACACGTCCTCTAGCACCAGAGAGGAAGAAGTACTGCTCTTGCTCAAGCCTTCACAAGGAGTAATGAATATCGCCAGCACCTCCCTCTGGCACACAGCAGGTATTTATACACAGAGGCCAGGGAAGGTAGCCGCTGGGTCCTAGAGATGCAGCTTCTATGAAGTTGTCTGTAATGCCAAACGAAGAGATCTCCTGCAACCAACTACAGGGTGACTATCTGTCACTTCTGACATACCCGTGACAGCTGATCACAGGACAGAGCGGATGTGCAGCATGTGAGAAAACCCCGTTATTAAGCAAATACTGTTACTGAGGAGCAGCAGTGATCAAAAGAGATCACTTAACACAGGACCCCCAGCAGGACAGGTGAGGTGTTTGGAGGAGACACCCAGCAGGACAGGTGAGGTGTATATAGGACCCCCAGCAGGACAGGTGAGGTGTATGAAGGACCCCCAGCAGGACAGGTGAGGTGTATGGAGGACCCCCAGCAGGACAGGTGAGGTGTATGGAGGACCCCCAGCAGGACAGGTGAGGTGTATGGAGGACCCCCAGAAGGACAGGTGAGGTGTATGGAGGAGACACCCAGCAGGACAGGTGAGGTGTATATAGGACCCCCAGCAGGACAGGTGATGTGTATGGAGGACCCCCAGCAGGACAGATGAGGTGTATGGAGGAGACACCCAGCAGGACAGGTGAGGTGTATATAGGACCCCCAGCAGGACAGGTGAGGTGTATGGAGGACCCCCAGCAGGACAGGTGAGGTGTATGGAGGAGACACCCAGCAGGACAGGTGAGGTGTATATAGGACCCCCAGCAGGACAGGTGAGGTGTATGGAGGACCCCCAAAAGGACAGATGATGAGGTGTATGGAGGAGACACCCAGCAGGACAGATGAAGTGTATGGCGGACCCCCAGCAGGACAGGTGAGGTGTATGGAGGACCCCCAGCAGGACAGGTGAGGTGTATGGAGGACCCCCAGCAGGACATGTGATGTGTATATAGAACCCCCAGCAGGACAGGTGATGTGTATGGAGGACCCCCAGCAGGACAGATGAGGTGTATGGAGGGACCCCCAGCAGGACAGATGAGGTGTATGGAGGGACCCCCAGCAGAACAGATGAAGTGTATGGAGGACCCCCAGCAGGACTGATGATGAGGTGTATGGAGGGACCCCCAGCTGGACAGGTGAGGTGCGTGGAGGACCTTCTGTTGTTCCTCCCACACTCCGCAGTAGCAGGGTGCGGTGTGTAGCCCCCCTCAGTAGCAGGGTACGATGTGTAGCCCCCCGCAGTAGCAGGGTGCGGTGTGTAGCCCCCCTCAGTAGCAGGGTACGATGTGTAGCCCCCCGCAGTAGCAGGGTGCGGTGTGTAGCCCCCCTCAGTAGCAGAGTACGGTGTGTAGCCCCCCGCAGTAGCAGGGTGCGGTGTGTAGCCCCCCTCAGTAGCAGGGTGCGGTGTGTATCCCCCCTCAGTAGCAGGGTGCGGTGTGTAGCCCCCCTCAGTAGCAGGGTGCGGTGTGTAGCCCCCCTCAGTAGCAGGGTACGGTGTGTAGCCCCCCGCAGTAGCAGGGTGCGGTGTGTAGCCCCCCTCAGTAGCAGGGTGCGGTGTGTATCCCCCCTCAGTAGCAGGGTGCGGTGTGTAGCCCCCCGCAGTAGCAGGGTGCGGTGTGTAGCCCCCCTCAGTAGCAGGGTGCGGTGTGTAGCCCCCTGCAGTAGCAGGGTGCGGTGTGTAGCCCCCCTCAGTAGCAGGGTACGATGTGTGGCCCCCCGCAGTAGCAGGGTGCGGTGTGTAGCCCCCCTCAGTAGCAGGGTACGATGTGTAGCCCCCCGCAGTAGCAGGGTGCGGTGTGTATCCCCCCTCAGTAGCAGAGTACGGTGTGTAGCCCCCCGCAGTAGCAGGGTGCGGTGTGTAGCCCCCCTCAGTAGCAGGGTGCGGTGTGTATCCCCCCTCAGTAGCAGGGTGCGGTGTGTAGCCCCCCTCAGTAGCAGGGTGCGGTGTGTAGCCCCCCTCAGTAGCAGGGTACGGTGTGTAGCCCCCCGCAGTAGCAGGGTGCGGTGTGTAGCCCCCCTCAGTAGCAGGGTGCGGTGTGTATCCCCCCTCAGTAGCAGGGTGCGGTGTGTAGCCCCCCGCAGTAGCAGGGTGCGGTGTGTAGCCCCCCTCAGTAGCAGGGTGCGGTGTGTAGCCCCCTGCAGTAGCAGGGTGCGGTGTGTAGCCCCCCTCAGTAGCAGGGTGCGGTGTGTAGCCCCCCGCAGTAGCAGGGTGCGGTGTGTAGCCCCCCTCAGTAGCAGGGTACGATGTGTAGCCCCCCGCAGTAGCAGGGTGCGGTGTGTATCCCCCCTCAGTAGCAGAGTACGGTGTGTAGCCCCCCGCAGTAGCAGGGTGCGGTGTGTAGCCCCCCTCAGTAGCAGGGTGCGGTGTGTATCCCCCCTCAGTAGCAGGGTGCGGTGTGTAGCCCCCCTCAGTAGCAGGGTACGGTGTGTAGCCCCCCGCAGTAGCAGGGTGCGGTGTGTAGCCCCCCTCAGTAGCAGGGTGCGGTGTGTATCCCCCCTCAGTAGCAGGGTGCGGTGTGTAGCCCCCCGCAGTAGCAGGGTGCGGTGTGTAGCCCCCCTCAGTAGCAGGGTGCGGTGTGTAGCCCCCCTCAGTAGCAGGGTGCGGTGTGTAGCCCCCCGCAGTAGCAGGGTGCGGTGTGTGGCCCCCCGCAGTAGCAGGGTGCGGTGTGTAGCCCCCCTCAGTAGCAGGGTGCGGTGTGTAGCCCCCCTCAGTAGCAGGGTGCGGTGTGTAGCCCCCCGCAGTAGCAGGGTGCGGTGTGTAGCCCCCCTCAGTAGCAGGGTGCGGTGTGTAGCCCCCCGCAGTAGCAGGGTGCGGTGTGTAGCCCCCCGCAGTAGCAGGGTGCGGTGTGTATCCCCCCTCAGTAGCAGGGTGCGGTGTGTAGCCCCCCGCAGTAGCAGGGTGCGGTGTGTAGCCCCCCGCAGTAGCAGGGTGCGGTGTAGCCCCCCGCTGTGATATGATCTGGTTTCTCGGCCCCCTCTCTTCTGTCCTCGGTGGTTGATCGCTCCTTTCTCGCCGTCTCGTTCATGCCTTTATTGAACGGTTTTTATCTTGTTTTCTGCTCTTAATTCTTATTTACTGAAGGTCATCGAGACGAGAGGAAAGGTCACGAGAAACATGTGAGGGGAATACGGGATTGTCAGATCAGAGGGGGCCGTAGTGCTGGGAGAGGCTACAGCGAGTTCGGGACCACCCACAGGGTGCATAGCAGAAGCCCACAGCAGCCGCTCCATCATGTCACCAAAAGCTACACAACTCCCCTGCAGAGCTGCGCTCCTAATTCTGCTTCCTGTTTGCTCTCCGGAGTTTGTGCTGGGGTTCGGCTGCCTTTTTGTGAATGTGACCCCCCAGGAACATAATTGAGCGTTTCTTTTATAAAACACTTCTGTAATCTACAGTGGATTGTGTCTAAGCTTGTTGTCTGTTGTGTGGGCCAGCAGAACTGTGAATACAGCTCTAGAGGTGACTGGAGAGAGTATAAGACATGTCAGTGCTGTGTACTGGTCCTGGAAGGGTTAATCCCCCCGATACATGAGAAGACGCATGGACCCTGTGATTGTAGCTGATATTTACTGTATATCTGGTCCTCATTTTGGGGTCCGGCTCCTTGTATACATATAATGGGGGTCCGGTCCCCACTGCTCTTGCCTCCTGTTCTCTGTTCCTTCTCTTGTTTAATAACAATCTTATTACGCTCCGTTACAGAGAAGCAGCGGGAGATGGCCCGGAAGGGGTCACTGAAGAACGGGAATGTCGGCAGTCCGGTGAATCAGCAGCCCAAAAAGAACAACGTCATGGCCCGAACAAGGTACCGCTCCCCCGCGGATGTGTGCGCCACGGCGCCCCCTGCTGTGCCGAGTGTACTCATACATTATATGTCTCATTATTTCCCAGACTGGTCGTCCCGAACAAAGGATACTCCTCTCTAGACCAGAGCCCCGACGAGAAGCCGCTCGTAGCCCTGGACACAGACAGGTAACGGTCTATCATCTATCTATTATCTATCTATTATCTATCATCTATCTATCATCTATTATCTATCTATCTATTATCTATCATCTATCTATTATCTATCTATCATCTATCTATCATCTATCATCTATCTATCTATTATCTATCTATCATCTATCTATCTATCATCTATCTATCTATGTATTATCTATCTATCATCTATCTATCATCTATTATCTATCATCTATCTATCATCTATCTATTATCTATCTATTATCTTTTTGGGCTGCGCTGCTCCTTCCCTGGTTTCCTTCTTCTTGTTGGACTGTGCACATTGTAGCTTCTTTCCTTCCTGGTTTCCTTCTTCTTGTTAGACTGTGCACATTGTAGCTTCTTTCCTTCCTGGTTTCCTTCTTCTTGTTGGACTGTGCACATTGTAGCTTCTTTCCTTCCTGGTTTCCTTCTTCTTGTTGGACTGTGCACATTGTAGCTTCTTTCCTTCCGTGGTTTCATTCTTCTTGTTAGACTGTGCACATTGTAGCTTCTTTCCTTCCCTGGTTTCCTTCTTCTTGTTGGACTGTGCACATTGTAGCTTCTTTCCTTCCCTGGTTTCCTTCTTCTTGTTGGACTGTGCACATTGTAGCTTCTTTCCTTCCTGGTTTCCTTCTTCTTGTTAGACTGTGCACATTGTAGCTTCTTTCCTTCCTGGTTTCCTTCTTCTTGTTAGACTGTGCACATTGTAGCTTCTTTCCTTCCTGGTTTCCTTCTTCTTGTTGGACTGTGCACATTGTAGCTTCTTTCCTTCCGTGGTTTCCTTCTTCTTGTTAGACTGTGCACATTGTAGCTTCTTTCCTTCCCTGGTTTCCTTCTTCTTGTTGGACTGTGCACATTGTAGCTTCTTTCCTTCCCTGGTTTCCTTCTTCTTGTTGGACTGTGCACATTGTAGCTTCTTTCCTTCCCTGGTTTCCTTCTTCTTGTTGGACTGTGCACATTGTAGCTTCTTTCCTTCCTGGTTTCCTTCTTCTTGTTGGACTGTGCATATTGTAGCTTCTTTCCTTCCTGGTTTCCTTCTTCTTGTTGGACTGTGCACATTGTAGCTTCTTTCCTTCCCTGGTTTCCTTCTTCTTGTTGGACTGTGCACATTGTAGCTTGCTTCTTTCCTTCCCTGGTTTCCTTCTTCTTGTTGGACTGTGCACATTGTAGCTTCTTTCCTTCCCTGGTTTCCGTCTTCTTCTTGGACTGTGCACATTGTAGCTTCTTTCCTTCCTGGTTTCCTTCTTCTTGTTGGACTGTGCACATTGTAGCTTCTTTCCTTCCCTGGTTTCCTTCTTGTTGGACTGTGCACATTGTAGCTTCTTTCCTTCCCTGGTTTCCTTCTTCTTGTTGGACTGTGCACATTGTAGCTTCTTTCCTTCCTGGTTTCCTTCTTGTTGGACTGTGCACATTGTAGCTTATTTCCTTCCCTGGTTTCCTTCTTCTTGTTGGACTGTGCACATTGTAGCTTCTTTCCTTCCTGGTTTCCTTCTTCTTGTTGGACTGTGCACATTGTAGCTTCTTTCCTTCCCTGGTTTCCTTCTTCTTGTTGGACTGTGCACATTGTAGCTTCTTTCCTTCCCTGGTTTCCTTCTTCTTGTTGGACTGTGCACATTGTAGCTTCTTTCCTTCCCTGGTTTCCTTCTTCTTGTTGGACTGTGCACATTGTAGCTTCTTTCCTTCCCTGGTTTCCTTCTTCTTGTTGGACTGTGCACATTGTAGCTTCGTTCCTTCCCTGGTTTCCTTCTTCTTGTTGGACTGTGCACATTGTAGCTTCTTTCCTTCCCTGGTTTCCTTCTTCTTGTTGGACTGTGCACATTGTAGCTTCTTTCCTTCCCTGGTTTCCTTCTTCTTGTTGGACTGTGCACATTGTAGCTTCTTTCCTTCCCTGATTTCCGTCTTCTTCTTTGACTGTGCACATTGTAGCTTCTTTCCTTCCTGGTTTTGCCGTCTTCAGTCTGAATTTACAATGTGCACATTCCAATAAGAAAAAGGAAAACCACTGCATGAATAGGGGTGTACAAACTTTTGGTGGATGCTGTATGTATGCATTTCATATCTATCTATCTTGGATCTGTCTTCCCTCTTACTTACTTTCCTTACTATTTTTATATCTCACTAGTGATGATGACTTTGACATGTCTCGATATTCGTCTTCAGGTTACTCATCCGCTGAGGTAGGTCCTTCACCCCAGACCGAGATTTATTCTGTATGTGATGTGAGACTGTCCACCTCTATAGACAACCGGGTGACTTCTTATCCTACCCCTAATCATCAGACTGGAAAGTATACAGGACAGGAGGAGTGGTACTGTGCAGAGTATATATACAGGACAGGAGGAGTGGTACTGTGCAGTGTATATATACAGGACAGGGGGAGTGGTACTGTGCAGTGTATATATACAGGACAGGAGGAGTGGTACTGTGCAGTGTATATATACAGGACAGGAGGAGTGGTACTGTGCAGTGTATATATACAGGACAGGAGGAGTGGTACTGTGCAGTGTATATATACAGGACAGGAGAAGTGGTACTGTGCAGTGTATATATACTGGAGGAGTGGTACTGTGCAGTGTATATATACAGGACAGGAGGAGTGGTACTGTGCAGTGTATATATACAGGACAGGAGAAGTGGTACTGTGCAGTGTATATATACAGGAGGAGTGGTACTGTGCAGTGTATATATACAGGACAGGAGGAGTGGTACTGTGCAGTGTATATATACAGGACAGGAGTGGTACTGTGCAGTGTATATATACAGGACAGGAGGAGTGGTACTGTGCAGTGTATATATACAGGACAGGAATAGTGGTACTGTGCAGTGTATATATACAGGACAGGAGGAGTGGTACTGTGCAGTATATATATACAGGACAGGAGGAGTGGTACCGTGCAGTGTATATATACAGGACAGGAGGAGTGGTACCGTGCAGTGTATATATACAGGACAGGAGGAGTGGTACTGTGCAGTGTATATATACAGGACAGGAGGAGTGGTACTGTGCAGTGTATATATACAGGACAGGAGGAGTGGTACTGTGCAGTGTATATATACAGGACAGGAGGAGTGGTACTGTGCAGTGTATATATACAGGACAGGAGGAGTGGTACCGTGCAGTGTATATATACAGGACAGGAGGAGTGGTACTGTGCAGAGTATATATACAGGACAGGAATAGTGGTACTGTGCAGAGTATATATACAGGACAGGAGGAGTGGTACCGTGCAGTGTACATATACAGGAGGAGTGGTACTGTGCAGTGTATATATACAGGACAGGAGGAGTGGTACTGTGCAGTGTATATATACAGGACAGGAGGAGTGGTACTGTGCAGTGTATATATACAGGACAAGAGGAGTGGTACTGTGCAGTGTATATATACAGGACAGGAGTGGTGGTACTGTGCAGTGTATATATACAGGACAGGAGGAGTGGTACTGTGCAGTGTATATATACAGGACAGGAGGAGTGGTACTGTGCAGTGTATATATACAGGGCAGGAGGAGTGGTACTGTGCAGTGTATATATACAGGACAGGAGGAGTGGTGCTGTGCAGTGTATATATACAGGACAGGAGGAGTGGTACTGTGCAGTGTATATATACAGGACAGGAGGAGTGGTACTGTGCAGTGTATATATACAGGACAGGAGGAGTGGTACTGTGCAGTGTATATATACAGGACAGGAGGAGTGGTACTGTGCAGTGTATATATACAGGACAGGAGGAGTTGTACTGTGCAGTGTATATATACAGGACAGGGGGAGTGGTACTGTGCAGTGTATATATACAGGACAGGAGGAGTGGTACTGTGCAGTGTATATATACAGGACAGGAGGAGTGGTACTGTGCAGTGTATATATACAGGACAGGAGGAGTGGTACTGTGCAGTGTATATATACAGGACAGGAGGAGTGGTACTGTGCAGTGTATATATACAGGACAGGAGGAGTGGTACTGTGCAGTGTATATATACAGGACAGGGGGAGTGGTACTGTGCAGTGTATATATACAGGACAGGAGGAGTGGTACTGTGCAGTGTATATATACAGGACAGGGGGAGTGGTACTGTGCAGTGTATATATACAGGACAGGAGGAGTGGTACTGTGCAGTGTATGTATACAGGACAGGAGGAGTGGTACTGTGCAGAGTATATATACAGAACAGGAGGAGTGGTACTGTGCAGTGTATATATACAGGAGGAGTGGTACTGTGCAGTATATATATACAGGACAGGAGGAGTGGTACTGTGCAGTGTATATATACAGGACAGGAGGAGTGGTACTTTGCAGTGTATGTATACAGGACAGGAGGAGTGGTACTGTGCAGAGTATATATACAGGACAGGAGGAGTGGTACTGTGCAGTGTATATATACAGGACAGGGGGAGTGGTACTGTGCAGTGTATATATACAGGACAGGAGGAGTGGTACTGTGCAGTGTATATATACAGGAGGAGTGGTACTGTGCAGTGTATATATACAGGACAGGAGGAGTGGTACTGTGCAGTGTATATATACAGGACAGGAGAAGTGGTACTGTGCAGTGTATATATACTGGAGGAGTGGTACTGTGCAGTGTATATATACAGGACAGGAGGAGTGGTACTGTGCAGTGTATATATACAGGACAGGAGAAGTGGTACTGTGCAGTGTATATATACAGGAGGAGTGGTACTGTGCAGTGTATATATACAGGACAGGAGGAGTGGTACTGTGCAGTGTATATATACAGGACAGGAGTGGTACTGTGCAGTGTATATATACAGGACAGGAGGAGTGGTACTGTGCAGTATATATATACAGGACAGGAGGAGTGGTACCGTGCAGTGTATATATACAGGACAGGAGGAGTGGTACTGTGCAGTGTATATATACAGGACAGGAGGAGTGGTACTGTGCAGTGTATATATACAGGACAGGAGGAGTGGTACTGTGCAGTGTATATATACAGGACAGGAGGAGTGGTACTGTGCAGTGTATATATACAGGACAGGAGGAGTGGTACCGTGCAGTGTATATATACAGGACAGGAGGAGTGGTACTGTGCAGAGTATATATACAGGACAGGAATAGTGGTACTGTGCAGAGTATATATACAGGACAGGAGGAGTGGTACCGTGCAGTGTACATATACAGGAGGAGTGGTACTGTGCAGTGTATATATACAGGACAGGAGGAGTGGTACTGTGCAGTGTATATATACAGGACAGGAGGAGTGGTACTGTGCAGTGTATATATACAGGACAGGAGGAGTGGTACCGTGCAGTGTACATATACAGGAGGAGTGGTACTGTGCAGTGTATATATACAGGACAGGAGGAGTGGTACTGTGCAGTGTATATATACAGGACAGGAGGAGTGGTACTGTGCAGTGTATATATACAGGACAGGAGGAGTGGTACTGTGCAGTGTATATATACAGGACAGGAGGAGTGGTACCGTGCAGTGTATATATACAGGACAGGAGGAGTGGTACTGTGCAGAGTATATATACAGGACAGGAATAGTGGTACTGTGCAGAGTATATATACAGGACAGGAGGAGTGGTACCGTGCAGTGTACATATACAGGAGGAGTGGTACTGTGCAGTGTATATATACAGGACAGGAGGAGTGGTACTGTGCAGTGTATATATACAGGACAGGAGGAGTGGTACCGTGCAGTGTACATATACAGGAGGAGTGGTACTGTGCAGTGTATATATACAGGACAGGAGGAGTGGTACCGTGCAGTGTACATATACAGGAGGAGTGGTACTGTGCAGTGTATATATACAGGACAGGAGGAGTGGTACTGTGCAGTGTATATATACAGGACAGGAGGAGTGGTGCTGTGCAGTGTATATATACAGGACAGGAGGAGTGGTACTGTGCAGTGTATATATACAGGACAGGAGGAGTGGTACTGTGCAGAGTATATATACAGGACAGGAGGAGTGGTACTGTGCAGAGTATATATACAGGACAGGAGGAGTGGTACCGTGCAGTGTACATATACAGGAGGAGTGGTACTGTGCAGTGTATATATACAGGACAGGAGGAGTGGTACTGTGCAGTTTAGATATACAGGAGGAGTGGTACTGTGCAGTGTATATATACAGGACAGGAGGAGTGGTACTGTGCAATGTATATATACAGGACAGGAGGAGTGGTACTGTGCAGTGTATATATACAGAACAGGAGGAGTGGTACTGTGCAGTGTATATATACAGAACAGGAGGAGTGGTACTGTGCAGTGTATATATACAGGACAGGAGGAGTGGTACTGTGCAGTGTATATATACAGGACAGGAGGAGTGGTACTGTGCAGTGTATATATACAGGACAGAAGGAGTGGTACCGTGCAGTGTATATATACAGAACAGGAGGAGTGGTACTGTACAGTGTATATATACAGGACAGGAGGAGTGGTACTGTGCAGTGTATATATACAGGACAGGAGGAGTGGTACTGTGCAGTGTATATACAGGACAGGAGGAGTGGTATCGTGCAGTGTATATATACAGGACAGGAGGAGTGGTACCGTGCAGTGTATATATACAGAACAGGAGGAGTGGTACTGTGCAGTGTATATATACAGGACAGGAGGAGTGGTACTGTGCAGTGTATATATACAGGACAGGGGGAGTGGTACTGTGCAGTGTATATATACAGGACAGGAGGAGTGGTACCGTGCAGTGTATATATACAGAACAGGAGGAGTGGTACTGTGCAGTGTATATATACAGGACAGGAGGAGTGGTACTGTGCAGTGTATATATACAGGACAGGGGGAGTGGTACTGTGCAGTGTATATATACAGGACAGGAGGAGTGGTGCTGTGCAGTGTATATATACAGGACAGGAGGAGTGGTACTGTGCAGTGTATATATACAGGACAGCAGGAGTGGTACTGTGCAGAGTATATATACAGGACAGGAGGAGTGGTACTGTGCAGTGTATATATACAGGACAGGAGGAGTGGTACTGTGCAGTGTATATATACAGGAGGAGTGGTACTGTGCAGTGTATATATACAGGACAGGAGGAGTGGTACTGTGCAGTGTATATATACAGGAGGAGTGGTACTGTGCAGTGTATATATACAGGACAGGAGGAGTGGTACTGTGCAGTGTATATATACAGGAGGAGTGGTACTGTGCAGTGTATATATACAGGACAGGGGGAGTGGTGCTGTGCAGTGTATATACACAGGACAGGAGGAGTGGTACTGTGCAGTGTATATATACAGGACAGGAGGAGTGGTACTGTGCAGTGTATATATACAGGACAGGAGGAGTGGTACTGTGCAGTGTATATACAGGACAGGAGGAGTGGTACTGTGCAGTGTATATATACAGGACAGGAGGAGTGGTACCGTGCAGTGTATATATACAGAACAGGAGGAGTGGTACTGTGCAGTGTATATATACAGGACAGGAGGAGTGGTACTGTGCAGTGTATATATACAGGACAGGGGGAGTGGTACTGTGCAGTGTATATATACAGGACAGGAGGAGTGGTACCGTGCAGTGTATATATACAGAACAGGAGGAGTGGTACTGTGCAGTGTATATATACAGGACAGGAGGAGTGGTACTGTGCAGTGTATATATACAGGACAGGGGGAGTGGTACTGTGCAGTGTATATATACAGGACAGGAGGAGTGGTGCTGTGCAGTGTATATATACAGGACAGGAGGAGTGGTACTGTGCAGTGTATATATACAGGACAGCAGGAGTGGTACTGTGCAGTGTATATATACAGGACAGGAGGAGTGGTACTGTGCAGTGTATATATACAGGACAGGAGGAGTGGTACTGTGCAGTGTATATATACAGGAGGAGTGGTACTGTGCAGTGTATATATACAGGACAGGAGGAGTGGTACTGTGCAGTGTATATATACAGGAGGAGTGGTACTGTGCAGTGTATATATACAGGACAGGAGGAGTGGTACTGTGCAGTGTATATATACAGGAGGAGTGGTACTGTGCAGTGTATATATACAGGACAGGGGGAGTGGTGCTGTGCAGTGTATATACACAGGACAGGAGGAGTGGTACTGTGCAGTGTATATATACAGGACAGGAGGAGTGGTACTGTGCAGTGTATATATACAGGACAGGAGGAGTGGTACTGTGCAGTGTATATATACAGGACAGGAGGAGTGGCGCTGTGCAGTGTATATATACAGGACAGGAGGAGTGGCGCTGTGCAGTGTATATATACAGGACAGGAGGAGTGGCGCTGTGCAGTGTATATATACAGGACAGGAGGAGTGGTACTGTGCAGTGTATATATACAGGACAGGAGGAGTGGTACTGTGCAGTGTATATATACAGGACAGGAGGAGTGGTACTGTGCAGTGTATATATACAGGACAGGAGGAGTGGTACTGTGCAGTGTATATATACAGGACAGGAGGAGTGGTACTGTGCAGTGTATATATACAGGACAGGAGGAGTGGTACTGTGCAGTGTATATATACAGGACAGGAGGAGTGGTACTGTGCAGTGTATATATACAGGACAGGAGGAGTGGTACTGTGCAGTGTATATATACAGGACAGGAGGAGTGGTACTGTGCAGTGTATATATACAGGACAGGAGGAGTGGTACTGTGCAGTGTATATATACAGGACAGGAGGAGTGGTACTGTGCAGTGTATATATACAGGGCAGGAGGAGTGGTACTGTGCAGTGTATATATACAGGACAGGAGGAGTGGTACTGTGCAGTGTATATATACAGGACAGGAGGAGTGGTACTGTGCAGTGTATATATACAGGACAGGAGGAGTGGTACTGTGCAGTGTATATATACAGGACAGGAGGAGTGGTACTGTGCAGTGTATATATACAGGACAGGAGGAGTGGTACTGTGCAGTGTATATATACAGGACAGGAGGAGTGGTACTGTGCAGTGTATATATACAGGGCAGGAGGAGTGGTACTGTGCAGTGTATATATACAGGACAGGAGGAGTGGTACTGTGCAGTGTATATATACAGGACAGGAGGAGTGGTACTGTGCAGTGTATATATACAGGACAGGAGGAGTGGTACTGTGCAGTGTATATATACAGGACAGGAGGAGTGGTACTGTGCAGTGTATATATACAGGACAGGAGGAGTGGTACTGTGCAGTGTATATATACAGGACAGGAGGAGTGGTACTGTGCAGTGTATATATACAGGACAGGAGGAGTGGTACTGTGCAGTGTATATATACAGGACAGGAGGAGTGGTACTGTGCAGTGTATATATACAGGACAGGAGGAGTGGTACTGTGCAGTGTATATATACAGGACAGGAGGAGTGGTACCGTGCAGTGTATATATACAGGACAGGAGGAGTGGTACTGTGCAGAGTATATATACAGGACAGGAATAGTGGTACTGTGCAGAGTATATATACAGGACAGGAGGAGTGGTACCGTGCAGTGTACATATACAGGAGGAGTGGTACTGTGCAGTGTATATATACAGGACAGGAGGAGTGGTACTGTGCAGTGTATATATACAGGACAGGAGGAGTGGTACCGTGCAGTGTACATATACAGGAGGAGTGGTACTGTGCAGTGTATATATACAGGACAGGAGGAGTGGTACCGTGCAGTGTACATATACAGGAGGAGTGGTACTGTGCAGTGTATATATACAGGACAGGAGGAGTGGTACTGTGCAGTGTATATATACAGGACAGGAGGAGTGGTGCTGTGCAGTGTATATATACAGGACAGGAGGAGTGGTACTGTGCAGTGTATATATACAGGACAGGAGGAGTGGTACTGTGCAGAGTATATATACAGGACAGGAGGAGTGGTACTGTGCAGAGTATATATACAGGACAGGAGGAGTGGTACCGTGCAGTGTACATATACAGGAGGAGTGGTACTGTACAGTGTATATATACAGGACAGGAGGAGTGGTACTGTGCAGTTTAGATATACAGGAGGAGTGGTACTGTGCAGTGTATATATACAGGACAGGAGGAGTGGTACTGTGCAATGTATATATACAGGACAGGAGGAGTGGTACTGTGCAGTGTATATATACAGAACAGGAGGAGTGGTACTGTGCAGTGTATATATACAGAACAGGAGGAGTGGTACTGTGCAGTGTATATATACAGGACAGGAGGAGTGGTACTGTGCAGTGTATATATACAGGACAGGAGGAGTGGTACTGTGCAGTGTATATATACAGGACAGAAGGAGTGGTACCGTGCAGTGTATATATACAGAACAGGAGCAGTGGTACTGTGCAGTGTATATATACAGGACAGGAGGAGTGGTACTGTGCAGTGTATATATACAGGACAGGAGGAGTGGTACTGTGCAGTGTATATACAGGACAGGAGGAGTGGTATCGTGCAGTGTATATATACAGGACAGGAGGAGTGGTACCGTGCAGTGTATATATACAGAACAGGAGGAGTGGTACTGTGCAGTGTATATATACAGGACAGGAGGAGTGGTACTGTGCAGTGTATATATACAGGACAGGGGGAGTGGTACTGTGCAGTGTATATATACAGGACAGGAGGAGTGGTACCGTGCAGTGTATATATACAGAACAGGAGGAGTGGTACTGTGCAGTGTATATATACAGGACAGGAGGAGTGGTACTGTGCAGTGTATATATACAGGACAGGGGGAGTGGTACTGTGCAGTGTATATATACAGGACAGGAGGAGTGGTGCTGTGCAGTGTATATATACAGGACAGGAGGAGTGGTACTGTGCAGTGTATATATACAGGACAGCAGGAGTGGTACTGTGCAGTGTATATATACAGGACAGGAGGAGTGGTACTGTGCAGTGTATATATACAGGACAGGAGGAGTGGTACTGTGCAGTGTATATATACAGGAGGAGTGGTACTGTGCAGTGTATATATACAGGACAGGAGGAGTGGTACTGTGCAGTGTATATATACAGGAGGAGTGGTACTGTGCAGTGTATATATACAGGAGGAGTGGTACTGTGCAGTGTATATATACAGGACAGGAGGAGTGGTACTGTGCAGTGTATATATACAGGAGGAGTGGTACTGTGCAGTGTATATATACAGGACAGGGGGAGTGGTGCTGTGCAGTGTATATACACAGGACAGGAGGAGTGGTACTGTGCAGTGTATATATACAGGACAGGAGGAGTGGTACTGTGCAGTGTATATATACAGGACAGGAGGAGTGGTACTGTGCAGTGTATATACAGGACAGGAGGAGTGGTACTGTGCAGTGTATATATACAGGACAGGAGGAGTGGTACCGTGCAGTGTATATATACAGAACAGGAGGAGTGGTACTGTGCAGTGTATATATACAGGACAGGAGGAGTGGTACTGTGCAGTGTATATATACAGGACAGGGGGAGTGGTACTGTGCAGTGTATATATACAGGACAGGAGGAGTGGTACCGTGCAGTGTATATATACAGAACAGGAGGAGTGGTACTGTGCAGTGTATATATACAGGACAGGAGGAGTGGTACTGTGCAGTGTATATATACAGGACAGGGGGAGTGGTACTGTGCAGTGTATATATACAGGACAGGAGGAGTGGTGCTGTGCAGTGTATATATACAGGACAGGAGGAGTGGTACTGTGCAGTGTATATATACAGGACAGCAGGAGTGGTACTGTGCAGTGTATATATACAGGACAGGAGGAGTGGTACTGTGCAGTGTATATATACAGGACAGGAGGAGTGGTACTGTGCAGTGTATATATACAGGAGGAGTGGTACTGTGCAGTGTATATATACAGGACAGGAGGAGTGGTACTGTGCAGTGTATATATACAGGAGGAGTGGTACTGTGCAGTGTATATATACAGGACAGGAGGAGTGGTACTGTGCAGTGTATATATACAGGAGGAGTGGTACTGTGCAGTGTATATATACAGGACAGGGGGAGTGGTGCTGTGCAGTGTATATACACAGGACAGGAGGAGTGGTACTGTGCAGTGTATATATACAGGACAGGAGGAGTGGTACTGTGCAGTGTATATATACAGGACAGGAGGAGTGGTACTGTGCAGTGTATATATACAGGACAGGAGGAGTGGCGCTGTGCAGTGTATATATACAGGACAGGAGGAGTGGCGCTGTGCAGTGTATATATACAGGACAGGAGGAGTGGCGCTGTGCAGTGTATATATACAGGACAGGAGGAGTGGCACTGTGCAGTGTATATATACAGGACAGGAGGAGTGGTACTGTGCAGTGTATATATACAGGACAGGAGGAGTGGTACTGTGCAGTGTATATATACAGGACAGGAGGAGTGGTACTGTGCAGTGTATATATACAGGACAGGAGGAGTGGTACTGTGCAGTGTATATATACAGGACAGGAGGAGTGGTACTGTGCAGTGTATATATACAGGACAGGAGGAGTGGTACTGTGCAGTGTATATATACAGGACAGGAGGAGTGGTACTGTGCAGTGTATATATACAGGACAGGAGGAGTGGTACTGTGCAGTGTATATATACAGGACAGGAGGAGTGGTACTGTGCAGTGTATATATACAGGACAGGAGGAGTGGTACTGTGCAGTGTATATATACAGGACAGGAGGAGTGGTACTGTGCAGTGTATATATACAGGGCAGGAGGAGTGGTACTGTGCAGTGTATATATACAGGACAGGAGGAGTGGTACTGTGCAGTGTATATATACAGGACAGGAGGAGTGGTACTGTGCAGTGTATATATACAGGACAGGAGGAGTGGTACTGTGCAGTGTATATATACAGGACAGGAGGAGTGGTACTGTGCAGTGTATATATACAGGACAGGAGGAGTGGTACTGTGCAGTGTATATATACAGGACAGGAGGAGTGGTACTGTGCAGTGTATATATACAGGGCAGGAGGAGTGGTACTGTGCAGTGTATATATACAGGACAGGAGGAGTGGTACTGTGCAGTGTATATATACAGGACAGGAGGAGTGGTACTGTGCAGTGTATATATACAGGACAGGAGGAGTGGTACTGTGCAGTGTATATATACAGGACAGGAGGAGTGGTACTGTGCAGTGTATATATACAGGACAGGAGGAGTGGTACTGTGCAGTGTATATATACAGGACAGGAGGAGTGGTACTGTGCAGTGTATATATACAGGACAGGAGGAGTGGTACTGTGCAGTGTATATATACAGGACAGGAGGAGTGGTACTGTGCAGTGTATATATACAGGACAGGAGGAGTGGTACTGTGCAGTGTATATATACAGGGCAGGAGGAGTGGTACTGTGCAGTGTATATATACAGGACAGGAGGAGTGGTGCTGTGCAGTGTATATATACAGGACAGGAGGAGTGGTACTGTGCAGTGTATATATACAGGACAGGAGGAGTGGTACTGTGCAGTGTATATATACAGGACAGGAGGAGTGGTACTGTGCAGTGTATATATACAGGACAGGAGGAGTGGTACTGTGCAGTGTATATATACAGGACAGGAGGAGTGGTACTGTGCAGTGTATATATACAGGACAGGGGGAGTGGTACTGTGCAGTGTATATATACAGGACAGGAGGAGTGGTACTGTGCAGTGTATATATACAGGACAGGAGGAGTGGTACTGTGCAGTGTATATATACAGGACAGGAGGAGTGGTACTGTGCAGTGTATATATACAGGACAGGAGGAGTGGTACTGTGCAGTGTATATATACAGGACAGGAGGAGTGGTACTGTGCAGTGTATATATACAGGACAGGGGGAGTGGTACTGTGCAGTGTATATATACAGGACAGGAGGAGTGGTACTGTGCAGTGTATATATACAGGACAGGAGGAGTGGTACTGTGCAGTGTATGTATACAGGACAGGAGGAGTGGTACTGTGCAGAGTATATATACAGAACAGGAGGAGTGGTACTGTGCAGTGTATATATACAGGAGGAGTGGTACTGTGCAGTGTATATATACAGGACAGGAAGGAATGGAGGACTGTGCAGTGTATATATACAGGACAGGAGGAGTGGTACTGTGCAGTATATATATACAGGACAGGAGGAGTGGTACTGTGCAGTGTATATATACAGGACAGGAGGAGTGGTACTGTGCAGTGTATGTATACAGGACAGGAGGAGTGGTACTGTGCAGTGTATATATACAGGACAGGAGGAGTGGTACTGTGCAGTGTATATATACAGGACAGGAGAAGTGGTACTGTGCAGTGTATATATACAGGACAGGAGTGGTACTGTGCAGTGTATATATACAGGACAGGAGGAGTGGTACTGTGCAGTGTATATATACAGGACAGGAGTGGTACTGTGCAGTGTATATATACAGGACAGGAGGAGTGGTACTGTGCAGTGTATATATACAGGACAGGAGGAGTGGTACCGTGCAGTGTATATATACAGGACAGGAGGAGTGGTACTGTGCAGTGTATATATACAGGACAGGAGGAGTGGTACTGTGCAGTGTATATATACAGGACAGGAGGAGTGGTACTGTGCAGTGTATATATACAGGACAGGAGGAGTGGTACTGTGCAGTGTATATATACAGGACAGGAGGAGTGGTACCGTGCAGTGTATATATACAGGACAGGAGGAGTGGTACTGTGCAGAGTATATATACAGGACAGGAGGAGTGGTACTGTGCAGTGTATATATACAGGACAGGAGGAGTGGTACTGTGCAGTGTATATATACAGGAGGAGGGAGTGGTACTGTGCAGTGTATATATACAGGACAGGAGGAGTGGTACTGTGCAGTGTATATATACAGGACAGGAGGAGTGGTACCGTGCAGTGTATATATACAGGAACAGGAGGAGTGGTACTGTGCAGTGTATATATACAGGACAGGAGGAGTGGTACTGTGCAGTGTATATATACAGGACAGGAGGAGTGGTACTGTGCAGTGTATATATACAGGACAGGAGGAGTGGTACTGTGCAGTGTATATATACAGGACAGGAGGAGTGGTACTGTGCAGTGTATATATACAGGACAGGAGGAGTGGTACTGTGCAGTGTATATATACAGGACAGGAGGAGTGGTACTGTGCAGTGTATATATACAGGACAGGAGGAGTGGTACTGTGCAGTGTATATATACAGGACAGGAGGAGTGGTACTGTGCAGTGTATATATACAGGACAGGAGGAGTGTTACTGTGCAGTGTATATATACAGGACAGGAGGAGTGGTACTGTGCAGTGTATATATACAGGACAGGAGGAGTGGTACTGTGCAGTGTATATATACAGGGC